>NC_138294.1:8761606-8789106 GCF_965601325.2 Salmo salar
ATATCATAGTGGGGGTATGAATACACTGGTACAGATGGAGATATATCATAGTGGGGGTATGAATACACTGGTACAGATGGTGAGATATCATAGTGGGGGTATGAATACACTGGTACAGATGGAGAGATATCATAGTGGGGGTATGAATACACTGGTACAGATGGAGAGATATCATAGTGGGGGTATGAATGCACTGGTACAGATGGAGAGATATCATAGTGGGGGTATGAATGCACTGGTACAGATGGAGAGATATCATAGTGGGGGTATGAATACACTGGTACAGATGGAGATATATCATAGTGGGGGTATGAATACACTGGTACAGATGGAGTGATATCATAGTGGGGGTATGAATGCACTGGTACAGATGGAGAGATATCATAGTGGGGGTATGAATACACTGGTACAGATGGAGAGATATCATAGTGGGGGTATGAATACACTGGTACAGATGGAGATATATCATAGTGGGGGTATGAATGCACTGGTACAGATGGAGAGATATCATAGTGGGGGTATGAATACACTGGTACAGATGGAGAGATATCATAGTGGGGGTATGAATGCACTGGTACAGTTGGAGAGATATCATAGTGGGGGTATGAATGCACTGGTACAGATGGAGAGATATCATAGTGGGGGTATGAATACACTGGTACAGATGGAGAGATATCATAGTGGGGGTATGAATACACTGGTACAGATGGAGAGATATCATAATGATGTGGGAATATTCTGCACACCTCAATCTACTGAGACCAAATCAAGACTTAATAACATCCGTTTCTGTATAATTATCTCTCTCTCTCTCTCTCTCTCTCTCTCTGTCTCTCTCTCTCTACCCATCTCTCTCTCTCTGTCTCTCTCTCTACCCATCTCTCTCTCTCTCTCTCTCTCTCTTTCTCTCTACCCATCTCTCTCTCTCTCTCTCTTTCTCTCTACCCACTCTCTCTCTCTCTCTCTCTCTCTCTCTACCCATCTCTCTGTCTCTCTCTCTCTCTCTCTTTCTCTACCCATCTTTCTCTCTCTCTCTCTCTCTCTCTCTACCCATCTCTCTGTCTCTCTCTCTCTCTTTCTCTACCCATCTCTCTCTCTCTCTCTTGCTCTTTCATTTTCTTTTTCTCATCCTGCTTTATTTTCCTTCCCTCTCTTTTGCCACAGGCACAACTAACACTCTGTCCAGGGGTCACACCTAACACTCTGTCCAGGGGTCACACCTAACACTCTGTCCAGGGGTCACACCTAACACTCTGTCCAGGGGTCACACCTAACACTCTGTCCAGGGGTCACACCTAACACTCTGTCCAGGGGTCACACCTAACACTCTGTCCAGGGGTCACACCTAACACTCTGTCCAGGGGTCACACCTAACACTCTGTCCAGGGGTCACACCTAACACTCTGTCCAGGGGTCACACCTAACACTCTGTCCAGGGGTCACACCTAACACTCTGTCCAGGGGTCACACCTAACACTCTGTCCAGGGGTCACACCTAACACTCTGTCCAGGGGTCACACCTAACACTCTGTCCAGGGGTCACACCTAACACTCTGTCCAGGGGTCACACCTAACACTCTGTCCAGGGGTCACACCTAACACTCTGTCCAGGGGTCACACCTAACACTCTGTCCAGGGGTCACACCTAACACTCTGTCCAGGGGTCACACCTAACACTCTGTCCAGGGGTCACACCTAACACTCTGTCCAGGGGTCACACCTAACACTCTGTCCAGGGGTCACACCTAACACTCTGTCCAGGGGTCACACCTAACACTCTGTCCAGGGGTCACACCTAACACTCTGTCCAGGGGTCACACCTAACACTCTGTCCAGGGGTCACACCTAACACTCTGTCCAGGGGTCACACCTAACACTCTGTCCAGGGGTCACCTAACACTCTGTCCAGGGGTCACACCTAACACTCTGTCCAGGGGTCACACCTAACACTCTGTCCAGGGGTCACACCTAACACTCTGTCCAGGGGTCACACCTAACACTCTGTCCAGGGGTCACACCTAACAACAAAAGGCCTTCAGACATCCAGATAATTACCAGGTGTGTGTGAGTGTGTGTTTCTGTGTGTTCACGAGTCTGAGTGTGTTTGTAAGTATCTCTCTCTTTCTCTGTCCGCCTGTGTGTGTTTTATGCGTGTGTTTGCCTGCCTCTCTCTGTGTGTGTGTGTGTGTGTGTTTGTGTGTGTGTTTGTTTGCCTACCTCTGTGTGTGTGTGTGTGTGTGTGTGTGTGTGTGTGTGTGTGTGTGTGTGTGTGTGTGTGTGTGTGTGTGTGTGTGTGTGTGTGTGTGTGTGTGTGTGTGTGTGTGTGTGTATTAAATTCAGAGCCTATCTCATCTATGCCCTATTTGATTTGATTGGTATTTGAGAGAGGAGCCAAGCGTCTGGCTGTGTGTGCGTGTGTATGAGTGTGTGTGTGCGTGTGTATGAGTGTGTGTGTGCGTGTGTATGAGTGTGTGTGTGTGTGTGTGTATATGAGGTGTGTGTGTGTGTGTGTGTATATATGAGTGTGTGTGTGTATATGAGTATGTGTGTGTATATGAGTGTATGCGTGTGTGTGTGTGTATGTGTGTATATGAGTGTGTGTGTGTGTGTGTGTGTGTGTATATGAGTGTGTGTGTATAGTGTGTGTGTGTGTGTGTGTGTGTGTGTGTGTGTGTGTGTGTGTGTATATGAGTGTGTGTGTATAGTGTGTGTGTGTGTGTGTGTGTGTGTGTGTGTGTGTGTGTGTGTGTGTGTGTGTGTGTGTATATGAGTGTGTGTGTGTGTTCCACGCTGCACATCAAACGACCTGACATTACTGCTTCAATCATCCTACCATCTGATCAAAGAACACCCTCCCCCCCAAAAAAGAATGATCCTTCAAATGTCAATGCTGCTTCTCCCAAATATCCCTCCTCCCTCCCAGACAATAAACAGGACTAGAGGGAGCTGGGGAGGAATCCAGGGTATTGATATCAACTCCTACCAGGCCTCAAGGGTCATTGGTGTTATGGAGATGGAGAGGGAGAGGGAGAGGGTGAGGGTGAGGGTGTAAGAAAAGGAAAGGAGATGAGAAGGAAAAGAGGGAGAGAAGAGGAACAGAAGAAAAGAGGGAGAGAAGAGGAACAGAAGGAGAGAAGAGGAAGAGAAGGCGAGAAGAGGAACAGAAGGAGAGAAGAGGAAGAGAAGGCGAGAAGAGGAACAGAAGGAGAGAAGAGGAAGAGAAGGCGAGAAGAGGAACAGAAGGAGAGGAGGAGAGGGAGGAGAGGAGGAGAGGGAGAATGAGGAGAGGAGGAGAAGGGAGGAGATGAGGAAATGAGGAGTGGAGAGGAGAGGAGGAGAAAGAGAAGGAGAGGAGATGAGAAGGAGAAGATGGAGGAGGAGGAGAAAAAGAAGGAGAGGAGGAGGAGAAAGAGAAGGAGAGGAGGAAAAGGAGGGGGGAGGAGAAGAGGAGTGGAGAGGAGAAGGAGAGGAGGAGACAGATTTGATCCCATGTGTTTAATACTTCAAGATTATCCTGCTTCCCTTCCTTGAATGAAAGAGAGGAATGAAGGAGGGAAGGAAGCATCGAGTCCGCCCTTTGTAACAAGAGAGTTGTAATATTATGTTCAGCCAGAGGGGGCAGTGGTGCTCCATGGATAGTCTGTCAGTCTCCTGTGTGTCTGTGTGTTTCCAGCTCCATCTCCTTGTAACCTACAGCTGTGTAACAGTCTCATTTAGAACATACAGGAACCAGATTGCTATGCTCACACACACACACACACACACACACACACACACACACACACACACACACACACTCTTTCTGCTCTCCGCCAAGTGTGTGTGTGTTATCTGTGTGTTCGCTAGTCAAAGCGTCTGTCTTTCTTCTCCTCTGTATAATTCTCTCTCTCTCTCTCTCTCTCTCCCTCTTTTGTCCTCTTTTGACTTATCTTTCTGTTCTTCCTTGTGAAGTGCTTTTCCCCTCCGGCAGGTCGCTTTCATACCCCCCCACACACTCTCTCGCTGTTTGGCGGGGAGCAGCAAGATGGAGTGTGTGTGTATGTGAGACAGGAGATACTGATGGTTTGTGTTGCCTCTGGAAAATAGCTCTGGCCTGAGTGGAGAGGAAAGAGAGAGAGAGGGAGAGGAGAGGAAAGAGAGAGAGAGGGGGGAGGGGAGAGAAGAGGAAAGAGAGAGAGAGAGGGGGGAGGGGAGAGGAGAGGAAAGAGAGAGAGAGGGGGAGAGAAGAGGAGAGGAAAGAGAGAGAGAGAGAGGGGGGAGGGGAGAGGAGAGGAAAGAGAGAGAGAGGGGGAGGGGAGGGGAGAGGAGAGAGAGAGAGAGAGGGGGGGAGAGGAGAGGAAAGAGAGAGAGAGGGGGAGGGGAGAGGAGAGGAAAGAGAGAGAGAGAGAGGGGGAGAGGAGAGGAAAGAGAGAGGGGGGAGGGGAGAGGAGAGGAAAGAGAGAGAGAGGGGAGGGGAGAGGAGAGGGAGAGAGAGAGGGGGGGGGAAGTAGGGAGCGAAAGTGAGAGCGAGAGAGATTTGCCCTCTGTTTCCTCTGAGAACTTAAAGCCTGAGAAACACTGACTGACAGAAACACAATGAATCTACACACAGGCAGTGTGTGTGTGTGTGTGTGAGAGAGAGAGAGAGAGAAAGAGACAGTAGTTGTTTGTGTGTATAAGATAAGTGTCAGGTGAAATGCTGCTCTGTCTGCTATGGAGGAAACCTATTGGTAATGGACGTGTGTGTCTGGCTCCAGTTCTGTCTCCTTTAAGCCTTCTGCTTCTATCTGGATGTACTATTGACAGTTATTAGTCTGGTGTCACGGTGAGAGAGGACAGACAGCTAGTCCAGTCTGGTGTCACGGTGAGAGAGGACAGACAGCTAGTCCAGTCTGGTGTCACGGTGAGAGAGGACAGACAGCTAGTCCAGTCTGATGTCACGGTGAGAGAGGACAGACAGCTAGTCCAGTCTGGTGTCACGGTGAGAGAGGACAGACAGCTAGTCCAGTCTGGTGTCACGGTGAGAGAGGACAGACAGCTAGTCCAGTCTGGTGTCACGGTGAGAGAGGACAGACAGCTAGTCCAGTCTGGTGTCACGGTGAGAGAGGACAGACAGCTAGTCCAGTCTGATGTCACGGTGAGAGAGGACAGACAGCATGCAGAAGACACAGTCATTCTCTGTCACACAGACAGGCATCCACACACACCATTATTTCCTACATGAATAATGAATAATGTGAGTACAATCCTTCCCATCTCTTGGTCCAAACTTATTCCATACACCATTTAACGTTAAACACACAGAATGAAATATCAACACTGCCATTAAAACCAGAGGCAGCTGGGATAATAGTATTGACGACAGGGCAAAACCAACACAGAGATGGGAAGAGAGTGAGAGACAGCAACAACAAAATGTCAACCAGTGAAGAACAAACACCATTGTAAATACAACCCATATTTGTGTTTATTTATTTTCCCTTTTGTACTTTCACTATTTGCAAATCATTATAACACTGTACTTAGACATAATATGACATTTGAAATGTCTTTAGTGTTTTGTAACTTTTGTGCGTGTTTATTATCTATTACCCATTGCCCTTTATGGTTGTGAAGTCTGGGGTCCGCTTACCAACCAAGATTTCACAAAATGGAAGAAACACTAAATTGAGACTCCAATTTTGATAAACTTCTACTGGGTGAAATCTACTGGGTGAAATACCACAGTGTTCCATTACAGCAGCAAGATGTGTGACCTGTTGCCACTTCCTTTGGCAATGTTAACATATGTTTCCCATACCAATAGATACCTTCAAATGAAATTGGAAAAAGAGAAAGAGAGAGACACAGAGAGAGAGAGATACAGAGAGACACAGAGAGAGACACAGAGAGACGAGAGAGACACAGAGAGAGAGAGAGACGAGAGAGAGACAGAGAGAGAGAGAGACAGAGAGAGAGAGAGACAGAGAGAGAGAGAGAGACAGAGAGAGAGAGAGAGAGAGAGAGACACGAGAGAGAGACAGAGAAAGAGAGACGAGAGAGAGAGAGACAGCAGAGAGAGAGACACACAGAGAGAGAGACACAGAGAGAGAGACACAGAGAGAGACAGAGAGAGAGACAGACAGAGAAAGAGAGAGAGAGAGAGAGACACAGAGAGAGAGAGACAGAGAGACACAGAGAGAGAGACACAGAGAGAGAGAGACAGAGAGAGAGACAGAGAGAGACAGAGAGAGAGAGACCAGAGAGAGAGAGACCGAGAGACACAGAGAGAGACAGAGAGACACAGAGAGAGAGAGAGAGACACAGAGAGAGAGAGACAGAGAGAGAGAGAGACACAGAGAGAGAGAGAGAGAGAGAGAGAGAGACAGAGACAGAGAGAGAGCGAGAGAGAGACAGAGAGAGAGACAGAGAGAGAGAGAAAGACAAAAAGAGAGAGAGAAAGACAGACGAGAGACACAAACAGACAGACAGACAGACAGACAGACAGACAGACAGACAGACAGACAGACAGACAGACAGACAGACAGACAGACAGACAGACAGACAGACAGACAGACAGACAGACAGACAGAGGGTAATGATACTATTGGTCTCCATCATTCCCTTTCCTCTTCTTCCTCTCAGTTTGACTAACAGTCTCCCCATAGGAACAGAGGTTTCCATGCTTAAACACTGCCTCATGTAATAAATGGATTGAGCAATCATTCCTATAATTGCATTCCGACCGGATCATTCCGGAGCGTTCTGTTGGTTCTGTAGTGGAGGATTCCAGAGTTAGAAGGGTGGGGCTGTCTTCTGATACTGCCTGTCTGTGAGCAGCTTAGCGTGGAGTAATACTTAATAACCCTCGAGTAAACAGAGACGAGGAATTGCTCAATAAATAATTAACAAGAAATGTATAAAAAAAATATTAATCCACCCCTGCAAGGCTTGGATTCTCCCTCCCTTGTGGATCTGCATGTGTGTGTGTTTGTGTGTGTGTTTGTGTGGATACAGTTGGACAGACATGCTGTTCCTCTCATTACCACATGGGGACGCTGTTGCTACACCGAAGAGCAGATCATTGTTCGAGGGGAAAAATAAATGTATTGAATTAAAAAAAGGTAAATGCTCCTAAGAAATAGGCCTTACCCTCACGTAAAGAACCTGTTTTTGTAACAATGATTTAGTTCCTATAATTTTGGTGGGAGATATCCGAGGGTTTAGAGAGGTTTCTGGCTTTTTCTGTCACTTCTCCATGTGGTTGAGGTATCTTCGAAGAGACTGGTTGGGAGGGCTGGGCGGTGTGTGTGTGTATATATGTGTGTGTTTATGTGTCTATATATTGTGTGTGAGTGTGTGTGTGTGTGTGTGTGTGTGTGTGTGTGTGTGTGTGTGTGTGTGTGTGTGTGTGTGTGTGTGTGTGTGTGTGTGTCTAAACACTGAGAATACAAAACATTAAGAACACCTGTTCTTTCCATAACATAGACTGACCAGGTGAATCCAGGTGAAAACTATGATCCTTATTGATGTCACTTGTTAAATCCACTTCAATCAGTGTAGATGAAAGGGAGGAGACATGTTAAAGAAGGATTTTTAAGCCTTGAGACAATTGAGACATGGATTGTATATGTCATTCAGAGGGTTAATGTATTAGATAACTACACATCTGGAGAATGCATTTAAAATGGAGGACTAAGTTTGCTAACGTGTTTCCATTGTGATCCTTTTAAATAAACGTCTGAAAACATTAGGAAGGTGTTCCACATAACAAACATAACATGGTAGACCTAGCCTCCACAGCAGACCCGTAGACCTAGCCTCCACAGCAGACCCGTAGACCTAGCCTCCACAGCAGACCCGTAGACCTAGCCTCCACAGCAGACCCGTAGACCTAGCCTCCACAGCAGACCCGTAGACCTAGCCTCCACAGCAGACCCGTTGACCTAGCCTCCACAGCAGACCCGTAGACCTAGCCGCCAAAACAGACCCGTAGACCTAGCCTCCACAGCAGACCCGTAGACCTAGCCTCCACAGCAGACCCGTAGACCTAGCCTCCACAGCAGACCCGTAGACCTAGCCTCCACAGCAGACCCGTAGACCTAGCCTCCACAGCAGACCCGTAGACCTAGCCTCCACAGCAGACCCGTAGACCTAGCCTCCAAAACAGACCCGTAGACCTAGCCTCCAAAACAGACCCGTAGACCTAGCCTCCAAAACAGACCCGTAGACCTAGCCTCCAAAACAGACCCGTAGACCTAGCCTCCAAAACAGACCCGTAGACCTAGCCTCCACAGCAGACCCGTAGACCTAGCCTCCACAGCAGACCCGTAGACCTAGCCTCCACAGCAGACCCGTAGACCTAGCCTCCACAGCAGACCCGTTGACCTAGCCTCCACAGCAGACCCGTAGACCTAGCCGCCAAAACAGACCCGTAGACCTAGCCTCCACAGCAGACCCGTAGACCTAGCCTCCACAGCAGACCCGTAGACCTAGCCTCCACAGCAGACCCGTAGACCTAGCCTCCACAGCAGACCCGTAGACCTAGCCTCCACAGCAGACCCGTAGACCTAGCCTCCAAAACAGACCCGTAGACCTAGCCTCCAAAACAGACCCGTAGACCTAGCCTCCAAAACAGACCCGTAGACCTAGCCTCCACAGCAGACCCGTAGACCAAGCCTCCAAAACAGACCCGTAGACCTAGACTCCAAAACAGACTCGTAGACCTAGCCTCCACAGCAGACCCGTAGACCTAGCCTCCACAGCAGACCCGTAGACCTAGCCTCCACAGCAGACCCGTAGACCTAGCCTGCACAGCAGACCTGTAGACCTAGCCTCCACAGCAGACCTGTAGACCTAGCCTCCACAGCAGACCCGTAGACTTAGCCTCCACAGCAGACCCGTAGACCTAGCCTCCAAAACAGACCCGTAGACCTTGTCTCCACAGCAGACCTGTAGACCTAGCCTCCACAACAGACCCGTAGACCTAGGCTCCACAGCAGACCCGTAGACCTAGCCTCCAAAACAGACCCGTAGACCTAGCCTCCACAGCAGACCCGTAGACCTAGCCTCCACAGCAGACCCGTAGACCTAGCCTCCACAGCAGACCCGTAGACCTAGCCTCCACAGCAGACCTGTAGACCTAGCCTCCACAGCAGACCCGTAGACCTAGCCTCCACAGCAGACCCGTAGACCTAGCCTCCAAAACAGACCCGTAGACCTAGCTTCCACAGCAGACCTGTAGACCTAGCCTCCACAGCAGACCCGTAGACCTAGCCTCCAAAACAGACCCGTAGACCTAGCCTCCACAGCAGACCAGTAGACCTAGCCTCCACAGCAGACCCGTAGACCTAGCCTCCACAGCAGACCCGTAGACATAGCCTCCACAGCAGACCCGTAGACCTAGGCTCCACAGCAGACCTGTAGACCTAGGCTCCACAGCAGACCAGTAGACCTAGCCTCCACAGCAGACCCGTAAACCTAGCCTCCACAGCAGACCCGTAGACCTAGCCTCCACAGCAGACCCGTAGACCTAGCCTCCACAGCAGACCCGTAGACCTAGCCTCCACAGCAGACCAGTAGACCTAGCCTCCACAGCAGACCCGTAGACCTAGCCTCCACAGCAGACCCGTAGACATAGCCTCCACAGCAGACCCGTAGACCTAGGCTCCACAGCAGACCTGTAGACCTAGGCTCCACAGCAGACCAGTAGACCTAGCCTCCACAGCAGACCCGTAAACCTAGCCTCCACAGCAGACCCGTAGACCTAGCCTCCACAGCAGACCCGTAGACCTAGCCTCCAAAACAGACCCGTAGACCTAGCCTCCAAAACAGACCCGTAGACCTAGGCTCCACAGCCTCCACAGGAGGTTCAGTGGAGGAGGTTCAGTGGAGGAGGTTCAGTGGAGGAGGTTCAGTGGAGGAGGTTCAGTGGAGGAGGTTCAGTGGAGGAGGTTCAGTGGAGGGAGTTCAGTGGAGGAGGTTCAGTGGAGGAAGCATCGATGGAACAGCCAAGGAGAAACAAAGACAGTCTGAAACAACAGGCCCTCTTCAACAGCACACCACACCTGCTTCTCTGAATGGCCAGTCACTCCATTAGAGTCTCTTCTCTGGTACTGGTGCTCCATTAGAGCCTCTTCTCTGGTACTGGTGCTCCATTGGAGCCTCTTCTCTGGTACTTGTGCTCCATTGGAGCCTCTTCTCTGGTACTGGTCCTCAATTAGAGCCTCTTCTCTGGTACTGGTGCTCCATTAGAGCCTCTTCTCTGGTACTGGTCCTCCATTAGAGCCTCTTCTCTGGTAATGGTGCTCCATTGGAGCCTCTTCTCTGGTACTGGTCCTCCATTAGAGCCTCTTCTCTGGTACTGGTCCTCCATTAGAGCCTCTTCTCTGGTACTGGTCCTCCATTAGAGCCTCTTCTCTGGTACTGGTCCTCCATTAGAGCCTCTTCTCTGGTACTGGTCCTCCATTAGAGCCGCTTCTCTGGTACTGGTCCTACATTAGAGCCTCTTCTCTGGTACTGGTGCTTCATTAGAGCCTCTTCTCTGGTACTGGTCCTCCATTAGAGCCTCTTCTCTGGTACTGGTCCTCCATTAGAGCCGCTTCTCTGGTACTGGTCCTCCATTAGAGCCTCTTCTCTGGTACTGGTCCTCCATTAGAGCCTCTTCTCTGGTACTGGTCCTCCATTGGAGCCTCTTCTCGTCTCTGGTACTGGTCCTCCATTAGAGCCTCTTCTCTGGTACTGGTCCTCCATTAGAGCCTCTTCTCTGGTACTGGTCCTCCATTAGAGCCTCTTCTCTGGTACTGGTGCTCCATTAGTGCCTTTTCTTATGTACTGGTCCTCCATTAGAGTCTCTTCTCTGGTACTGGTCCTCAATTAGAGCCTCTTCTCTGGTACTGGTCCTCAATTAGAGCCTCTTCTCTGGTACTGGTCCTCCATTAGAGCCTCTTCTCTGGTACTGGTGCTCCATTGGAGCCTCTTCTCTGGTACTGGTGCTCCATTAGTGCCTTTTCTTATGTACTGGTCCTCCATTAGAGCCACTTCTCTGGTACTGGTCCTCCATCAGAGCCTCTTCTCTGGTACTGGTCCTCCATTGGAGCCTCTTCTCTGGTACTGGTGCTCTATTGGAGCCTCTTCTCTTCTCTGGTACTGGTCCTCCATTAGAGCCTCTTCTCTGGTACTGGTCCTCCATTAGACCCCCTTCTCTGGTACTGGTGCTCCATTGGAGTCTCTTCTCTGGTACTGGTCCTCCATTGGAGTCTCTTCTCTGGTACTGGTCCTCCATTGGAGTCTCTTCTCTGTTACTGGTGCTCCATTAGAGCCTCTTCTCTGGTACTGGTCCTCCATTTGAGCCTCTTCTCTGGTAATGGTGCTCCATTGGAGTCTCTTCTTTGGTACTGGTCCTCCATTGACAGGAATGTAGATGCCACCATGGTGATGCCACGGCTGCTGAAAAGCGAAGGAAAAGCCAGCACATCTTGGCAGTGTTTAGGAGCATTCCCTGAATAGTCTCTGAACTTCCTCTGCTACCTCTGGACACAGCATGCAGTCCTTGGTGTAACACTTCCAAACAGATGAAACAAAAAGCCACATTATTTGAATCCAAGCAGCCAGCTAGCTAGTTATCAAGCTAAAAGACAGACTTTTCATCAAGACCACAGAATATAATGATTAAATCCTAGAGCAGCCAAACCCTGCAAAAAATACATTTAGAAAATGCTACAAAAATACTTACAAATAATACAAATATCTACAATATCTACAGAGCTCTTTGGCTAGGCCATCTTACGGTGCCATGGCAACCATGGAACAGTGAATTCGAAAGACAAAAGATTTAAGTGCCAGACGCACAGGTTTAAGTGTGTCAAGAACTGCAGCGCTGCTGGGTTTTTCACGCTCAATGGTTTCCCTTGTGTATCAAGAATGGTCCACCACCCAGAGGACATCCAGCCAACTTGACACAACTGTGGGAAGCATTGTTGTCAACATGGGCCAGCATCCCTGTGGAACTCTTCCAACACCTTGTAGAGTCCATGACCCAACATATTGAGTCTGTTCTGAGGGCAAAACGGGGGTGAAACTCAATATTAGGAAGGTGTCCCTAATGTTTTGTACACTCAGTGTATATCATGTATGTGTGTGTGACAGGCGTATGATCCTCTATCCCTCCGAATCTTCTAACTACTGTAAACCAGGGGTCAAGACAGACTGTGTGTGTCCTGTCCTCTCTACCTCTCTCTATCTAATCCTCCTCTCTACCTCTATCTAACCCTCCTCTCTACCTCTCTCTATCTAATCCTCCTCTCTACCTCTATCTAACCCTCCTCTCTACCTCTCTCTATCTAACCCTCCTCTCTACCTCTCTCTATCTAACCCTCCTCTCTACCTCTCTCTATCTAACCCTCCTCTCCACCTTTCTCTCTAACCCTCCTCTCTACCTCTCTCTCTCTAACCCTCTTCTCTACCTCTCTCTAACTAACCCTCCTCTCTACCTCTCTCTATCTACCCCTCCTCTCTACCTCTCTCTATCTAACCCTCCTCTCTACCTTTCTCTATCTAACCCTCCTCTTTACCTCTCGCTAACCCTCCTCTCTCTCTCTACCCCTCCTCTCTACCTCTCTCTATCTATCTAACCCTCCTCTCTACCTCTCTCTATCTAACCCTCCTCTCTACCTCTCTCTATCTAACCCTCCTCTCTACCTTTCTCTCTCTAACCCTCCTCTCTACCTCTCTCTATCTAACCCTCCTCTCTACCTCTCTCTATCTAACCCTCCTCTCTACCTCTCTCTAACTAACCCTCCTCTCTACCTCTCTCTATCTAACCCTCCTCTCTACCTCTCTCTATCTAACCCTCCTCTCTACCTTTCTCTATCTAACCCTCCTCTCTACCTCTCTCTAACTAACCCTCCTCTCTACCTCTCTCTATCTAACCCTCCTCTCTACCTCTCTCTAACCCTCCTCTCTACCTCTCTCTATCTAACCTCCTCTCTACCTTTCTCTCTCTAACTCTCCTCTCTACCTCTCTCTCTCTACCTCTATCTAACCCTCCTCTCTATCTACCCCTCCTCTCTACCTCTCTCTATCTAACCCTCCTCTCTACCTCTATCTAACCCTCCTCTCTACCTCTCTCTATCTAACCCTCCTCTCTACCTTTCTCTATCTAACCCTCCTCTTTACCTCTCGCTAACCCTCCTCTCTACCTCTCTCTCGCTAACCCTCCTCTCTACCTCTCTCTATCTAACCCTCCTCTCTATCTCTCTCTATCTAACCCTCCTCTCTACCTCTCTCTCTCTCTACCCCTCCTCTCTACCTCTCTCTATCTATCTAACCCTCCTCTCTATCTACCCTCCTCTCTACCTCTCTCTATCTATCTAACCCTCCTCTCTACCTCTCTCTATCTATCTAACCCTCCTCTCTATCTAACCCTCCTCTCTACCTCTATCTATCTAACCCTCCTCTCTACCTCTCTCTATCTATCTAACCCTCTTCTCTATCTAACCCTCCTCTCTATCTAACCCTCCTCTCTACCTCTATCTAACCCTCCTCTCTACCTCTCTCTAACCCTCCTCTCTACCTCTCTCTATCTAACCCTCCTCTCTACCTCTCTCTATCTATCTAACCCTCCTCTCTATCTACCCTCCTCTCTACCTCTCTCTATCTATCTAACCCTCTTCTCTATCTAACCCTCCTCTCTATCTAACCCTCCTCTCTACCTCTATCTAACCCTCCTCTTTACCTCTCTCTCTAACCCTCCTCTCTACCTTTCTCTCTCTATCTATCTACCCCTCCTCTCTATCTACCCCTCCTCTCTATCTAACCCTCCTCTCTACCTCTCTCTATCTAACCCTCCTCTCTACCTCTATCTATCTAACCCTCCTCTCTATCTACCCCTCCTCTCTACCTCTCTCTATCTAATCCTCCTCTCTACCTCTATCTAACCCTCCTCTCTACCTCTCTCTCTCTAACCCTCCTCTCTACCTCGCTCTCTCTAACCCTCCTCTCTACCTCTCTCTAACCCTCCTCTCTACCTCTCTCTATCTAACCCTCCTCTCTACCTCTCTCTCTCTCTAACCCTCCTCTTTACCTCTCTCTCTCTAACCCTCCTCTCTACCTCTCTCTATCTAACCCTCCTCTCTACCCCTCTCTCTCTAACCCTCCTCTCTACCTCTCTCTATCTAATTCTCCTCTCTACCTCTCTCTCTAACCCTCCTCTCTACCTCTCTCTCTCTACCTCTCTCTCTACCTCTATCTAACCCTCCTCTTTACCTCTCTGTAACCCTCCTCTCTACCTTTCTCTCTCTAACCCTCCTCTCTACCTTTCTCTCTACCCCTCCTCTCTACCTCTCTCTATCTATCTAACCCTCCTCTCTATCTAACCCTCCTCTCTACCTCTCTCTCTCTAACCCTCCTCTCTACCTCTCTCTCTCTAACCCTCCTCTCTACCTACCTCTCTCTAACCATCCTCTCTACCTCTCTCTAACCATCCTCTCTACCTCTCTCTAACATCCCCTCTACCTCTCTCTAACATCCTCTCTACCTCTCTCTAACCATCCTCTCTACCTCTCTCTCTAAAACTCCTCTCTACCTCTCTCTACCTTTCTCTAACCCCCCTCTCTACTGCTCTCTTTCTTACCCCTCTCTCTGCTTCTCTTGTCGTCTTCATAGCTCTCCCCACCCCCCTCTCTCTCCATTCTTCCAACCCCCCTGTCTCGCCCCTCTCTCATTTCCCTCTCTCTCCTATCCTGTACTGTGAGGTGTGACTGGGTGGCTGGATAGTTGATTGATGGATGATGGAGAGGATGGTAGTATGGTGCGTGTCTGTGTGTGATGGATGATGGAGAGGTGGGCAGTCTGTCTGACTGACTGAACCCCTGACTGACACCGATCATACAGTACCTCCGAGAGAGAGAGAGAGAGAGAGAGGAGAAAGAGAGAGAGAGAGAGAGAGAGAGGACAGAGTGAGGAGAAAAAGAGAGAGAGAGAGAGAGAGACAGAGAGAGGACAGAGTGAGGAGAAAAAGTGAGAGAGAGAGAGAGAGAGACAGAGAGAGGACAGAGTGAGGAGAAAGAGAGAGAGAAAGAGAGAGAGAGGACAGAGTGAGGAGAAAGAGAGAGAGAGAGTCAGAGAGGACAGAGAGAGTCAGAGAGGACAGAGAGAGGAGAAAGAGAGAGAGAGAGAGAGAGGGAGAGAAAGAGAGAGAGAGAGAGAGAGTCAGAGAGAGAGAGGACAGAGAGAGAGAGAGAGAGAGAGAGAGAGAGAGAGAGAGATAGAGAGGACAGAGTGAGGAGAAAGAGAGAGAGAAAGAGAGAGAGAGGACAGAGTGAGGAGAAAGAGAGAGTCAGAGAGAGTCAGAGAGGACAGAGAGAGGAGAAAGAGAGAGAGAGGGAGAGAAAGAGAGAGAGAGGACAGACAGAGAGAGAGAGAGAGAGAGAGAGTCAGAGAGAGGACAGTGAGGAGAAAGAGAGAGAGAGAAAGAGAGAGAGAGAGTCAGAGAAGACAGAGAGAGAGGAGAAAAAGAGAGAGAGAGAGATCAGTCACAAACACAGTCATCAGTTCTCTTCCATCAATTATTTGTCACAGCTTTAGAGCCAGTCATTGCTTCATCAGTCTCAGTGTGTGTGTGTGTGACAAAGATATGCTTGGTTGACCATGTCAATTGCCCTGTCTTCACCCCTTGTCAAAACCAACCCTGTCTTCACCCCCTGTCAAAAACCAACCCTGTCTTCACCCCTGTCAAAACCAACCCTGTCTTCACCCCCTGTCAAAACCAACCCTGTCTTCACCCCCTGTCAAAACCAACCGTCTTCACCCCCTGTCAAAACCAACCCTGTCTTCACCCCCTGTCAAAACCAACCCTGTCTTCACCCACTGTCAAAACCAACCCTGTCTTCACCCCCTGTCAAAACCAACCCTGTCTTCACCCCCTGTCAAAACCAACCCTGTCTTCACCCCCTGTCAAAACCAACCCTGTCTTCACCCCCTGTCAAAACCAACCGTCTTCACCCCCTGTCAAAACCAACCCTATCTTCACCCCCTGTCAAAACCAACCCTGTCTTCACCCCCTGTCAAAACCAACCGTCTTCACCCCCTGTCTTCACCCCCTGTCTTCACCCCCTGTCAAAACCAACCCTGTCTTCACCCCCTGTCAAAACCAACCCTGTCAAAACCAACCCTGTCAAAACCAACCCTGTCTTCACCCCCTGTCAAAACCAACCCTGTCTTCACCCCCTGTCAAAACCAACCCTGTCTTCACCCCTGTCAAAACCAACCCTGTCTTCACCCCCTGTCAAAACCAACCCTGTCTTCACCCCTGTCAAAACCAACCCTGTCTTCACCCCTTGTCAAAACCAACCCTGTCTTCACCCCCTGTCAAAACCAACCCTGTCTTCACCCCCTGTCAAAACCAACCCTGTCTTCACCCCCTGTCAAAACCAACCCTGTCTTCACCCCCTGTCAAAACCAACCCTGTCTTCACCCCCTGTCAAAACCAACCCTGTCTTCACCCCCTGTCAAAACCAACCCTAAACCCTTTAGCCCTAGGTTGCTTTCCAAATGACTCTCTTTTCCCTACATAGTGCACTCCTTTACAGCAGGGCTCATAAGGTCCATAGGGCTCTGGTCATAAGTAGTGCACTAGAAAAGGAATAGGCTGCCATTTGGAACATAGTCAACCCCTACAATAAATTCCCCTACCTTTTGATTATTCTGTTGAAGTAAAACATGTCTGGGTATAAAAACTCAAATGGTAAAAACATAACTATCCTTTTTTTTACCCTCCCTGAAGAAAATGCTAACACAACTTTTAAAACACGGTCTCAATATGGCCGACAAACATCTACAAGAACAAAAACAACTAGAACACTGACAGAAGCACAGCTAAAAGAACAACTTCACATTTCTATGCAAATTACACCCAGTGAACTTCAGCTAGACAATTCTTTGTTTTTTGTTGTTTTCTCTCTCCAATCCTCCTCTCCCTCCACCTCCACCTCCTCTCTCCCCGTCCTCCTTCTCTTCCTCCACCTCCTCCTCTCTTTCCCTCCACCTCCTCCTCCCTCTCCCTCCACCTCCTCCTCCCTCTCCCTCCTCCTCCTCCTCTCCACTTCATCCTCCTCTCCCTCCACCTCCTCCTCCTCTCTCCTCCTCCATTAGCCTCTTCCCTCCACCTCCTCCTCCTCTCTCCTCCTCCATTAGCCTCCTCCCTCCACCTGTGGCTTAAGAGGCTAAAATGTATTGTAGAGACAGAAATCAAATCGACTGCAATTATCTGTAGCTTTCAGTACCTGCTTATTATCTCTCTCTCTCTCTCGCATAGACAGAGGCACACACACACACACACACACACACACACACACACACACACACACACACACACACACACACACACACACACACACATACACACACTTATTAAAAATGCAAAAATTCATGCCCTCTCCCTCGCTCTCCTCGTCATGGCAACAAAGATGCCATTCATATTGGGCTGATGTTAAGTTAACTTCCCCAGGGGAGGTTTTGTGTTTTGTTTGTTTTTTAAGTGGAAATCTCTAGTCACCCAATTGTTGATTTCTTTCTCTCCATTTTCCATCTTTTCTTTTTCATTTACAAACTCTTGTTCTCTTTTGTTCTCTCTCCCTCTCTACCTCCCTCTTTCTCTTCCTCTTTCCCTCCCTCTCTACCTTTCCCTCCCTCCCTCCCTCGTTCCCTCTTTCCCTCTTTCCCTCTTTCCCTCCCTCCCTCCCTCCCTCCCTCCCTCCCTCCCTCCCTCCCTCCCTCCCTCCCTCCCTCCCTCCCTATTAACCTAATTCAGATCTTTAGGGGAATCCAATCAGAGTTGCCAGACACTCGTTATTTTCCCACTTTGGGAGATTAAACGATTAAATTCTCTCCTTCCATCCTCACTCATCATCATCATCTCTCTGCTCCCTTTATCTCTCAATCTCTTTCACTCACTCGTACGCACGCACGCACGCACGCACACACACACACACACACACACACACACACACACACACACACACACACACTGTCCCTCTCTTGCTATCTCTCTCAAAGTTTCCTTTAGCTCAAGGAGTTTCTCTCTCTATTCAATCAGAAACATGTGAGTTGTACAGAGCACCAGTGCTGAGGATGATCCCTTTATAAAGGAATGTTATTGAGACATGATGGAGTAGAGAGAGAGATGGTTCTCATCTGAGAAGGACACAGAATGACTGGCTGATTTAATTATCTACCTGGTCTGAATTCCAATTCCACTCAGAACACAGAAACACAGAATACTGGGTCTGAATTCCAATTCTACTCAGAACACAGAAACACAGAATACTGGGTCTGAATTCCAATTCTACTCAGAACACAGGAACACAGAATACTGGGGCTGAATTCCAATTCCACTCACAAAGCAAAGATATGTTTAGAAATGAGGGCCTGGCTGTATATACACAAAATTTCAGAAGACTTTCCCCTAATGAGTCAGAATGGACCATGATGTTCCAGAGAGATAGTGTGTAGTCATGATGGACCATGATGCTCCAGAGAGATAGTGTGTAGTCATGATGGACCATGGTGCTCCAGAGAGATAGTGTGTAGTCATGATGGACCATGATGCTCCAGAGAGATAGTGTGTAGTCATGATGGACCATGATGCTCCAGAGAGATAGTGTGTAGTCATGATGGATCATGATGCTCCAGAGAGATAGTGTGCAGTCATGATGGATCATGATGCTCCAGAGAGATAGTGTGTAGTCATGATGGACCATGATGCTCCAGAGAGATAGTGTGTAGTCATGGTGGACCATGATGCTCCAGAGAGATAGTGTGTAGTCATGATGGACCATGATGCTCCAGAGAGATAGTGTGTAGTCATGATGGATCATGATGCTCCAGAGAGATAGTGTGCAGTCATAATGGATCATGATGCTCCAGAGAGATAGTGTGTAGTCATGATGGATCATGATGCTCCAGAGAGATAGTGTGTAGTCATGATGGACCATGATGCTCCAGAGAGATAGTGTGTAGTCATGATGGACCATGATGCTCCAGAGAGATAGTGTGTAGTCATGGTGGACCATGATGCTCCAGAGAGATAGTGTGTAGTCATGATGGATCATGATGCTCCAGAGAGATAGTGTGTAGTCATGATGGATCATGATGCTCCAGAGAGATAGTGTGTAGTCATGATGGATCATGATGCTCCAGAGAGATAGTGTGTAGTCATGATGGATCATGATGCTCCAGAGAGATAGTGTGTAGTCATGATGGACCATGATGCTCCAGAGAGATAGTGTGTAGTCATGATGGATCATGATGCTCCAGAGAGATAGTGTGTAGTCATGGTGGACCATGATGCTCCAGAGAGATAGTGTGTAGTCATGGTGGACCATGATGCTCCAGAGAGATAGTGTGTAGTCATGATGTATCATGATGCTCCAGAGAGATAGTGTGTAGTCATGATGGATCATGATGCTCCAGAGAGATAGTGTGTAGTCATGATGGATCATGATGCTCCAGAGAGATAGTGTGCAGTCATGATGGACCATGGTGCTCCAGAGAGATAGTGTGTAATGATATAAGGGAGTGAGCATCAGAGGGGGTCCAGTAAGCGAGAGAGTATGGATGAGCTGTGGTAACATACCAGGTGTGTGTGTGTGTGTGTGTGTGTGTGTGTGTGTGTGTGTGTGTGTGTGTGTGTGTGTGTGTGTGTGTGTGTGTGTGTGTGTGTGTGTGTGTGTGTGTGTGTGTGTGTGTGTGTGTGGCTGAAAACGCACTTGAATATGCACAGAACTTGAAGATGCAAACACTAAAATGCACGTACACACACACGCACGTACACACACACATATACACACACACATACATGCACGTACACACACGCACGTACACGTAAACATACACGTACACACAGACACACGTACACACACACACACGTACATATGAACGGGCACGTACACACACCTTGAGAAAGTCCAAGTTCTGAAAGATTTAAAAAAGTAATTACTAGGACAGACAAACTCTGACCTGAGCTGGAAGAACAAACAAGGTGGAGAGAAGATATCTCAGAGACTTGTTAGAAAGACCTCATCCTCTTTACTTCATTCACAACTATCCTCTCTCTCTCTCTCTCTCTCTCTCTCTCTCTCTCTCTCTCTGTCTCTCTCTCTCCCTCTGTCTCTCTCTCTGTCTCTCTCTTTCTCTCTCTCTCCCTCCCTCTGTCTCTCTGTCTCTCTCTCTCTCCCTCTGTCTCTCTCTCTCTCTCTCTCTCTCTCTCTCCCTCCCTCTGTCTCTCTGTCTCTCTGTCTCTCTCTCTCTCCCTCTGTCTCTCTCTCTCTCTCTCTCTCTCTCTCTCTGTGTCTCTCAATTCAATTTCAATTAAATTCAAATCAAGGGCTTTATTGGCATGGGAAACATATGTTTACATTGCCAAAGAAAGTAAAATAGATAATAAACAAAAATGAAATAAACAATAAATAAATGAACAGTAAACATTACACTTCCATAATTTCCAAAAGAATAAAGACATTTCAAATGTCATATTATGTCTATATACAGTGTTGTAATGATGTGCAAATAGTTCAAGTACAAAAGTGAAAATAAATAAATATGGGTTGTATTTATAATGGTGTTTGTTCTTCACTGGTTGACCTTTTCTTGTGGCAACAGGTCACACATCTTGCTGCTGTGATGTCACACTGTGGTATTTCACCCAGTAGATATGGGAGTTTATTGAAATGTGTTTTCAAATTCTTAATGGATCTGTGTAATCTGAGGGAAATATGTGTCTCTAATATGGTCATACATTTGGCAGGAGTTTAGGAAGTGCAGCTCAGTTTCCACCTCATTTTGTGGGCAGTGTTGCACATAGCCTGTCTTCTCTTGAGAGCCAGGTCTGCCTACGGCGGCCTTTTGTCAATAGCAAGGATATGCTCACTGAGTCTGTATCAAAGCTTTCCTTAATACTCTCTCTTCTCTCGCTAGTATCATATTCTACTCATTTATTTTCAGCTAAACCCCAAAGTTGATGCATGTGGCAGGTACACACACACACACACACACACACACACAGACAGACACAGACAGACAGACACAGACAGACAGACAGACAGACAGACAGACAGACAGACAGACAGACAGACAGACAGACAGACAGACAGACAGACAGACAGACAGACAGACAGACAGACAGACAGACAGACAGACAGACAGACAGACACTCCCATCGCTACATTGGTGGTGAAAGGTAAAACATAAATATGATTCTATCGAACTTACAGACCACTTCTCTCTTTTCCTCTCTTCCTCCTCCTGAGAGAAAAACAACAACTAACACCTCTCTCTCTCTCTCTCTCTCTCTCTCTCTCTCTCTCTCTCCCTCACTCATTCCTCTCTCTCTCTCTCTCTCTCTCTCTCTCTCTCTTCTCTCTCTCTCCCTCACTCATTCCCCCTCCCTCTCTCTCTCTCTCTCTCTCTCTCTCTCTCTCTCCCTCTCTCTCTCTCTCTCTCTCTCTCTCTCTCCCTCCCTCTCTCTCTCTCTCTCTCCCTCACTCATTCCCCCTCCCTCTCTCTCTCTCTCTCTCCCTCTCTCTCTCCCCTCCCTCTCTCTCTCTCTCTCTCTCTCTCTCTCTCTCCCCCTCCCTCTCTCTCTCTCTCTCTCTCTCTCTCTCTCTCTCTCTCTCTCTCTCCCTCCTCCTCTCTCTCTCTCTCTCTCCCTCCACTTCCTTGGAAAGATTGATCCCTGGACAACATAAGAACCAAAAGGGAAGAAAAATAGGGGAGAAAGAGAGAGAAAGAAAGAAAGAAAGAGGGGGAGCGAAAGAAAAGGAGAGAATGTTGTTGTCTGTCAGTCAGTGGAGTCTTAAAGTACCGTCTCTAAACAAGGTGACTAGTTCAACCACAGTGGAGTCTTAAAGTACCGTCTCTAAACAAGGTGACTAGTTCAACCACAGTGGAGTCTTAAAGTACCGTCTCTAAACAAGGTGACTAGTTCAACCACAGTGGAGTCTTAAAGTACCGTCTCTAAACAAGGTGACTAGTTCAACCACAGTGGAGTCTTAAAGTACCGTCTCTAAACAAGGTGACTAGTTCAACCACAGTGGAGTCTTAAAGTACCGTCTCTAAACAAGGTGACTAGTTCAACCACAGTGGAGTCTTAAAGTACCGTCTCTAAACAAGGTGACTAGTTCAACCACAGTGGAGTCTTAAAGTACCGTCTCTAAACAAGGTGACTAGTTCAACCACAGTGGAGTCTTAAAGTACCGTCTCTAAACAAGGTGACTAGTTCAACCACAGTGGAGTCTTAAAGTACCGTCTCTAAACAAGGTGACTAGTTCAACCACAGTGGAGTCTTAAAGTACCGTCTCTAAACAAGGTGACTAGTTCAACCACAGTGGAGTCTTAAAGTACCGTCTCTAAACAAGGTGACTAGTTCAACCACAGTGGAGTCTTAAAGTACCGTCTCTAAACAAGGTGACTAGTTCAACCACAGTGGAGTCTTAAAGTACCGTCTCTAAACAAGGTGACTAGTTCAACCACAGTGGAGTCTTAAAGTACCGTCTCTAAACAAGGTGACTAGTTCAACCACAGTGGAGTCTTAAAGTACCGTCTCTAAACAAGGTGACTAGTTCAACCACAGTGGAGTCTTAAAGTACCGTCTCTAAACAAGGTGACTAGTTCAACCACAGTGGAGTCTTAAAGTACCGTCTCTAAACAAGGTGACTAGTTCAACCACAGTGGAGTCTTAAAGTACCGTCTCTAAACAAGGTGACTAGTTCAACCACAGTGGAGTCTTAAAGTACCGTCTCTAAAACAAGGTGACTAGTTCAACCACAGTGGAGTCTTAAAGTACCGTCTCTAAACAAGGTGACTAGTTCAACCACAGTGGAGTCTTAAAGTACCGTCTCTAAACAAGGTGACTAGTTCAACCACAGTGGAGTCTTAAAGTACCGTCTCTAAACAAGGTGACTAGTTCAACCACAGTGGAGTCTTAAAGTACCGTCTCTAAACAAGGTGACTAGTTCAACCACAGTGGAGTCTTAAAGTACCGTCTCTAAACAAGGTGACTAGTTCAACCACAGTGGAGTCTTAAAGTACCGTCTCTAAACAAGGTGACTAGTTCAACCACAGTGGAGTCTTAAAGTACCGTCTCTAAACAAGGTGACTAGTTCAACCACAGTGGAGTCTTAAAGTACCGTCTCTAAACAAGGTGACTAGTTCAACCACAGTGGAGTCTTAAAGTACCGTCTCTAAACAAGGTGACTAGTTCAACCACAGTGGAGTCTTAAAGTACCGTCTCTAAACAAGGTGACTAGTTCAACCACAGTGGAGTCTTAAAGTACCGTCTCTAAACAAGGTGACTAGTTCAACCACAGTGGTCTCTTTTGTACCGCATGGGAAAATCAATACGGCACACAAAGAATACATGACATGCTTTTTCGTGTGTGTGTGTGTGTGTGTGTGTGTGTGTGTGTGTGTGTGTGTGTGTGTGTGTGTGTGTGTGTGTGTGTGTGTGTGTGTGTGTGTGTGTGTGTGTTGACTTTTACAGTAACCTGATGGAAGCAATGCAGTTTGGAAACAACAATTAGGCAACAACAAATTCAGTCCCGTTTAGACATCTTCCTGGGTAAAACGTTCCACTGCATAGTGAAGGTGTAAACTCGGCAGTAGAAAATCTGAACAGTATATTTGACCTCTCAGTTTCCCTATTAAATCTAAAAATTTCAAATAGAAAACCGAAGAAAATGAACAACAATGACAAATGGTTTGATGAAGAATGCAAAAATCTAAGAAAGATATTGAGAAACCTTTCCAACCCAAAACATAGAGACAGAAAACCTGAGCCTAGGCCTTCACTATGGTGAATCACTAAAACAATACAGAAATACACTACGGAAAAGAAGGAACAGCACGTCAGAAATCAGCTCAATGTAATTGAAGAATCCATAGACTCTAAACACTAGAATTATCTATCCAAAATGGACATGTATGGGTAAACCACTTCTCCAATCTTTTTGGCCCTATAACAAAGAACAAACAGCAAAAACATATACATGATCAAATACAAATCTTAGAATGAACTATTAAAGACCTCCAGAACCCACTGGATTCTCCAATTACCTTGAATGAGCTACAGGAGAAAATAAAAACCCTCCAATCCTAAAAGGCATGTGGAGTTGATGGTATCCTCAATGCAATGATCAAATATACAGACAACAAATTCCAATTGGCTATACTTAAACTCTGTAACATCATCCTTAGCTCTGGCATCTTCCCTAATATTTGGAACCAAGGACTAATCACCCCAATCCACAAAAGTGGAGACAAATTTGATCCCAATAACTACTGTGGGATATGCGTCAACAGCAACCTTGGGAAAATCCTCTGCATTATCATTAACAGCAGACTTGTACATTTCCTCAGTGAAAACAATGTACTGAGCAAATGTCAAATTGGCTTATTACCAAATTATCGTACCACAGACCACGTATTCACCCTGCACACCCTAAATGACAAACAAACAAACCAAAACAAAGGCAAAGTCTTCTCATGCTTTGTTGATTTCAAAAAAGCCTTTGACTCAATTTGTCATGAGGGTCTGCTATACAACTTGATGGAAAGTGGTGTTGGGGGAAAAACATGCAACATTATAAAATCCATGCACAACAAACAACAAGTGTGCTGTTAAAATTGGCCAAAAAACACACACATTTCTTTCCACAGGGCTGTGGGGTGAGACAGGGATGCAGCTTAAGCCCCACCCTCTTCAACATATATATCAACGAATTGGCGAGGGCACTAGAAAAGTCTGCAGCACCCGGCCTCACCCTAATAGGAATCTGAAGTCAAATGTCTGCTGATGATCTGGTGCTTCTGTCACCAACCAAGGAGGGCCAACAGCCGCACCTAGATCTTCTGCACAGATTCTGCCAGACCTGGGCCCTGACAGCAAATCTCAGTAAGACCAAAATAATGGTGTTCCAAAAAAGGTCTAGTCGCCAGGACCAGAAATACAAATTCCATCTAGACAACCGTTACCATAGGAGCACACAAAACACTATACATACCTTGGCCTAAACATCAGCGCCACAGGTAACTTCCACAAAGCTGTGAACAATCTGAGAGACAAGTTAAGAAGGGGCATTCTATGCCATCAAAAGGAACATAAAAATACTTGAATCAGTTATAGAACCTTTTTGCCCTTTATGGTTGTGAGGTCTGGGGTCCGCTCACTAACCAAGAATTCACAAAATGGGACGAACACCAAATTGAGACTGCATGCAGAATTCTGCAAAAATATTCTCCGTGTACAACGTAAAACACCAAATAATGCATGCAGAGCAGAATTAGGCCAATACCCGCTAATGATCAAAATCCAGAAAAGAGCTGTTACATTCTACAACCACCTAAAAGGAAGCGATTCCCAAACCTTCCATAACAAAGCCATCACCTACAGCGAGATGAACCTGGAGAAGAGTCCCCTAATCAAGCTGGTCCTGGGGCTCTGTTCACAAACACAAACAAACCCCACAGAGCCCCAGGACAGCAACACAATTAGACCCATCCAAATCATGAGAAAACAAAAAGATAATTACTTGACACATTGGAATGAATTAACAAAAAAACCCAGAGCAAACTAGAATGCTATTTGGCCCTAAACAGAGAGTACACAGTAGCAGAATACCTGACCACTGTGACTGAGCCAAACTTAAGGACATCTTTGACTATGTACCGACTCAGGAGAAGACAGGCAATGTGCACACTGCCCACAAAATGAGGTGGAAACTGAGCTGCACTTCCTAACCTCCTGCCCAATGTATGACCATATTAGAGACACATATTTCCCTCAGATTACACAGATCCACAAAGAATTCGAAAATAAACCAAATTTTGATGATCTCACATATCTATTGGGTGAAGTACTACAGTGTGCCATCACAGCAGCAAGATGTGTGACCTGTTGCCACAAGAGAAGGGCAACCAGTGAAGAACAAACGCCATTGTAAATACAAACCATATTTATGCTTATTTATTTTCCCTTTTGTACTTTAACCATTTGCACATTGTTACAACAATGTATATAGTAATAATACGACATTTGTAATGTCTTTATTCTTTTGGAACTTCTGTGAGTGTAATGTTTACTGTTCATTTTTATTGTTTATTTCACTTTGGTATATTATCTACCTCACTTGCTTGGCAATGTTAACACATGTTTCCCATGCCAATAAAGCCCCTTAAATTGAATTGAGTAGAATTGAATTGAGAGCGAGAGAGAGAATGAGAACTAAGAGAGAGAGAGAGAGAGAACTAAGAGAGAGACAGAGACAGAGAAAGAACTAAGAGAGAGGGAGAGAGAGAACTAACAGAGAGAGAGGGAGAGACAGACAGACAGAGAGAGAGAGGGAGAGACAGTCAGACAGACAGACAGACAGAGATAGAACTAAGAGAGAGAGAACTAACAGTTAGAGAGAGAGAAGGAGAAAGAGATGTAGAGAAAGAGAAAGTCCCTGAGAGAGAAATAAGAGAGAGGAGAGGTTGAAATTAATTAAAGGGAATAATCCATTAGAGCAGAGAAGAGGGACTCAGCCTGCAGCTGGTTGGCTCACAACGGGAACTTCAGGAATACCTCAGAGAAACCAGAGGTACAGCCTGCAGCTGGTTGGCTCACAACGGGAACTTCAGGAATACCTCAGAGAAACCAGAGGGACAGCCTGCAGCTGGTTGGCTCACAGTGGGAACTTCAGGAATACCACAGAGAAACCAGAGGGACAGCCTGCAGCTGGTTGGCTCACAGTGGGAACTTCAGGAATACCACAGAGAAACCAGAGGGACAGCCTGCAGCTGGTTGGCTCACAGTGGGAACTTCAGGAATACCACAGAGAAACCAGAGGGACAGCCTGCAGCTGGTTGGCTCACAACGGGAACTTCAGGAATACCTCAGAGAAACCAGAGGTACAGCCTGCAGCTGGTTGGCTCACAGTGGGAACTTCAGGAATACCACAGAGAAACCAGAGGGACAGCCTGCAGCTGGTTGGCTCACAGTGGGAACTTCAGGAATACCACAGAGAAACCAGAGGGACAGCCTGCAGCTGGTTGGCTCACAGTGGGAACTTCAGGAATACCACAGAGAAACCAGAGGGACAGCCTGCAGCTGGTTGGCTCACAGTGGGAACTTCAGGAATACCACAGAGAAACCAGAGGGACAGCCTGCAGCTGGTTGGCTCACAACGGGAACTTCAGGAATACCACAGAGAAACCAGAGGGACAGCCTGCAGCTGGTTGGCTCACAGTGGGAACTTCAGGAATACCACAGAGAAACCAGGGGGACAGCCTGCAGCTGGTTGGCTCACAGTGGGAACTTCAGGAATACCACAGAGAAACCAGAGGTACAGCCTGCAGCTGGTTGGCTCACAGTGGGAACTTCAGGAATACCACAGAGAAACCAGAGGGACAGCCTGCAGCTGGTTGGCTCACAGTGGGAACTTCAGGAATACCACAGAGAAACCAGAGGTACAGCCTGCAGCTGGTTGGCTCACAGTGGGAACTTCAGG
>NC_138294.1:8794106-8859106 GCF_965601325.2 Salmo salar
GTAACTGTAGACAGATCCTCTTTGACCTGTTTTCCTGTTGAAAAGTCTTATGACAGATGCCACTGTATATCTGCTTAGATTTGGCTGAACTCTCAGTCCAGTCTCCCTCAGCGTCAATCCGTGGTTCACAACATGGCCCACTAGTGTTGCACGAATGTCATTTGATAAGTTTGGTCCTCTTCTTCTTTGTGCACGTTCTCCTCCTGCTTCAGGTCTTCCTCGACCTCTGGCTTGGCCTCTGCCTCTTCCTCTACCTCCTTCTCCTCCTCTGTGTACTCATGTGTTTGTGCACCTGATGGCTGTGTTTAACAGATTGGCTCATAGGTGTGATCATTTGACAGTCAGTGCTTTGGAATTGTAAGGAAGTGACATCATGATGTATACAAGTGTGTTTAGTGTTTTGCAAATCACTGTGTGTGATGTTTTGCAAATAGTGTGAAGCTGACAATGTGCTTACAGTTGTGCAAATCTAGCCTTGTGTTTTGCTCCTTGAGTGTAAGGTTTTGCTAATTGTGGGAAAAGTTACATTTTAGTGTGTAAGCAATCGTAAAAAACTGTAACTGTGCTCATTAGAGAGAGAGAGATGTATAATGATTAAAGAGAAGGGTCAGTGATATACACTATGGGGTTACATCTCAAATGGCATCTCAAAATACTACTATAGACCAGGGCACATGAGGATGGAATCTAGGTGATATCGAATCTCTCTACCTGACTCTCCCTCCTTCTCTACCTCTCTCTCTCTCTTCCCTCCTTCTCTACCACTTTCTTTCTTCCCTCCTCTACCTCTCTCTTCCCTCCTTCTCTACCTCTCTCTCTCTTCCCTCCCTCTCTACCACTTTCTCTCTTCCCTCCTTCTCTACCTCTCTCTCTTCCCTCCTTCTCTACCTCTCTCTTTCCTCCTTCTCTACTTCTCTCTCTTCCCTCCTTCTCTACCTCTCTCTCTTCCCTCCTTCTCTACCTCTCTCTTTCCTCCTTCTCTACTTCTCTCTCTTTCCTCCTTCTATAGCTCTCTCTCTTCCCTCCTTCTCTACCACTTTCTCTCTTTCCTCCTTCTATAGCTCTCTCTCTTTCCTCCTTCTATAGCTATCTCTCTTCCCTCCTTCTCTCGGGCAGCAGGTAGCCTAGTGGTTAGAGCATTGGGCCAGTAACCAGCAGGTAGCCTAGTGGTTAGAGCATTGGGCCAGTAACCAGCAGGTAGCCTAGTGGTTAGAGCATTGGGCCAGTAACCAGCAGGTAGCCTAGTGGTTAGAGCATTGGGCCAGTAACCAGCAGGTAGCCTAGTGGTTAGAGCATTGGGCCAGTAACCAGCAGGTAGCCTAGTGGTTAGAGCATTGGGCCAGTAACCAGCAGGTAGCCTAGTGGTTAGAGCATTGGGCCAGTAACCAGCAGGTAGCCTAGTGGTTAGAGCATTGGGCCAGTAACCAGCAGGTAGCCTAGTGGTTAGAGCATTGGGCCAGTAACCGAAAGGTTGCTAGATTGAATCTTTAAAAAAAAATGTATTTAACCTTTATTTAACCAGGTAGGCCAGCTGAGAACATGTTCTCATTTACAACTGCGACCTGGCCAAGATAAAGCAAAGCACGGCGACAAAAGACAACACAGATTTACAAGAGTACAGTCAATAACACTATAGAAAAATCTATATACAGTGTGTGCAAATGGAGTAAGGAGGTAAGGCAATAAATAGGCCATAGTAGCGAAGCAACCACAATTTAGCAGATTAACACTGGAGTGATAGATGAACAGATGATGAGCAAGTAGAAATACTGGTGGGCAAAAGAGCAGAATAAAGTAAATAAAAACAATATGGGGAGTGAGGTAGGTAGTTGGATGGGCTATTTACAGATGGGCTGTGTACAGCTGCAGCGATCGGTAAGCTGCTCAGAAAGCTGATGCTTAAAGTATCCCCGAGCTGACAAGATAAAAATCTGTCATTCTGCCCCTGAACAAGGCAGTTAACCCACTGTTCCCCGGTAGGCCGTCATTGTAAATAAGAAATGGTTCTGAACTGACTATCCTCACCATTGTCTTTATCTTTCTCTCTTATGAGGCAGTGCTACAGAGATATAGGTCTGTTCATTGCTAATATGACCTAGCAGTATATGTGTGTGTGTTGTGAATGAGGTGTGTGTGTGTTGTGAATGAGGTGTGTGTGTGTTGTGAATGAGGTGTGTGTGTGTTGTGAATGAGGTGTGTGTGTGTTGTGAATGAGGTGTGTGTGTGTTGTGAATGAGGTGTGTGTGTGTTGTGAATGAGCTGTGTGTGTGTGTTGTGAATGAGGTGTGTGTGTGTTGTGAATGAGGTGTGTGTGTGTTGTGAATGAGGTGTGTGTGTGTTGTGAATGAGGTGTGTGTGTGTGTGTGTGTTGTGAATGAGGTGTGTGTGTGTTGTGAATGAGGTGTGTGTGTGTGTTGTGAATGAGGTGTGTGTGTGTGTTGTGAATGAGGTGTGTGTGTGTGTTGTGAATGAGCTGTGTGTGTGTGTTGTGAATGAGCTGTGTGTGTGTGTTGTGAATGAGCTGTGTGTGTGTTGTGAATGAGGTGTGTGTGTGTGTTGTGAATGAGGTGTGTGTGTGTGTTGTGAATGAGGTGTGTGTGTGTGTTGTGAATGAGGTGTGTGGTGTGTGTTGTGAATGAGGTGTGTGTGTGTTGTGAATGAGGTGTGTGTGTGTTGTGAATGAGGTGTGTGTGTGTTGTGAATGAGGTGTGTGTGTTGTGAATGAGGTGTGTGTGTGTGTGTTGTGAACGAGGTGTGTGTGTGTTGTGAACGAGGTGTGTGTGTGTTGTGAATGAGGTGTGTGTGTGTTGTGAATGAGGTGTGTGTGTGTTGTGAATGAGGTGTGTGTGTGTTGTGAATGAGGTGTGTGTGTGTTGTACTAAGCAGATGTTCACCAGTAGCTCCTCTGACTCCATTAGACAACATTACTGGCTCCCCGTGAACTGTGAATAAGACTGGGGAGGATGAGAGAGAGACACACACACACACACACACACACACACACACACACACACACACACACACACACACACACACACACACACACACACACACGTAAACCCATCGACCGTTTCCCACAGCCACCCTACCCCCCGTCAGACAGAAAGGCCTACAGATTGAGAAAGAGGGTGAGAGCAGAGGAATATAAATTGCCTGACACAGGTCTGGCCTTCTCTCTGACTCCCGCGGTCTGAGTGAGAGAGACGGTTTCAGTGGGGTGAACACAGAGCCTATCAGACAACGGACCAGGAAGTGTCATTTCGCGGCTCCGCCTGGGGTGCCATTACGGGTCCAGTCTCCCCTGTGGCAGGAAATAGCTCTCAGAGGTAATGGTTCTGTGCTTTACTCAGAGAGTGAGACATAGAGGTGTAGTGAACCAGCCAGGGAAAGCACTCAGAGTGTGATCTGTGGCAGGAAATAGCAACAATACCACTACTATCACCTGCTGATACCCAGCTACCTTTCACAGAGATGGTCTGACAACGACCACCACCATCAGTGAAAACAACAGTAGAGAGATAGATATCAACATAGATCTGTTGGTGACCTATACTCATGTGATTACTAGTTTTAGCTCATAGACTGGGGTTCTTTCCCTACATAGTGCACAACTTTAGACCAGAGCCCTATTCCCTATATAGTCCACTACTGTTGACCAGGGCCCTATTCCCTATATAGTGCACTACTGTTGAGGAGAATAGGATGCCATTTGGGACGTATCTTGGTTGTCAGATGGTCTTATCAGTTGTCGGTAGGTAAATATTTGTGTGTTTGTGTGTGTAGAGTGTGTAGTGTAGAGTGTGTAGTGTAGAGTGTGTAGTGTAGAGTGTGTGTAGTGTGTGTGTAGTGTGTGCATGACCGCACGTCCTGTGCTGCTGATTCCCATGGCTACCAGCATTATGATTTTAAATGATTAATAAATCAACAACTAATATAATTAAATCTGAACAGTTAAAACCACTAGGTCTGTCTCTCTCCATACATTTACATTTTAGTCATTTAACAGACACTCTTATCCAGAGCGAAATACACTACTGAATGCATACATTTCATACATTTCTTTTTTCCGTACTGGTCCCCCGTGGGAGTCGAACCCATAACCCTGGCGTTGCAAACACCATGTTCTACCAAGTGAGCCACACGTGGTTCTGTATATACCACCTCCTCTCTGGGGTTCTGTATATACCACCTCCTCTCTGGGGTTCTGTATATACCACCTCTTCTCCTCTCTGGGGTTCTGTATATACCACCTCCTCTCCTCTCTGGTGTTCTGTATATACCACCTCCTCTCCTCTCTGGGGTTCTGTATATACCACCTCCTCTCCTCTCTGGGGTTCTGTATATACCACCTCCACTCCTCTCTGGGGTTCTGTATATACCACCTCCTCTCTGGGGTTCTGTATATACCACCTCCTCTCTGGGGTTCTGTATATACCACCTCCTCTCCTCTCTGGAGTTCTGTATATACCACCTCCTCTCCTCTCTGGGGTTCTGTATATACCACCTCCTCTCCTCTCTGGGGTTCTGTATATACCACCTCCTCTCCTCTCTGGGGTTCTGTATATACCACCTCCTCTCCTCTCTGGGGTTCTGTGTATACCACCTCCTCTCCTCTCTGGGGTTCTGTATATACCACCTCCTCTCTGGGGTTCTGTATACACCACCTCCTCTCCTATCTTGGGTTCTGTATATACCACCTCCTCTCTGGTGTTCTGTATATAGCACCTCCACTCTGGGGTTCTGTATATACCACCTCCTCTCTGGGGTTCTGTATATACCACCTCCCCTCCTCTCTGGGGTTCTGTATATACCACCTCCTCTCTGGGGTTCTGTATACACCACCTCCTCTCCTATCTGGGGTTCTGTATATACCACCTCCTCTCCTCTCTGGTGTTCTGTGTATACAACCTCCTCTTTTCTCTGGGGTTCTGTATATACCACCTCCTCTCCTCTCTGTTGTTCTGTATATACCACCTCCTCTCCTCTCTGGGGTTCTGTATATACCATCTCCTCTCCTCTCTGGTGTTCTGTATATACCACCACCTCTCCACTCTGGGGTTCTGTGTATACCACCTCCTCTCCTCTCTAGGGTTCTGTATATACCACCTCCTCTCCTCTCTGGAGTTCTGTGTATACCACCTCCTCTCCTCTCTGGTGTTCTGTGTATACAACCTCCTCTTTTCTCTGGGGTTCTGTATATACCACCTCTTCTCTGGGGTCTGTATGTACCATCTCCTCTCCTCTCTGGGTTTCTGTGTATACCACCTCCTCTCTGGGGTTCTGTATATACCATCTCCTCTCCTCTCTGTAGTTCTGTATATAGCACCTCCTCTCTGGTGTTCTGTATATACCACCACCTCTCCACTCTGGGGTTCTGTGTATACCACCTCCTCTCCTCTCTAGGGTTCTGTATATACCACCTCCTCTCCTCTCTGGAGTTCTGTGTATACCACCTCCTCTCCTCTCTGGTGTTCTGTGTATACAACCTCCTCTTTTCTCTGGGGTTCTGTATATACCACCTCTTCTCTGGGGTCTGTATGTACCATCTCCTCTCCTCTCTGGGTTTCTGTGTATACCACCTCCTCTCTGGGGTTCTGTATATACCATCTCCTCTCCTCTCTGTGGTTCTGTATATAGCACCTCCTCTCTGGTGTTCTGTATATACCACCTCCGCTCCTCTCCGGGGTTCTGTATATACCACCTCCTCTCCTCTCTGGGGTTCTGTATATACCACCTACTCTCCTCTCTGGGGTTCTGTGTATACCACCTCCTCTCCTCTCCAGGGTTCTGTGTATACCACCTCCTCTACTCTCTAGGGTTCTGTATATACCATCTCCTCTCCTCTCTGGGGTTCTGTATATACCACCTCCTCTCTGGGGTTCTGTATATACCACCTCCTCTCTGGGGTTATGTATATACCACCTCCTCTCTGGGGTTCTGTATATACCACCTCCTCAATGGGGTTCTGTATATACCACCTCCTCTCCTCTCTGGGGTTCTGGATATACCACCTCCTCTTTGGGGTTCTGTATATACCACCTCCTCTCTAGGGTTCTGTATATACCATCTCCTCTCCTCTCTGGGGTTCTGTGTATACCACCTCCTCTCCTCTCCGGGGTTCTGTGTATACCACCTCCTCTCCTCTCTAGGGTTCTGTATATACCACCTTCTCTCCTATCAAGGGTTCTGTATATACCACCTCCACTCCTCTCTGGGGTTCTGTATATACCACCTCCTCTCTGGGGTTCTGTATATACCACCTCCTCTCTGGGGTTCTGTATATACCACCTCCTCTCCTCTCTGGGGTTCTGTATATACCACCTCCTCTCTGGGGTTCTGTATATACCACATCCTCTCCTCTCCGGGGTTCTGTATATACCACCTCCTCTCCTCTCTAGGGTTCTGTATATACCACCTCCTCTCCTCTCTGGGGTTCTGTATATACCACCATCTCTCCTCTCTGGGGTTCTGTATATACCACCATCCTCTCCTCTCTAGGGTTCTGTATATACCACCTCCTCTCCTCTCTGGGGTTCTGTATATCCCACCTCCTCTCCTCTCTGGGTTTCTGTATATACGACCTCCTCTCTGGGGTTCTGTAAACACCACCTCCTCTCTGGGGTTCTGTATATACCACCTCCTCTCCCCTCTGGGTTTCTGTATATACCACCTCCTCTCCTCTCTAGGGTTCTGTATATACCATCTCCTCTCCTCTCTACGGTTCTGTATATACCACCTCCTGTCTGGGGTTCTGTATATACCACCTCCACTCTGGGGTTCTGTAAATACCACCTCCTCTCTTCTCTGGGGTTCTGTATATACCACCTCCTCTCTGGGGTTCTGTATATACCACCTCCTCTCTGGGGTTCTGTATATACCACCTCCTCTCTGGGGTTCTGTATATACCACCTCCCTCCCTCTGGTGTTCTGTATATACCACCACCTCTCTGGGGTTCTGTATATACCACCTCCTCTCCTCGGGGTTCTGTATATACCACCTCCTCTCTGGGGTTCTGTATATACCATCTCCTCTCCTCTCTGGGGTTCTGTGTATACCACCTCCTCTCCTCTCCGGGGTTCTGTGTATACCACCTCCTCTCCTCTCTAGGGTTCTGTATATACCACCTACTCTCCTCTCTAGGGTTCTGTATATACCACCTCCTCTCCTATCTAGGGTTCTGTATATACCACCTCCTCTCCTCTCTGGGGTTCTGTATATACCACCTCCTCTCTGGGGTTCTGTATATACCACCTCCTCTCCTCTCTGGGGTTCTGTATATACCACCTCCTCTCCTCTCTACGGTTCTGTATATACCACCTCCTGTCTGGGGTTCTGTATATACCACCTCCTCTCCCCTCTGGGGTTCTGTATATACCACCTCCTCTCCTCTCTAGGGTTCTGTATATACCATCTCCTCTCCTCTCTACGGTTCTGTATATACCACCTCCTGTCTGGGGTTCTGTATATACCACCTCCACTCTGGGGTTCTGTATATACCACCTCCTCTCTTCTCTGGGGTTCTGTATATACCACCTCCTCTCTGGGGTTCTGTATATACCACCTCCTCTCTGGGGTTCTGTATATACCACCTCCTCTCTGGGGTTCTGTATATACCACCTCCTCTCTGGGATTCTGTATATACCACCACCTCTCTGGGATTCTGTATATACCACCTCCTCTCTGGGGTTCTGTATATACCACCTCCTCTCTGGGGTTCTGTATATACCATCTCCTCTCCTCTCTGGGGTTCTGTGTATACCACCTCCTCTCCTCTCCGGGGTTCTGTGTATACCACCTCCTCTCCTCTCTAGGGTTCTGTATATACCACCTACTCTCCTCTCTAGGGTTCTGTATATACCACCTCCTCTCCTATCTAGGGTTCTGTATATACCACCTCCTCTCCTCTCTGGGGTTCTGTATATACCACCTCCTCTCTGGGGTTCTGTATATACCACCTCCTCTCCTCTCTAGGGTTCTGTATATACCATCTCCTCTCCTCTCTACGGTTCTGTATATACCACCTCCTGTCTGGGGTTCTGTATATACCACCTCCACTCTGGGGTTCTGTATATACCACCTCCTCTCTTCTCTGGGGTTCTGTATATACCACTCCTCTCCTCTCTGGGGTTCTGTATATACCACCTCCTCTCCTCTCTGGGTTCTGTATATACCACCTCCTCTCTGGGGTTCTGTATATACCACCTCCTCTCTGGGGTTCTGTATATACCACCTCCTCTCTGGGGTTCTGTATATACCACCTCCTCTCTGGGGTTCTGTATATACCACCTCCTCTCTGGGGTTCTGTATATACCATCTCCTCTCCTCTCTAGGGTTCTGTGTATACCACCTCCGCTCCTCTCCGGGGTTCTGTATATACCACCTCCTCTCCTCTCTAGGGTTCTGTATATACCACCTCCTCTCCTCTCTGGGGTTCTGTATATACCACCTCCTCTCTGGGGTTCTGTATATACCACCTCCTCTCCTCTCTGGGGTTCTGTATATACCACCTCCTCTCCTCTCTGGGGTTCTGTATATACCATGTCCTCTCCTCTCTAGGGTTCTGTTTATACCACCTCCTCTCCTCTCTGGGATTCTGTATATACCACTCCTCTCCTCTCTGGGGTTCTGTATATACCATCTCCTCTCCTCTCTGCGGTTCTGTATATACCACCTCCTCTCTGGGATTCTGTATATACCACCTCCTCTCTGGGGTTCTGTATATACCATGTCCTCTCCTCTCTAGGGTTCTGTTTATACCACCTCCTCTCCTCTCTGGGGTTCTGTATTTACCACACCTCTCCTCTCTGGGGTTCTGTATACACCACCTCCTCTCTGGGATTCTGTATATACCACCTCCTCTCTGGTGTTCTGTATATACCATGTCCTCTCCTCTCTAGGGTTCTGTTTATACCACCTCCTCTCCTCTCCGGGGTTCTGTATATACCACCTCCTCTCCTCTCTGGGGTTCTGTATATACCACCTCCTCTCTGGGGTTCTGTATATACCACCTCCTCTCTGGGGTTCTGTATATACCACCTCCTCTCTGGGGTTCTGTAAACACCACCTTCTCTCTGGGGTTCTGTATATACCACCTCCTCTCCTCTCTGGGGTTCTGTATATACCACCTCCTCTCTGGGGTTCTGTACATACCACCTCCTCTCTGGGGTTCTGTATATACCACCTCCTCTCTGGGGTTCTGTATACACCACCTCCTCTCTGGGGTTCTGTATATACCACCTCCTCTCCCCTCTGGGGTTCTGTATATACCACCTCCTCTCTGGGGTTCTGTATATAACATCTCCTCTCCTCTCTGCGGTTCTGTATATACCACCTCCTGTCTGGGGTTCTGTATATACCACCTCCTCTCTGGGGTTCTGTATATACCACCTCCTCTCCTCTCCGGGGTTCTGTATATACCACCTCCTCTCCTCTCTAGGGTTCTGTATATACCACCTCCTCTCCTCTCTGGGGTTCTGTATATACCACCTCCTCTCCTCTCTAGGGTTCTGTATATACCACCTCCTCTCCTCTCTGGGGTTCTGTATATCCCACCTCCTCTCCTCTCTGGGTTTCTGTATATACCACCTCCTCTCTGGGGTTCGGTATATACCACCTCCTCTCTGGGGTTCTGTAAACACCACCTCCTCTCTGGGGTTCTGTATATACCACCTCCTCTCCCCTCTGGGTTTCTGTATATACCACCTCCTCTCCTCTCTAGGGTTCTGTATATACCATCTCCTCTCCTCTCTACGGTTCTGTATATACCACCTCCTGTCTGGGGTTCTGTATATACCACCTCCACTCTGGGGTTCTGTATATACCACCTCCTCTCTTCTCTGGGGTTCTGTATATACCACCTCCTCTCTGGGGTTCTGTATATACCACCTCCTCTCTGGGGTTCTGTATATACCACCTCCTCTCTGGGGTTCTGTATATACCACCTCCTCTCTGGTGTTCTGTATATACCACCACCTCTCTGGGATTCTGTATATACCACCTCGTCTCTGGGGTTCTGTATATACCACCTCCTCTCTGGGGTTCTGTATATACCATCTCCTCTCCTCTCTGGGGTTCTGTGTATACCACCTCCTCTCCTCTCTAGGGTTCTGTATATACCAACTACTCTCCTCTCTAGGGTTCTGTATATACCACCTCCTCTCCTATCTAGGGTTCTGTATATACCACCTCCTCTCCTCTCTGGGGTTCTGTATATACCACCTCCTCTCTGGGGTTCTGTATATACCACCTCCTCTCCTCTCTAGGGTTCTGTATATACCATCTCCTCTCCTCTCTACGGTTCTGTATATACCACCTCCTGTCTGGGGTTCTGTATATACCACCTCCACTCTGGGGTTCTGTATATACCACCTCCTCTCTTCTCTGGGGTTCTGTATATACCACCTCCTCTCTGGGGTTCTGTATATACCACCTCCTCTCTGGGGTTCTGTATATACCACCTCCTCTCTGGGGTTCTGTATATACCACCTCCCTCCTCTCTGGTGTTCTGTATATACCACCTCCTCTCCTCTCTGGGGTTCTGTATATACCACCACCTCTCTGGGATTCTGTATATACCACCTCCTCTCTGGGATTCTGTATATACCACCTCCTCTCTGGGGTTCTGTATATACCACCTCCTCTCTGGGGTTCTGTATATACCATCTCCTCTCCTCTCTAGGGTTCTGTGTATACCACCTCCACTCCTCTCCGGGGTTCTGTGTATACCACCTCCTCTCCTCTCTAGGGTTCTGTATATACCACCTACTCTCCTCTCTAGGGTTCTGTATATACCACCTCCTCTCCTATCTAGGGTTCTGTATATACCACCTCCTCTCCTCTCTGGGGTTCTGTATATACCACCTCCTCTCTGGGGTTCTGTATATACCACCTCCTCTCCTCTCTGGGGTTCTGTATATACCACTCCTCTCCTCTCTGGGGTTCTGTATATACCATGTCCTCTCCTCTCTGGGGTTCTGTATATACCACCTCCTCTCCTCTCTGGGGTTCTGTATATACCACTCCTCTCCTCTCTGGGGTTCTGTATATACCACTCCTCTCCTCTCTGGGGTTCTGTATATACCACCTCCTCTCTGGGGTTCTGTATATACCACCTCCTCTCTGGGGTTCTGTATATACCATCTCCTCTCCTCTCTGGGGTTCTGTATATACCACCTCCTCTCCTCTCTGGGGTTCTGTATATACCACCCTCTCCTCTCTGGGGTTCTGTATACACCACCTCCTCTCTGGGGTTCTGTATATACCACCTCCTCTCTGGGGTTCTGTATATACCATGTCCTCTCCTCTCTAGGGTTCTGTTTATACCACCTCCGCTCCTCTCCGGGGTTCTGTATATACCACCTCCTCTCCTCTCTGGGGTTCTGTATATACCACCTCCTCTCCTCTCTGGGGTTCTGTATATACCACCTCCTCTCCTATCTAGGGTTCTGTATATACCACCTCCTCTCCTCTCTGGGGTTCTGTATATACCACCTCCTCTCTGGGGTTCTGTATATACCACCTCCTCTCCTCTCTAGGGTTCTGTATATACCATCTCCTCTCCTCTCTACGGTTCTGTATATACCACCTCCTGTCTGGGGTTCTGTATATACCACCTCCACTCTGGGGTTCTGTATATACCACCTCCTCTCTTCTCTGGGGTTCTGTATATACCACCTCCTCTCTGGGGTTCTGTATATACCACCTCCTCTCTGGGGTTCTGTATATACCACCTCCTCTCTGGGGTTCTGTATATACCACCTCCTCTCCTCTCTGGTGTTCTGTATATACCACCTCCTCTCCTCTCTGGGGTTCTGTATATACCACCACCTCTCTGGGATTCTGTATATACCACCTCCTCTCTGGGATTCTGTATATACCACCTCCTCTCTGGGGTTCTGTATATACCACCTCCTCTCTGGGGTTCTGTATATACCATCTCCTCTCCTCTCTAGGGTTCTGTGTATACCACCTCCACTCCTCTCCGGGGTTCTGTGTATACCACCTCCTCTCCTCTCTAGGGTTCTGTATATACCACCTACTCTCCTCTCTAGGGTTCTGTATATACCACCTCCTCTCCTATCTAGGGTTCTGTATATACCACCTCCTCTCCTCTCTGGGGTTCTGTATATACCACCTCCTCTCTGGGGTTCTGTATATACCACCTCCTCTCCTCTCTGGGGTTCTGTATATACCACTCCTCTCCTCTCTGGGGTTCTGTATATACCATGTCCTCTCCTCTCTAGGGTTCTGTTTATACCACCTCCTCTCCTCTCTGGGATTCTGTATATACCACTCCTCTCCTCTCTGGGGTTCTGTATATACCATCTCCTCTCCTCTCTGCGGTTCTGTATATACCACCTCCTCTCTGGGATTCTGTATATACCACCTCCTCTCTGGGGTTCTGTATATACCATGTCCTCTCCCCTCTAGGGTTCTGTTTATACCACCTCCTCTCCTCTCTGGGGTTCTGTATTTACCACTCCTCTCCTCTCTGGGGTTCTGTATACACCACCTCCTCTCTGGGATTCTGTATATACCACCTCCTCTCTGGTGTTCTGTATATACCATGTCCTCTCCTCTCTAGGGTTCTGTTTATACCACCTCCGCTCCTCTCCGGGGTTCTGTATATACCACCTCCTCTCCTCTCTGGGGTTCTGTATATACCACCTCCTCTCCTCTTTCTGGGGTTCTGTGTATACCACCTTCTCTCCTCTCCGGGGTTCTGTATATACCACCTCCTCTCCTCTCTAGGGTTCTGTATATACCACCTCCTCTCCTCTCTGGGGTTCTGTATATACCACCTCCTCTCCTCTCTAGGGTTCTGTATATACCACCTCCTCTCCTCTCTGCGGTTCTGTATATACCACCTCCTCTCCTCTATGGGGTTCTGTATATACCACCTCCTCTCTGGGGTTCTGTATATACCACCTCCTCTCTGGGGTTCTGTAAACACCACCTTCTCTCTGGGGTTCTGTATATACCACCTCCTCTCCTCTCTGGGGTTCTGTATATACCACCTCCTCTCTGGGGTTCTGTACATACCACCTCCTCTCTGGGGTTCTGTATATACCACCTCCTCTCTGGGGTTCTGTATACACCACCTCCTCTCTGGGGTTCTGTATATACCACCTCCTCTCCCCTCTGGGGTTCTGTATATACCACCTCCTCTCTGGGGTTCTGTATATAACATCTCCTCTCCTCTCTGCGGTTCTGTATATACCACCTCCTGTCTGGGGTTCTGTATATACCACCTCCTCTCTGGGGTTCTGTATATACCACCTCCTCTCCTCTCCGGGGTTCTGTATATACCACCTCCTCTCCTCTCTAGGGTTCTGTATATACCACCTCCTCTCTCTCTGGGGTTCTGTATATACCACCTCCTCTCCTCTCTAGGGTTCTGTATATACCACCTCCTCTCCTCTCTGGGGTTCTGTATATACCACTCTCCTCTCTGGGGTTCTGTATATACCACCTCCTCTCTGGGGTTCTGTAAACACCACCTCCTCTCTGGGGTTCTGTATATACCACCTCCTCTCCCCTCTGGGTTTCTGTATATACCACCTCCTCTCCTCTCTAGGGTTCTGTATATACCATCTCCTCTCCTCTCTACGGTTCTGTATATACCACCTCCTGTCTGGGGTTCTGTATATACCACCTCCACTCTGGGGTTCTGTATATACCACCTCCTCTCTTCTCTGGGGTTCTGTATATACCACCTCCTCTCTGGGGTTCTGTATATACCACCTCCTCTCTGGGGTTCTGTATATACCACCTCCTCTCTGGGGTTCTGTATATACCACCTCCTCTCTGGGGTTCTGTATATACCATGTCCTCTCCTCTCTAGGGTTCTGTTATACCACCTCCTCTCCTCTCTGGGGTTCTGTATATACCACCTCCTCTCTGGGGTTCTGTATATACCACCTCCTCTCTGGGGTTCTGTATATACCACCTCCTCTCTGGGGTTCTGTATATACCATCTCCTCTCCTCTCTGGGGTTCTGTGTATACCACCTCCGCTCCTCTCCGGGGTTCTGTATATACCACCTCCTCTCCTCTCTGGGGTTCTGTATATACCACCTCCTCTCCTCTCTGGGGTTCTGTGTATACCACCTCCTCTCCTCTCCGGGGTTCTGTATATACCACCTCCTCTCCTCTCTGGGGTTCTGTATATACCACCTCCTCTCCTCTCTGGGGTTCTGTATATACCACCTCCTCTCCTCTCTAGGGTTCTGTATATACCACCTCCTCTCCTCTCTGCGGTTCTGTATATACCACCTCCTCTCCTCTCTGGGGTTCTGTATATACCACCTCCTCTCTGGGGTTCTGTATATACCACCTCCTCTCTGGGGTTCTGTATATACCACCTCCTCTCTGGGGTTCTGTAAACACCACCTTCTCTCTGGGGTTCTGTATATACCACCTCCTCTCCTCTCTGGGGTTCTGTATATACCACCTCCTCTCTGGGGTTCTGTATATACCACCTCCTCTCTGGGGTTCTGTATATACCACCTCCTCTCTGGGGTTCTGTATACACCACCTCCTCTCTGGGGTTCTGTATATACCACCTCCTCTCCTCTCTGGGGTTCTGTATATACCACCTCCTCTCTGGGGTTCTGTATATACCACCTCCTCTCTGGGGTTCTGTATATACCACCTCCTCTCTGGGGTTCTGTATATACCACCTCCTCTCTGGGGTTCTGTATATACCACCTCCTCTCCTCTCCGGGGTTCTGTATATACCACCTCCTCTCCTCTCTAGGGTTCTGTATATACCACCTCCTCTCCTCTCTGGGGTTCTGTATATACCACCTCCTCTCCTCTCTAGGGTTCTGTATATACCACCTCCTCTCCTCTCTGGGGTTCTGTATATACCACCTCCTCTCCTCTCTGGGTTTCTGTATATACCACCTCCTCTCTGGGGTTCTGTAAACACCACCTCCTCTCTGGGGTTCTGTATATACCACCTCCTCTCCCCTCTGGGTTTCTGTATATACCACCTCCTCTCCTCTCTAGGGTTCTGTATATACCATCTCCTCTCCTCTCTACGGTTCTGTATATACCACCTCCTGTCTGGGGTTCTGTATATACCACCTCCACTCTGGGGTTCTGTATATACCACCTCCTCTCTTCTCTGGGGTTCTGTATATACCACCTCCTCTCTGGGGTTCTGTATATACCACCTCCTCTCTGGGGTTCTGTATATACCACCTCCCTCTCTGGGGTTCTGTATATACCACCTCCTCTCCTCTCTGGGGTTCTGTATATACCACCACCTCTCTGGGATTCTGTATATACCACCTCCTCTCTGGGGTTCTGTATATACCACCTCCTCTCTGGGGTTCTGTATATACCATCTCCTCTCCTCTCTGGGGTTCTGTGTATACCACCTCCTCTCCTCTCTAGGGTTCTGTATATACCACCTACTCTCCTCTCTAGGGTTCTGTATATACCACCTCCTCTCCTATCTAGGGTTCTGTATATACCACCTCCTCTCCTCTCTGGGGTTCTGTATATACCACCTCCTCTCTGGGGTTCTGTATATACCACCTCCTCTCCTCTCTAGGGTTCTGTATATACCATCTCCTCTCCTCTCTACGGTTCTGTATATACCACCTCCTGTCTGGGGTTCTGTATATACCACCTCCACTCTGGGGTTCTGTATATACCACCTCCTCTCTTCTCTGGGGTTCTGTATATACCACCTCCTCTCTGGGGTTCTGTATATACCACCTCCTCTCTGGGGTTCTGTATATACCACCTCCTCTCTGGGGTTCTGTATATACCACCTCCTCTCCTCTCTGGTGTTCTGTATATACCACCTCCTCTCCTCTCTGGGGTTCTGTATATACCACCACCTCTCTGGGATTCTGTATATACCACCTCCTCTCTGGGATTCTGTATATACCACCTCCTCTCTGGGGTTCTGTATATACCACCTCCTCTCTGGGGTTCTGTATATACCATCTCCTCTCCTCTCTAGGGTTCTGTGTATACCACCTCCACTCCTCTCCGGGGTTCTGTGTATACCACCTCCTCTCCTCTCTAGGGTTCTGTATATACCACCTACTCTCCTCTCTAGGGTTCTGTATATACCACCTCCTCTCCTATCTAGGGTTCTGTATATACCACCTCCTCTCCTCTCTGGGGTTCTGTATATACCACCTCCTCTCTGGGGTTCTGTATATACCACCTCCTCTCCTCTCTGGGGTTCTGTATATACCACCTCCTCTCCTCTCTGGGGTTCTGTATATACCATGTCCTCTCCTCTCTAGGGTTCTGTTTATACCACCTCCTCTCCTCTCTGGGATTCTGTATATACCACTCCTCTCCTCTCTGGGGTTCTGTATATACCATCTCCTCTCCTCTCTGCGGTTCTGTATATACCACCTCCTCTCTGGGATTCTGTATATACCACCTCCTCTCTGGGGTTCTGTATATACCATGTCCTCTCCTCTCTAGGGTTCTGTTTATACCACCTCCTCTCCTCTCTGGGGTTCTGTATATACCACTCCTCTCCTCTCTGGGGTTCTGTATACACCACCTCCTCTCCTCTTTCTGGGATTCTGTATATACCACCTCCTCCTCTCGGGGTTCTGTATATACCACCTCCTCTCCTCTCTAGGGTTCTGTATATACCACCTCCTCTCCTCTCTGGGGTTCTGTATATACCACCTCCTCTCCTCTCTGGGGTTCTGTATATACCACCTCCTCTCCTCTCTGGGGTTCTGTATATACCACCTCCTCTCCTCTCTAGGGTTCTGTATATACCACCTCCTCTCCTCTCTAGGGTTCTGTATATACCACCTCCTCTCTGGGGTTCTGTATATACCACCTCCTCTCTGGGGTTCTGTATATACCACCTCCTCTCCTCTCTGGGGTTCTGTATATACCACCTCCTCTCTGGGGTTCTGTATATACCACCTCCTCTCTGGGGTTCTGTATATACCACCTCCTCTCTGGGGTTCTGTATATACCACCTCCTCTCTGGGGTTCTGTATATACCACCTCCTCTCCCTCTGGGGTTCTGTATATACCACCTCCTCTCTGGGGTTCTGTATATACCACTCCTCTCCTCTCTGGGGTTCTGTATATACCACCTCCTCTCTGGGGTTCTGTATATACCACCTCCTCTCTGGGGTTCTGTATATACCACCTCCTCTCCTCTCCGGGGTTCTGTATATACCACCTCCTCTCCTCTCTAGGGTTCTGTATATACCACCTCCTCTCCTCTCTGGGGTTCTGTATATACCACCTCCTCTCCTCTCTAGGGTTCTGTATATACCACCTCCTCTCCTCTCTGGGGTTCTGTATATACCACCTCCTCTCCTTTCTGGGTTCTGTATATACCACTTCCTCTCTGGGGTTCTGTATATACCACCTCCTCTCTGGGGTTCTGTAAACACCACCTCCTCTCTGGGGTTCTGTATATACCACCTCCTCTCCCCTCTGGGGTTCTGTATATACCACCTCCTCTCCTCTCTAGGGTTCTGTATATACCATCTCCTCTCCTCTCTACGGTTCTGTATATACCACCTCCTGTCTGGGGTTCTGTATATACCACCTCCACTCTGGGGTTCTGTATATACCACCTCCTCTCTTCTCTGGGGTTCTGTATATACCACCTCCTCTCTGGGGTTCTGTATATACCACCTCCTCTCTGGGGTTCTGTATATACCACCTCCTCTCTGGTGTTCTGTATATACCACCTCCTCTCCTCTCTGGGGTTCTGTATATACCACCACCTCTCTGGGATTCTGTATATACCATCTCCTCTCTGGGGTTCTGTATATACCACCTCCTCTCTGGGGTTCTGTATATACCATCTCCTCTCCTCTCTGGGGTTCTGTGTATACCACCTCCTCTCCTGTCCGGGGTTCTGTGTATACCACCTCCTCTCCTCTCTAGGGTTCTGTATATACCACCTACTCTCCTCTCTAGGGTTCTGTATATACCACCTCCTCTCTGGGGTTCTGTATATACCACCTCCTCTCCTCTCTGGTGTTCTGTATATACCACCTCCTCTCCTCTCTGGGGTTCTGTATATACCACCACCTCTCTGGGATTCTGTATATACCACCTCCTCTCTGGGATTCTGTATATACCACCTCCTCTCTGGGGTTCTGTATATACCACCTCCTCTCTGGGGTTCTGTATATACCATCTCCTCTCCTCTCTAGGGTTCTGTGTATACCACCTCCACTCCTCTCCGGGGTTCTGTGTATACCACCTCCTCTACTCTCTAGGGTTCTGTATATACCACCTACTCTCCTCTCTAGGGTTCTGTATATACCACCTCCTCTCCTATCTAGGGTTCTGTATATACCACCTCCTCTCCTCTCTGGGGTTCTGTATATACCACCTCCTCTCTGGGGTTCTGTATATACCACCTCCTCTCCTCTCTGGGGTTCTGTATATACCACTCCTCTCCTCTCTGGGGTTCTGTATATACCATGTCCTCTCCTCTCTAGGGTTCTGTTTATACCACCTCCTCTCCTCTCTGGGATTCTGTATATACCACTCCTCTCCTCTCTGGGGTTCTGTATATACCATCTCCTCTCCTCTCTGCGGTTCTGTATATACCACCTCCTCTCTGGGATTCTGTATATACCACCTCCTCTCTGGGGTTCTGTATATACCATGTCCTCTCCCCTCTAGGGTTCTGTTTATACCACCTCCTCTCCTCTATGGGGTTCTGTATTTACCACTCCTCTCCTCTCTGGGGTTCTGTATACACCACCTCCTCTCTGGGATTCTGTATATACCACCTCCTCTCTGGTGTTCTGTATATACCATGTCCTCTCCTCTCTAGGGTTCTGTTTATACCACCTCCGCTCCTCTCCGGGGTTCTGTATATACCACCTCCTCTCCTCTCTGGGGTTCTGTATATACCACCTCCTCTCCTCTCTAGGGTTCTGTATATACCACCTCCTCTCCTCTCTGGGGTTCTGTATATACCACCTCCTCTCCTCTCTAGGGTTCTGTATATACCACCTCCTCTCCTCTCTGCGGTTCTGTATATACCACCTCCTCTCCTCTCTGGGGTTCTGTATATACCACCTCCTCTCTGGGGTTCTGTATATACCACCTCCTCTCTGGGGTTCTGTATATACCACCTCCTCTCTGGGGTTCTGTAAACACCACCTTCTCTCTGGGGTTCTGTATATACCACCTCCTCTCCTCTCTGGGGTTCTGTATATACCACCTACTCTCTGGGGTTCTGTACATACCACCTCCTCTCTGGGGTTCTGTATATACCACCTCCTCTCTGGGGTTCTGTATACACCACCTCCTCTCTGGGGTTCTGTATATACCACCTCCTCTCCCCTCTGGGGTTCTGTATATACCACCTCCTCTCTGGGGTTCTGTATATAACATCTCCTCTCCTCTCTGCAGTTCTGTATATACCACCTCCTGTCTGGGGTTCTGTATATACCACCTCCTCTCTGGGGTTCTGTATATACCACCTCCTCTCTTCTCTGGGGTTCTGTATATACCACCTCCTCTCTGGGGTTCTGTATATACCACCTCCTCTCTGGGGTTCTGTATATACCATCTCCTCTCTGGTGTTCTGTATATACCACCTCCTCTCCTCTCTGGGGTTCTGTATATACCAGCTCCTCTCTGGGGTTCTGTATATACCACCTCCTCTCTGGGTTTCTGTATATACCACCTCCTCTCTGGGGTTCTGTATATACCACCTCCTCTCTGAAGTTCTGTATATACCACCTCCTCTCTGGGGTTCTGTATATACCACCTCCTCTCCTCTCTGGGGTTCAGTATATACCATCTCCTCTCTGGGGTTCTGTATATACCACCTCCTCTCTGGGGTTATGTATATTCCACCTCCTCTCCTCTCTGGGGTTCTGTATATACCACGTCCTCTCTGGGGTTCTGTATATACCATCTCCTCTCTGGGGTTCTGTATATACCACCTCCTGTCTGGGGTTCTGTATATACCACCTCCTCTCCTCTCTGAGGTTCTTTATATACCCCATCTTCTCTGGAGTTCTGTGTATACCATCTCCTCTCCTCTCTGGTGTTCTGTGTATACCACCTCCTCTCCTCTCTGGGGTTCTGTATATACCACCTCCTCTCCTCTCTGGGGTTCTGTATATACCACCTCCTCTCTGGGGTTCTGTATATACCACCTCCTCTCTGGGGTTCTGTATATACCACCTCCTGTCTGGGGTTCTGTATATACCACCTCCTCTCTGGGGTTCTGTGTATACCACCTCCTCTCTGGGGTTCTGTATATACCACCACCCGCCTGGGGTTCTGTATATACCACCTCCTCTCTGGGGTTCTGTGTATACCATCTCCTCTCTGGGGTTGTGTATATACCACCTCCTCTCTGGGGTTCTGTGTATACCATCTCCTCTCTGGGGTTCTGTATATACCACCTCCTCTCTGGGGTTCTGTGTATACCACCTCTTCTCTGGGGTTCTGTGTAAAACACCTCCTCTCCTCTCTGGGGTTCTGTATATACCACCTCCTGTCTGGGGTTCTGTATATACCAACCGCCTGGGGTTCTGTATATACCACCTCCTCGCTGGGGTTCTGTGTATACCACCTCCTCTCTGGGGTTCTGTACATACCATCTCCTCTTTGGGGTTCTGTATATACCACCTCCTCTCCTCTCTGGGGTTCTGTATATACCAACATCTATCTGGGGTTCTGTATATACCACCTCCTCTCCTCTCTTGTGTTCTGTATATACCACCTCTTCTCTGGGGTTCTGTGTAAAACACCTCCTCTCCTCTCTGGGGTTCTGTATATTCCACCTCCTGTCTGGGGTTCTATATATACCACCTTCTCTCTGGGGTTCTGTATATACCCCTCCTCTCTGGAGTTCTCTATATACCACCTCCTCTCTGGGGTTCTGTATATACCCCCTCCTCTCTGGGGTTCTGTATATACCACCTCATCTCCTCTCTGGGGTTCTGTATATACCACCTCCTCTCCTCTCTAGGGTTCTGTATATACCACCTCCTCTCCTCTCTGGGGTTCTGTTTATACCACCTCCTGTCTGGGGTTCTGTATATACCACCTCCTCTCCTCTCTGGTGTTCTGTATATACCACCTCCACTCCTCTCTAGTGTTCTGTGTATCCCACCTCCTCTCCTCTCTCGGGTTCTGTATATACCACCTCCTCTCCTCTCTAGTGTTCTGTATATACCACCTCCTCTCCTCTCTGGGGTTCTGTATATACCATCTCCTCTCCTCTCTGGGGTTCTGTATATACCACCTCCACTCCTCTCTGGTGTTCTGTGTATACCACCTCCTCTCCTCTCTCGGGTTCTGTATATACCACCTCCTCTACTCTCTGGGGTTCTGTATATACCATCTCCTCTCCTCTCTGGGGTTCTGTATATACCACCTCCTCTCCTCTCTAGGGTTCTGTATATACCACCTCCTCTCCTCTCTGGGGTTCTGTATATACCACCTCCTCTCCTCTCTAGGGTTCTGTATATACCACCTCCTCTCCTCTCTGGGGTTCTGTATATAACACCTCCTCTCCTCTCTGGGGTTCTGTATATACCATCTCCTCTCTGGTGTTCTGTATATACCACCTCCTCTCCTCTCTGGGGTTCTGTATATACCACCTCCTCTCTGGGTTTCTGTATATACCACCTCCTCTCTGGTGTTCTGTATATACCACCTCCTCTCTGAAGTTCTGTATATGCCACCTCCTCTCTGGGGTTCTGTATATACCACCTCCTCTCCTCTCTGGGGTTCTGTATATACCACCTCCTCTCTGGGGTTCTGTATATACCACCTCCTCTGTCGCGTTCTGTATATACCACCTCCTCTCTGGGGTTCTGTATATACCACCCACCTGGGGTTCTGTATATACCACCTCCTCTCTGGGGTTCTGTATATACCACCTCCTGTCTGGGGTTCTTTATATACCCCCTCTTCTCTGGAGTTCTGTGTATACCATCTCCTCTCCTCTCTGGTGTTCTGTGTATACCACCTCCTCTCCTCTCTGGGGTTCTGTATATACCACCTCCTCTCCTCTCTGGGGTTCTGTATATACCACCTCCTCTCCTCTCTGGGGTTCTGTATATACCACCTCCTCTCTGGGGTTCTGTATATACCACCTCCTCTCTGGGGTTCTGTGTATACCACCTCTTCTCTGGGGTTCTGTGTATAACACCTCCTCTCCTCTCTGGGGTTCTGTATATACCACCTCCTGTCTGGGGTTCTGTATATACCACCCGCCTGGGGTTCTGTATATACCACCTCCTCGCTGGGGTTCTGTGTATACCACCTCCTCTCTGGGGTTCTGTATATACCATCTCCTGTTTGGGGTTCTGTATATACCACCTCCTCTCCTCTCTGGGGTTCTGTATATACCAACACCTATCTGGGGTTCTGTATATACCACCTCCTCTCCTCTCTAGGGTTCTGTATATACCACCTCCTCTCCTCTCTGGTGTTCTGTATATACCACCTCCTCTCCTCTCTGGGGTTCTGTATATACCACCTCCTCTCCTCTCTGGGGTTCTGTATATACCACCTCCTCTCCTCTCTGGGGTTCTGTATATTCCACCTCCTGTCTGGGGTTCTGTATATACCACCTTCTCTCTGGGGTTCTGTATATACCCCCTCCTCTCTGGGGTTCTCTATATACCACCTCCTCTCTGGGGTTCTGTATATACCCCCTCCTCTCTGGGTTCTGTATATACCACCTCCTCTTTGGGGTTCTGTATATACCACCTCCTCTCTGGGGTTCTGTATATACCACCTCCTCTCCTCTCTGGTGTTCTTTATATACCACCTCCTCTCCTCTCTGGTGTTCTGTGTATACCACCTCCTCTCCTCTCTGCGGTTCTGTATATACCACCTCCTCTCCTCTCTGGTGTTCTGTGTATACCACCTCCTCTCCTCTCTGGGGTTCTGTATATACCATCTCCTCTCCTCTCTGGGGTTCTGTATATACCACCTCCTCTCCTCTCTGGGGTTCTGTATATAGCTTCTCCTGTCTGGGGTTCTGTATATACCACCTCCTGTCTGGGGTTCTGTATATAACACCTCCTCTCTGGGGTTCTGTATATACCATCTCCTCTCCTCTCTGCGGTTCTGTATATACCACCTCCTCTCCTCTCTGGGGTTCTGTATATACCACCTCCTCTCCGGGGTTCTGTGTATACCACCTCCTCTCTGGGGTTCTGTATATACCACCTCCTCTCCTCTATGGGGTTCTGTGTATACCACCTCCTCTCCGGGGTTCTGTATATACCCCCTCCTCTCTGCGGTTCTGAATACCACCTCCTCTCTGGGGTTCTGAGTATACCATCTCCTCTCTGGGGTTCTGTATATACCACCTCCTCTTTGTGGTTCTGTATATACCACCTCCTCTTTGGGGTTCTGTATATAACACCTCCTCTCTGGGGTTCTGTGTATACCATCTCCTCTCTGGGGTTCTGTATTTACCACCTCCTCTTTGGGGTTCTGTATATACCACCTCCTCTCTGGGGTTCTGTATATACCACCTCCTCTGTCGCGTTCTGTATATACCACCTCCTCTCTGGGGTTCTGTATATACCACCCACCTGGGGTTCTGTATATACCACCTCCTCTCCTCTCTGGTGTTCTGTATATACCACCTCCTCTCCTCTCTGGTGTTCTGTGTATACCACCTCCTCTCCGGGGTTCTGTGTATTCCATCTCCTCTCCTCTCTGGGGTTCTGTATATACCACCTCCTTTCTGGGGTTCTGTATATACCTTCTCCTCTCCTCTCTGGGGTTCTGTGTATACCACCTCCTCTCCTGTCCGGGGTTCTGTGTATACCACCTCCTCTCCTCTCTAGGGTTCTGTATATACCACCTACTCTCCTCTCTAGGGTTCTGTATATACCACCTCCTCTCCTATCTAGGGTTCTGTATATACCACCTCCTCTCCTCTCTGGGGTTCTGTATATACCACCTCCTCTCTGGGGTTCTGTATATACCACCTCCTCTCCTCTCTGGTGTTCTGTATATACCACCTCCTCTCCTCTCTGGGGTTCTGTATATACCACCACCTCTCTGGGATTCTGTATATACCACCTCCTCTCTGGGATTCTGTATATACCACCTCCTCTCTGGGGTTCTGTATATACCACCTCCTCTCTGGGGTTCTGTATATACCATCTCCTCTCCTCTCTAGGGTTCTGTGTATACCACCTCCACTCCTCTCCGGGGTTCTGTGTATACCACCTCCTCTACTCTCTAGGGTTCTGTATATACCACCTACTCTCCTCTCTAGGGTTCTGTATATACCACCTCCTCTCCTATCTAGGGTTCTGTATATACCACCTCCTCTCCTCTCTGGGGTTCTGTATATACCACCTCCTCTCTGGGGTTCTGTATATACCACCTCCTCTCCTCTCTGGGGTTCTGTATATACCACTCCTCTCCTCTCTGGGGTTCTGTATATACCATGTCCTCTCCTCTCTAGGGTTCTGTTTATACCACCTCCTCTCCTCTCTGGGATTCTGTATATACCACTCCTCTCCTCTCTGGGGTTCTGTATATACCATCTCCTCTCCTCTCTGCGGTTCTGTATATACCACCTCCTCTCTGGGATTCTGTATATACCACCTCCTCTCTGGGGTTCTGTATATACTCCTCTCTGGTGTTCTGTGTATACCACCTCCTCTCCTCTCTCGGGTTCTGTATATACCACCTCCTCTACTCTCTGGGGTTCTGTATATACCACCTCCTCTCCTCTCTGGGGTTCTGTATATACCACCTCCTCTCCTCTCTAGGGTTCTGTATATACCACCTCCTCTCCTCTCTGGGGTTCTGTATATACCACCTCCTCTCCTCTCTAGGGTTCTGTATATACCACCTCCTCTCCTCTCTGCGGTTCTGTATATACCACCTCCTCTCCTCTCTGGGGTTCTGTATATACCACCTCCTCTCTGGGGTTCTGTATATACCACCTCCTCTCTGGGGTTCTGTATATACCACCTCCTCTCTGGGGTTCTGTAAACACCACCTTCTCTCTGGGGTTCTGTATATACCACCTCCTCTCCTCTCTGGGGTTCTGTATATACCACCTACTCTCTGGGGTTCTGTACATACCACCTCCTCTCTGGGGTTCTGTATATACCACCTCCTCTCTGGGGTTCTGTATACACCACCTCCTCTCTGGGGTTCTGTATATACCACCTCCTCTCCCCTCTGGGGTTCTGTATATACCACCTCCTCTCTGGGGTTCTGTATATAACATCTCCTCTCCTCTCTGCAGTTCTGTATATACCACCTCCTGTCTGGGGTTCTGTATATACCACCTCCTCTCTGGGGTTCTGTATATACCACCTCCTCTCTTCTCTGGGGTTCTGTATATACCACCTCCTCTCTGGGGTTCTGTATATACCACCTCCTCTCTGGGGTTCTGTATATACCATCTCCTCTCTGGTGTTCTGTATATACCACCTCCTCTCCTCTCTGGGGTTCTGTATATACCACCTCCTCTCTGGGGTTCTGTATATACCACCTCCTCTCTGGGTTTCTGTATATACCACCTCCTCTCTGGGGTTCTGTATATACCACCTCCTCTCTGAAGTTCTGTATATACCACCTCCTCTCTGGGGTTCTGTATATACCACCTCCTCTCCTCTCTGGGGTTCTGTATATACCATCTCCTCTCTGGGGTTCTGTATATACCACCTCCTCTCTGGGGTTATGTATATTCCACCTCCTCTCCTCTCTGGGGTTCTGTATATACCACGTCCTCTCTGGGGTTCTGTATATACCATCTCCTCTCTGGGGTTCTGTATATACCACCTCCTGTCTGGGGTTCTGTATATACCACCTCCTCTCCTCTCTGAGGTTCTTTATATACCCCATCTTCTCTGGAGTTCTGTGTATACCATCTCCTCTCCTCTCTGGTGTTCTGTGTATACCACCTCCTCTCCTCTCTGGGGTTCTGTATATACCACCTCCTCTCCTCTCTGGGGTTCTGTATATACCACCTCCTCTCTGGGGTTCTGTATATACCACCTCCTCTCTGGGGTTCTGTATATACCACCTCCTGTCTGGGGTTCTGTATATACCACCTCCTCTCTGGGGTTCTGTGTATACCACCTCCTCTCTGGGGTTCTGTATATACCACCACCCGCCTGGGGTTCTGTATATACCACCTCCTCTCTGGGGTTCTGTGTATACCATCTCCTCTCTGGGGTTGTGTATATACCACCTCCTCTCTGGGGTTCTGTGTATACCATCTCCTCTCTGGGGTTCTGTATATACCACCTCCTCTCTGGGGTTCTGTGTATACCACCTCTTCTCTGGGGTTCTGTGTAAAACACCTCCTCTCCTCTCTGGGGTTCTGTATATACCACCTCCTGTCTGGGGTTCTGTATATACCAACCGCCTGGGGTTCTGTATATACCACCTCCTCGCTGGGGTTCTGTGTATACCATCTCCTCTTTGGGGTTCTGTATATACCACCTCCTCTCCTCTCTGGGGTTCTGTATATACCAACATCTATCTGGGGTTCTGTATATACCACCTCCTCTCCTCTCTTGTGTTCTGTATATACCACCTCTTCTCTGGGGTTCTGTGTAAAACACCTCCTCTCCTATCTGGGGTTCTGTATATTCCACCTCCTGTCTGGGGTTCTATATATACCACCTTCTCTCTGGGGTTCTGTATATACCCCTCCTCTCTGGAGTTCTCTATATACCACCTCCTCTCTGGGGTTCTGTATATACCCCCTCCTCTCTGGGGTTCTGTATATACCACCTCCTCTCCTCTCTGGTGTTCTGTATATACCACCTCCACTCCTCTCTAGTGTTCTGTGTATCCCACCTCCTCTCCTCTCTCGGGTTCTGTATATACCACCTCCTCTCCTCTCTAGTGTTCTGTATATACCACCTCCTCTCCTCTCTGGGGTTCTGTATATACCACCTCCTCTCCTCTCTGGTGTTCTGTATATACCACCTCCACTCCTCTCTGGTGTTCTGTGTATACCACCTCCTCTCCTCTCTGGGTTCTGTATATACCACCTCCTCTCTCTCTGGGTTCTGTATATACCACTCCTCTCCTCTCTGGGGTTCTGTATATACCACCTCCTCTCCTCTCTGGGTTCTGTATATACCACTCCTCTCCTCTCTGGGGTTCTGTATATACCACCTCCTCTCCTCTCTGGGGTTCTGTATATACCACCTCCTCTCCTCTCTGGGGTTCTGTATATACCACCTCCTCTCCTCTCTGGGGTTCTGTATATACCACCTCCTCTCTGGGGTTCTGTATATACCATCTCCTCTCTGGTGTTCTGTATATACCACCTCCTCTCCTCTCTGGGGTTCTGTATATACCACCTCCTCTCTGGGGTTCTGTATATACCACCTCCTCTCTGGGTTTCTGTATATACCACCTCCTCTCTGGGGTTCTGTATATACCACCTCCTCTCTGAAGTTCTGTATATACCACCTCCTCTCTGGGGTTCTGTATATACCACCTCCTCTCCTCTCTGGGGTTCTGTATATACCATCTCCTCTCTGGGGTTCTGTATATACCACCTCCTCTCTGGGGTTATGTATATTCCACCTCCTCTCCTCTCTGGGGTTCTGTATATACCACGTCCTCTCTGGGGTTCTGTATATACCATCTCCTCTCTGGGGTTCTGTATATACCACCTCCTGTCTGGGGTTCTGTATATACCACCTCCTCTCCGCTCTGAGGTTCTTTATATACCCCATCTTATCTGGAGTTCTGTGTATAGCATCTCCTCTCCTCTCTGGTGTTCTGTGTATACCACCTCCTCTCCTCTCTGGGGTTCTGTATATACCACCTCCTCTCCTCTCTGGGGTTCTGTATATACCACCTCCTCTCTGGGGTTCTGTATATACCACCTCCTCTCTGGGGTTCTGTATATACCACCTCCTGTCTGGGATTCTGTAAATACCACCTCCTCTCTGGGGTTCTGTGTATACCACCTCCTCTCTGGGGTTCTGTATATACCACCACCCGCCTGGGGTTCTGTATATACCACCTCCTCTCTGGGGTTCTGTGTATACCATCTCCTCTCTGGGGTTGTGTGTATACCACCTCCTCTCTGGGGTTCTGTGTATACCATCTCCTCTCTGGGGTTCTGTATATACCACCTCCTCTCTGGGGTTCTGTGTATACCACCTCTTCTCTGGGGTTCTGTGTAAAACACCTCCTCTCCTCTCTGGGGTTCTGTATATACCACCTCCTGTCTGGGGTTCTGTATATACCAACCGCCTGGGGTTCTGTATATACCACCTCCTCGCTGGGGCTCCTCTCTGGGGTTCTGTTTATACCACCTCCTCTCTGGGGTTCTGTATATACCCCTCCTCTCCTCTCTGGGGTTCTGTATATACCACCTCCTCTCTCGTGTTCTGTGTATACCCTCTCCTCTCTCGGGTTCTGTATATACCACCTCCTCTCTGGGGTTCTGTATATACCACCTCCTCTCCTCTCTGGGGTTCTGTATATACCATCTCCTCTCCTCTCTGGTGTTCTGTATATACCACCTCCACTCCTCTCTGGTGTTCTGTGTATACCACCTCCTCTCCTCTCTCGGGTTCTGTATATACCACCTCCTCTACTCTCTGGGGTTCTGTATATACCATCTCCTCTCCTCTCTGGGGTTCTGTATATACCACCTCCTCTCCTCTCTAGGGTTCTGTATATACCACCTCCTCTCCTCTCTGGGGTTCTGTATATACCACCTCCTCTCCTCTCTAGGGTTCTGTATATACCACCTCCTCTCCTCTCTGGGGTTCTGTATATAACACCTCCTCTCCTCTCTGGGGTTCTGTATATACCATCTCCTCTCTGGTGTTCTTTATATACCATCTCCTCTCCTCTCTGGGGTTCTGTATATACCACCTCCTCTCTGGGTTTCTGTATATACCACCTCCTCTCTGGTGTTCTGTATATACCACCTCCTCTCTGAAGTTCTGTATATGCCACCTCCTCTCTGGGGTTCTGTATATACCACCTCCTCTCCTCTCTGGGGTTCTGTATATACCACCTCCTCTCTGGGGTTCTGTATATACCACCTCCTCTGTCGCGTTCTGTATATACCACCTCCTCTCTGGGGTTCTGTATATACCACCCACCTGGGGTTCTGTATATACCACCTCCTCTCTGGGGTTCTGTATATACCACCTCCTGTCTGGGGTTCTGTATATACCACCTCCTCTCCTCTCTGAGGTTCTTTATATACCCCCTCTTCTCTGGAGTTCTGTGTATACCATCTCCTCTCCTCTCTGGTGTTCTGTGTATACCACCTCCTCTCCTCTCTGGGGTTCTGTATATACCACCTCCTCTCCTCTCTGGGGTTCTGTATATACCACCTCCTCTCCTCTCTGGGGTTCTGTATATACCACCTCCTCTCTGGGGTTCTGTATATACCACCTCCTCTCTGGGGTTCTGTGTATACCACCTCTTCTCTGGGGTTCTGTGTATAACACCTCCTCTCCTCTCTGGGGTTCTGTATATACCACCTCCTGTCTGGGGTTCTGTATATACCACCCGCCTGGGGTTCTTTATATACCACCTCCTCGCTGGGGTTCTGTGTATACCACCTCCTCTCTGGGGTTCTGTATATACCATCTCCTGTTTGGGGTTCTGTATATACCACCTCCTCTCCTCTCTGGGGTTCTGTATATACCAACACCTATCTGGGGTTCTGTATATACCACCTCCTCTCCTCTCTAGGGTTCTGTATATACCACCTCCTCTCCTCTCTGGTGTTCTGTATATACCACCTCCTCTCCTCTCTGGGGTTCTGTATATACCACCTCCTCTCCTCTCTGGGGTTCTGTATATACCATCTCCTCTCCTCTCTGGGGTTCTGTATATTCCACCTCCTGTCTGGGGTTCTGTATATACCACCTTCTCTCTGGGGTTCTGTATATACCCCCTCCTCTCTGGGGTTCTCTATATACCACCTCCTCTCTGGGGTTCTGTATATACCCCCTCCTCTCTGGGTTCTGTATATACCACCTCCTCTTTGGGGTTCTGTATATACCACCTCCTCTCTGGGGTTCTGTATATACCACCTCCTCTCCTCTCTGGTGTTCTTTATATACCACCTCCTCTCCTCTCTGGTGTTCTGTGTATACCACCTCCTCTCCTCTCTGCGGTTCTGTATATACCACCTCCTCTCCTCTCTGGTGTTCTGTGTATACCACCTCCTCTCCTCTCTGGGGTTCTGTATATACCATCTCCTCTCCTCTCTGGGGTTCTGTATATACCACCTCCTCTCCTCTCTGGGGTTCTGTATATAGCTTCTCCTGTCTGGGGTTCTGTATATACCACCTCCTGTCTGGGGTTCTGTATATACCACCTCCTCTCTGGGGTTCTGTATATACCATCTCCTCTCCTCTCTGCGGTTCTGTATATACCACCTCCTCTCCTCTCTGGGGTTCTGTATATACCACCTCCTCTCCGGGGTTCTGTGTATACCACCTCCTCTCTGGGGTTCTGTATATACCACCTCCTCTCCTCTATGGGGTTCTGTGTATACCACCTCCTCTCCGGGGTTCTGTATATACCCCCTCCTCTCTGCGGTTCTGAATACCACCTCCTCTCTGGGGTTCTGAGTATACCATCTCCTCTCTGGGGTTCTGTATATACCACCTCCTCTTTGTGGTTCTGTATATACCACCTCCTCTTTGGGGTTCTGTATATACCACCTCCTCTCTGGGGTTCTGTGTATACCATCTCCTCTCTGGGGTTCTGTATTTACCACCTCCTCTTTGGGGTTCTGTATATACCACCTCCTCTCTGGGGTTCTGTATATACCACCTCCTCTGTCGCGTTCTGTATATACCACCTCCTCTCTGGGGTTCTGTATATACCACCCACCTGGGGTTCTGTATATACCACCTCCTCTCCTCTCTGGTGTTCTGTATATACCACCTCCTCTCCTCTCTGGTGTTCTGTGTATACCACCTCCTCTCCGGGGTTCTGTGTATTCCATCTCCTCTCCTCTCTGGGGTTCTGTATATACCACCTCCTTTCTGGGGTTCTGTATATACCTTCTCCTCTCCTCTCTGGGGTTCTGTATATACCACCTCCTCTCCTCTCTGGGGTTCTGTATATACCACCTCCTCTCTGGGGTTCTGTATATACCACCTCCTCTTTGGGGTTATTTATATACCACCTCCTCTCTGGGGACTGTATATACCATCTCCTCTCTGGGGTTCTGTATATACCACCTCCTCTCATCTCTGGTGTTCTGTATATACCACCTCCTCTCTGGGGTTCTGTATATACCACCTCCTCTCCTCTCTGGTGTTCTGTATATACCACCTCCTCTCCTCTCTGGGGTTCTGTACATACCACCTCCTGTCTGGGGTTCTGTATATACCACCTCCTCTCTGGTGTTCTGTATATACCACCTCCTCTCCTCTCTGGGGTTCTGTATATACCACCTCCTCTTCTCTCCGGGGTTCTGTATATACCACCTCCTCTCCTCTCTAGGGTTCTGTATATACCATCTACTCTCCTCTCTGCGGTTCTGTATATACCACCTCCTCTCCTCTCTGCGGTTCTGTATATACCACCTCCCCTCCTCTCTGGGGTTCTGTTTATACCACCTCCTCTCCTCTCTGGGGTTCTGTATATACCACCTCCTCTCTGGGGTTCTGTATATACCACCCACCTGGGGTTCTGTATATACCACCTCCTCTCCTCTCTGGGGTTCTGTATATACCACCTCCCCTCCTCTCTGGGGTTCTGTATATACCACCTCCTCTCTGGGGTTCTGTATATACCATCTCCTCTCCTCTCTGCAGTTCTGTACATACCACCTCCTCTCCTCTCTGGGGTTCTGTATATACCACCTCCTCTCCTCTCTGGGGTTCTGTATATACCACCTCCTCTCCTCTCTAGGGTTCTGTATATACCACCTCCTCTCCTCTCTGGGGTTCTATATATACCACCTCCTTTCCTCTCTGGGGTTCTGTATATACCACCTCCTCTCCTCTCTGGGGTTCTGTATTTACCACCTCCTCTCTGGTGTTCTGTATATACCACCTCCTCTCCTCTCTGGGGTTCTGTATTTACCACCTCCTCTCTGGTGTTCTGTATATACCACCTCCTCTCCTCTCTGGGGTTCTGTATTTACCACCTCCTCTCTGGTGTTCTGTATATAGCACCTCCTCTCTGGGTATCTGTATATACCATCTCCTTTCCTCTCTGGGGTTCTGTATATACCACCTCCTCTCTGGGGTTCTGTATATACCACCTCCTCTCTGGGGTTCTGTATATACCACCTCCTCTCTGGGGTTCTGTATATACCAACTCCTCTCTGGGGTTCTGTATATACCACCTCCTCTCCTCTCTGGTGTTCTGTATATACCATCTCCTCTCCTCTCTGGGGTTCTGTATATACCATCTCCTCTCCTCTCTGGGGTTCTGTATATACCACCTCCTCTCTGGGGTTCTGTATATACCATCTCCTTTCCTCTCTGGGGTTCTGTATATACCACCTCCTCTCCTCTCTGGTGTTCTGTATATACCATCTACTCTCCACTCTGGGGTTCTGTATATACCACCTCCTCTCTGGTGTTCTGTATATACCACCTCCTCTCCTCTCTGGGGTTCTGTATATACCATCTCCTCTCCTCTCTGGGGTTCTGTATATACCACCTCCTCTCTGGGGTTCTGTATATACCATCTCCTTTCCTCTCTGGGGTTCTGTATATACCACCTCCTCTCCTCTCTGGTGTTCTGTATATACCATCTACTCTCCACTCTGGGGTTCTGTATATACCACCTCCTCTCTGGTGTTCTGTATATACCACCTCCTCTCCTCTCTGGGGTTCTGTATATACCACCTCCTTTCCTCTCTGCGGTTCTGTATATACCACCTCCTCTCTGGTGTTCTGTATATACCACCTCCTCTCTGGGGTTCTGTATATACCACCTCCTCTCCTCTCTGGGGTTCTGTATATACCACCTCCTCTTCTCTCCGGGGTTCTGTATATACCACCTCCTCTCCTCTCTAGGGTTCTGTATATACCATCTACTCTCCTCTCTGCGGTTCTGTATATACCACCTCCTCTCCTCTCTGCGGTTCTGTATATACCACCTCCCCTCCTCTCTGGGGTTCTGTTTATACCACCTCCTCTCCTCTCTGGGGTTCTGTATATACCACCTCCTCTCTGGGGTTCTGTATATACCACCCACCTGGGGTTCTGTATATACCACCTCCTCTCCTCTCTGGGGTTCTGTATATACCACCTCCCCTCCTCTCTGGGGTTCTGTATATACCACCTCCTCTCTGGGGTTCTGTATATACCATCTCCTCTCCTCTCTGCAGTTCTGTACATACCACCTCCTCTCCTCTCTGGGGTTCTGTATATACCACCTCCTCTCCTCTCTGGGGTTCTGTATATACCACCTCCTCTCCTCTCTAGGGTTCTGTATATACCACCTCCTCTCCTCTCTGGGGTTCTTTATATACCACCTCCTTTCCTCTCTGGGGTTCTGTATATACCACCTCCTCTCCTCTCTGGGGTTCTGTATTTACCACCTCCTCTCTGGTGTTCTGTATATACCACCTCCTCTCCTCTCTGGTGTTCTGTATATACCACCTCCTCTCCTCTCTGGGGTTCTGTATTTACCACCTCCTCTCTGGTGTTCTGTATATAGCACCTCCTCTCTGGGTATCTGTATTTACCACCTCCTCTCTGGTGTTCTGTATATACCACCTCCTCTCCTCTCTGGGGTTCTGTATATACCATCTCCTCTCCTCTCTGGGGTTCTGTATATACCACCTCCTCTCTGGGGTTCTGTATATACCATCTCCTTTCCTCTCTGGGGTTCTGTATATACCACCTCCTCTCCTCTCTGGTGTTCTGTATATACCATCTACTCTCCACTCTGGGGTTCTGTATATACCACCTCCTCTCTGGTGTTCTGTATATACCACCTCCTCTCCTCTCTGGGGTTCTGTATATACCACCTCCTTTCCTCTCTGCGGTTCTGTATATACCACCTCCTCTCTGGTGTTCTGTATATACCACCTCCTCTCTGGGGTTCTGTATATACCACCTCCTCTCCTCTCTGGGGTTCTGTATATACCACCTCCTCTTCTCTCCGGGGTTCTGTATATACCACCTCCTCTCCTCTCTGCGGTTCTGTATATACCACCTCCCCTCCTCTCTGGGGTTCTGTTTATACCACCTCCTCTCCTCCTGGGGTTCTGTATATACCACCTCCTCTCTGGGGTTCTGTATATACCACCCACCTGGGGTTCTGTATATACCACCTCCTCTCCTCTCTGGGGTTCTGTATATACCACCTCCCCTCCTCTCTGGGGTTCTGTATATATCACCTCCTCTCTGGGGTTCTGTATATACCATCTCCTCTCCTCTCTGCAGTTCTGTACATACCACCTCCTCTCCTCTCTGGGGTTCTGTATATACCACCTCCTCTCCTCTCTGGGGTTCTGTATATACCACCTCCTCTCCTCTCTAGGGTTCTGTATATACCACCTCCTCTCCTCTCTGGGGTTCTATATATACCACCTCCTTTCCTCTCTGGGGTTCTGTATATACCACCTCCTCTCCTCTCTGGGGTTCTGTATTTACCACCTCCTCTCTGGTGTTCTGTATATACCACCTCCTCTCCTCTCTGGGGTTCTGTATTTACCACCTCCTCTCTGGTGTTCTGTATATACCACCTCCTCTCCTCTCTGGGGTTCTGTATTTACCACCTCCTCTCTGGTGTTCTGTATATAGCACCTCCTCTCTGGGTATCTGTATTTACCACCTCCTCTCTGGTGTTCTGTATATACCACCTCCTCTCCTCTCTGGGGTTCTGTATATACCACCTCCTCTCTGGGGTTCTGTATATACCACCTCCTCTCTGGGGTTCTGTATATACCACCTCCTCTCTGGGGTTCTGTATATACCACCTCCTCTCTGGGGTTCTGTATATACCACCTCCTCTCCTCTCTGGTGTTCTGTATATACCATCTCCTCTCCTCTCTGGGGTTCTGTATATACCATCTCCTCTCCTCTCTGGGGTTCTGTATATACCACCTCCTCTCTGGGGTTCTGTATATACCATCTCCTTTCCTCTCTGGGGTTCTGTATATACCACCTCCTCTCCTCTCTGGTGTTCTGTATATACCATCTACTCTCCACTCTGGGGTTCTGTATATACCACCTCCTCTCTGGTGTTCTGTATATACCACCTCCTCTCCTCTCTGGGGTTCTGTATATACCACCTCCTTTCCTCTCTGCGGTTCTGTATATACCACCTCCTCTCTGGTGTTCTGTATATACCACCTCCTCTCTGGGGTTCTGTATATACCACCTCCTCTCCTCTCTGGGGTTCTGTATATACCACCTCCTTTCCTCTCTGCGGTTCTGTATATACCACCTCCTCTCTGGTGTTCTGTATATACCACCTCCTCTCCTCTCTGGGGTTCTGTATATACCACCTCCTCTCCTCTCTGGTGTTCTGTTTATACCACCTCCTCTCCTCTCTGGGGTTCTGTATATACCACCTCCTTTCCTCTCTGCGGTTCTGTATATACCACCTCCTCTCCTCTCTGGGGTTCTGTATATACCACCTCCTCTCCTCTCTGGGGTTCTGTATATACCATCTCCTCTCCTCTCTTGGGTTCTGTATATACCACCTCCTCTCCTCTCTGCGATTCTGTATATACCACCTCCTCTCCTCTCTGGTGTTCTGTATATACCACCTCCTCTCCTCTTTGGGGTTCTGTATATACCACCTCCTCTCCTCTCTGGAGTTCTGTATATACCATCTCCTCTCCTCTCTGGGGTTCTGTATATACCACCTCCTCTCTTCTCTGCGGTTCTGTATATACCACCTCCTCTCCTCTCTGGTGTTCTGTATATACCACCTCCTCTCCTCTCTGGTGTTCTGTATATACCACCTCCTGTCTGGGGTTCTGTATATACCACCTCCTCGCCTCTCTGGCATTTCTGTATATACCACCTCCTCTCCTCTCTGGTGTTCTGTATATACCACCTCCTCTCCTCTCTGGGGTTCTGTATATACCACCTCCTCTCCTCTCTGGGGTTCTGTATACACCACCTCCTCTCCTCTCTGGGGTTCTGTATAGTCCATCTCCTCTCCTCTCTGGAGTTCTGTATATACCACCTCCTCTCTGGGGTTCTGTATATACCACCTCCTCTCTGGGGTTCTGTATATACCACCTCCTCTCTGGGGTTCTGTATATACCACCACCTCTCTGGGGTTCTGTATATACCACCTCCTCTCCTCTCTGGGGTTCTGTATATACCACCTCCCTCCCCTGGGGTTCTGTATATACCACCACCTCTCTGGGGTTCTGTATATACCACCTCCTCTCCTCTCTGGGGTTCTGTATTTACCACCTCCTCTCTGGTGTTCTGTATATACCACCTCCTCTCCTCTCTGGGGTTCTGTATTTACCACCTCCTCTCTGGTGTTCTGTATATAGCACCTCCTCTCTGGGTATCTGTATATACCACCTCCTCTCTGGTGTTCTGTATATACCACCTCCTCTCCTCTCTGGGGTTCTGTATATACCACCTCCTCTCTGGGGTTCTGTATATACCACCTCCTCTCTGGGGTTCTGTATATACCACCTCCTCTCTGGGGTTCTGTATATACCACCTCCTCTCTGGGGTTCTGTATATACCACCTCCTCTCCTCTCTGGTGTTCTGTATATACCATCTCCTCTCCTCTCTGGGGTTCTGTATATACCATCTCCTCTCCTCTCTGGGGTTCTGTATATACCACCTCCTCTCTGGGGTTCTGTATATACCATCTCCTTTCCTCTCTGGGGTTCTGTATATACCACCTCCTCTCCTCTCTGGGGTTCTGTATATACCACCTCCTCTCCTCTCTGGGGTTCTGTATATACCACCTCCTCTCTGGTGTTCTGTATATACCACCTCCTCTCCTCTCTGGGGTTCTGTATATACCACCTCCTTTCCTCTCTGCGGTTCTGTATATACCACCTCCTCTCTGGTGTTCTGTATATACCACCTCCTCTCTGGGGTTCTGTATATACCACCTCCTCTCCTCTCTGGGGTTCTGTATATACCACCTCCTTTCCTCTCTGCGGTTCTGTATATACCACCTCCTCTCTGGTGTTCTGTATATACCACCTCCTCTCCTCTCTGGGGTTCTGTATATACCACCTCCTCTCCTCTCTGGTGTTCTGTTTATACCACCTCCTCTCCTCTCTGGGGTTCTGTATATACCACCTCCTTTCCTCTCTGCGGTTCTGTATATACCACCTCCTCTCCTCTCTGGTGTTCTGTATATACCACCTCCTCTCCTCTCTGGGGTTCTGTATATACCATCTCCTCTCCTCTCTTGGGTTCTGTATATACCACCTCCTCTCCTCTCTGCGATTCTGTATATACCACCTCCTCTCCTCTCTGGTGTTCTGTATATACCACCTCCTCTCCTCTCTGGGGTTCTGTATATACCACCTCCTCTCCTCTCTGGAGTTCTGTATATACCATCTCCTCTCCTCTCTTGGGTTCTGTATATACCACCTCCTCTCTTCTCTGCGGTTCTGTATATACCACCTCCTCTCCTCTCTGGTGTTCTGTATATACCATCTCCTCTGCTCTCTGGTGTTCTGTATATACCACCTCCTGTCTGGGGTTCTGTATATACCACCTCCTCGCCTCTCTGGCATTTCTGTATATACCACCTCCTCTCCTCTCTGGTGTTCTGTATATACCACCTCCTCTCCTCTCTGGGGTTCTGTATATACCACCTCCTCTCCTCTCTGGGGTTCTGTATACACCACCTCCTCTCCTCTCTGGGGTTCTGTATAGTCCATCTCCTCTCCTCTCTGGAGTTCTGTATATACCACCTCCTCTCTGGGGTTCTGTATATACCACCTCCTCTCTGTGGTTCTGTATATACCACCTCCTCTCTGGGGTTCTGTATATACCACCACCTCTCTGGGGTTCTGTATATACCACCTCCTCTCCTCTCTGGGGTTCTGTATATACCACCTCCTCCCTGGGGTTCTGTATATACCACCACCTCTCTGGGGTTCTGTATATACCACCTCCTCTCCTCTCTGGGGTTCTGTATATACCACCTCCTCTCTGGGGTTCTGTATATACCACCTCCTCTCCTCTCTGGGCTTCTATATATACCCCTTCCTCTCTGGGGTTCTGTATATACCACCTCCTGTCTGGGGTTCTGTATATACCACCTCCTCTCTGGGGTTCTGTATATACCCCTTCCTCTCTGGGGTTCTCTATATACCACCTCCTCTCTGGGGTTCTGTATATACCCCCTCCTCTCTGGGGTTCTGTATATACCACCTCCTCTCTCTTTTTTCTCTCCTTTGCTCCTCCTCCCTATATCTATCCCTCTCCCCCTCTAAATCTCTCTCCCCTTCCTTATTTCCTCTGTCTCGCATATCTTTCTCCCTCCATCTCCCTTTCTCGCTCCCTCTTTTATCTCTCTACCTACTTCCACCCCCTCCCTCCTTTCCACTCTCTCTATCTCCCTTCCCTGTTCTCCCTCTTTCTCTTCCACTCTTCATAGGGAAAATGGATGAGTCTCTCTGGCAGCAGGGTTGTGAGGGTGTTAGTCCATCTCAGTCAACACACACACAGGACGTGTGATAACACCAATCAGTTGGCCTGTCAGTGGCAGTCAGGGTTTATGGGGGCATTATGGAAGGTGAAGCGGCAGTCTGCAGTCCATTTGGCCAGCCATATAACTGTCTCTATGTCTCTCTCTCTCTCTGTGTGTGTGTGTGTGTGTGTGTGTGTGTGTGTGTGTGTGTGTGTGTGTGTGTGTGTGTGTGTGTGTGTGTGTGTGTGTGTGTGTGTGTGTGTGTGTGTGTGTGTGTGTGTGTGTGTGTGTGTGTGTGTGTGTGTGTGTGTGTGTTATGCCTGCCATATAACAGCAGCAGATCAGCTGAACTGTGAGCCAGTCTCTGAACATCTCAGGTGGAAGATGCCAACAAAAGAGAAAAATAGAGAAAGAGGGATGGAGGCAGAGATGGGGAGGGAGGAAGGGAGGGATGAGGCAGAGATGGGGAGGGAGGAAGGGAGGGATGAGGCAGAGATGGGGAGGGAGAGAGGGAGGGATGGAAGCAGAGATGGGGAGGGAGGAAGGGAGGGATGAGGCAGAGATGGGGAGGGAGAGAGGGATGGAGGCAGAGATGGGGAGGGAGGAAGGGAGGGATGAGGCAGAGATGGGGAGGGAGTGAGAGAGGGATGGAGGCAGAGATGGGGAGGGAGGAAGGGAGGGATGAGGCAGAGATGGGGAGGGAGTGAGAGAGGGATGGAGGCAGAGATGGGGAGGGAGTGAGAGAGGGATGGAGGCAGAGATGGGGAGGGAGGAAGGGAGGGATGAGGCAGAGATGGGGAGGGCGGAAGGGAGGGATGAGGCAGAGATGGGGAGGGAGGAAGGGAGGGATGAGGCAGAGATGGGGAGGGAGGAAGGGATGGAGGCAGAGATGGGGAGGGAGGAAGGGAGGGATGAGGCAGAGATGGGGAGGGAGGAAGGGAGGGATGAGGCAGAGATGGGGAGGGAGGAAGGGAGGGATGAGGCAGAGATGGGGAGGGAGGAAGGGAGGGATGAGGCAAAGATGGGGAGGGAGGAAGGGATGGAGGCAGAGATGAGAGGAAGAGAGATAGAGATGGAGGCAGAGATGGGGAGCGGGGACCAATATGGGTGATGGGCAGGCCAAGAGAGAGAGACAGAGAGATAGAGATGGAGGCAGAGATGGGGAGCGGGGATGAGGATGTGGAGCGCTGACTTAGGTGTCTCACTGTACGGACATTGCACGTTATTGCCCTGGCAACATCTGCAGTCCTCATGCCTCCTTGTGGCATGCCATACATGGGCATATTTTTTTTGTGTTTTTCAGAGTCAGTAGAAAGGCCTCTTTAGTGTCCTAAGTTTTCATAACGACCGTTCCACAGGTGCATGTTCATTAATTGTTTATGGTTCATTGAACAAGCATGGGAAACCGTGTTTAAACCCTTTACAATGAAGATCTGTGAAGTTATTTGGATTTTTTACGAATTATCTTTGAAAGACAGGGTCTGAAAAAGGGACATTTCTTTTTTTGCTGAGTTTATATATATTTTAAATTGTTGGATATAAAAGACTGTATAAAACACCAGCAAATGTTGGAAATCTGTTCCAAAGTATTCCTACACATGACAGAGAGACTGTATGTGATCGTATACAAATGTAATCACGGTTTGTTTTAGTCATATATCTGTTTGGGCTTCTTGTGGTCAACCTGCAGTCTACACATTGTTAGTAACTATTATTATTAAACTATTTATTAACTATTTGTTAGTAAAGCCCCCTGACCATCCGCTGAAGAAAGAATCTGCCCATGGCTGAATCTAGTTGATGATCCCTGGATAATCGGTGTCTGTAATTACTCACACCAACGTACTAGTTATTAACAGATACCTCATATCCAGGGCCTTGGGGTTTGGACAATCATGTCACATGACCTGCTTTTGAACCATTAGTTAAAGCTTTTTCAACAAACTGTCCTGTTTTCTTTTTATGTCAGATGATCCAGCACCATCCTCCAGCACCAACTTCCAGCGCCATCTTCCAGCGCCATCCTCCAGCGCCAACTTCCAGTGCCATCCTCTAGCGCCATCCTCCAGCGCCAACTTCCAGCGCCAACTTCCAGCGCCATCGTCTAGCGCCATCCTCCAGCGCCATCCTCCAGCGCCATCCTCCAGCGCCAACATCCAGCGCCATCCTCCAGCGCCATCCTCCAGCGCCAACTTCCAGCGCCAACTTCCAGCGCCATCGTCTAGCGCCATCCTCCAGCGCCATCCTACAGCGCCAACTTCCAGCGCCAACTTCCAGCGCCAACTTCCAGCGCCATCCTCTAGCGCCATCCTCCAGCGCCATCCTCCAGCGCCAACATCCAGTGCCATCCTCCAGCGCCATCCTCCAGCACCAACCTCCAGCACCATCCTCCAGCACAATCCTCAGACAATTGTTTTAATTTTTAGTGAAATTCTCATTTCTGGATAAGGCTTTAAAAAAAGGTTCAAATCTAGGTCATGTGACATTGTAGTCCAGAACACAGGGCTCTACATCACATAACATTTTAGTACTTTAAATACCATGGAATATGTGAAAACACATGGGCCTGTCCATATAATGGCCTTAATCAGCCTGTAATAGCTTGATAAGTAAAGTGTGTCTATGTGTGTGTGATTGTGTATGTGTGTGTGTCTGTGTGTGTGTCTATGTGTGCATGTGTGTCTGTGTCTGTATCTGTGTGTCTGCATGTGTGTGTGTGTGTCTGCATGTGTGTGTGTGTGTGTGTGTCTGTGTGTGTATGTTTGTGTGTATGTGTGTGTGTATGTTTGTGTGTATGTTTGTGTGTATGTGTGTGTGTGTCTGTGTGTGTATGTTTGTGTGTATGTGTGTGTGTGTCTGTGTGTGTATGTTTGTGTGTATGTGTGTGTGTGTGTCTGTGTGTGTATGTTTGTGTGTATGTCTGTGTGTGATAGCCTCGTTCTGTTTCATATAACAAGCTGAATTAAGACCTTAAACAGCGATTTTAAGTAAATGAAATCTGGTTTAACATTAAGACATTAGCATATGGCAGAATATGGAGCGTTGCCAAGTAAGGCACAAGCTGTTTCTACTACAGAGAAGAAAGAAGATGTTTTTTTATTACAGTATTTTTGGTAAGCGTACAATGCCTTCAGAAAGTTCACATGGTGACACCCCTCGACTTTTTCCACATTTTGTTGAATGGCCTTCCCACAATACCCAATAATGTGGAATTATATTTGACATTTTTACAAATGAATTAATAATGAAAAGCTGAAATGTCTTGAGTCAATAAGTATTCAAGCCCTTTGTTATGGCAAGCCTAAATAAGTTCAGGAGTAAAAATGTGCTTAACAAGTCACATAATAAGTTGCATGGACTCACTATGTGTACAATAATAGAGTGTAGAATGTAAGACCTTTTCACCAGAATACCAAATGTTTGTTTAGATTGCGAGGCCAGGTCTTATGATTAGGTTAACAGTAGTTCAGAACATAGGGAATAGAGCAGTCCTATGATTAGGTTAAAAGTTGTACACTATAGAGGGAATAGAACAGTCCTATGATTAGGTTAACAGTAGTACACTATAGAGGGAATAGAGTGGTCCTATGATTAGCTTAACAGTAGTACACTATAGAGGGAATAGAGTGGTCCTATGATTAGCTTAACAGTAGTACACTATAGAGGGAATAGAGTGGTCCTATGATTAGCTTAACAGTAGTACACTATAGAGGGAATAGAGCGGTCCTATGATTAGGTTAACAGCAGTTCAGTACATAGGGAATAGAACGGTCCTATGATTAGGTTAACAGTAGTACACTATAGAGGGAATAGAGCGGTGCTATGATTAGCTTAACAGTAGTACACTATAGAGGGAATAGAGCGGTCCTATGATTAGGTTAATAGTAGTACACTATAGAGGGAATAGAACGGTCCTATGATTAGCTTAACAGTAGTTCACTATAGAGGGAATAGAGCGATCCTATGATTAGGTTAACAGTAGTACACTATAGAGGGAATAGAGCGGTGCTATGATTAGCTTAACAGTAGTACACTATAGAGGGAATAGAGCGGTGCTATGATTAGCTTAACAGTAGTACACTATAGAGGGAATAGAACGGTCCTATGATTAGGTTAACAGTAGTACACTATAGAGGGAATAGAGTGGTCCTATGATTAGCTTAATAGTAGCACACTATAGAGGGAATAGAGCGGTCCTATGATTAGGTTAATAGTAGTACACTATAGAGGGAATAGAGCGGTCCTATGATTAGGTTAACAGTAGTTCACTATAGAGGGAATAGAGCGGTCCTATGATTAGGTTAACAGTAGTACACTATAGAGGGAATAGAGCAGTCCTATGATTAGGTTAACAGTAGTACACTATAGAGGGAATAGAGCGGTCCTATGATTAGGTTAACAGTAGTACACTATAGAGGGAATAGAGCGGTCCTATGATTAGGTTAACAGTAGTACACTATAGAGGGAATAGAGCGGTCCTATGATTAGGTTAACAGCAGTTCAGTACATAGGGAATAGAGTGGTCCTATGATTAGCTTAACAGTAGTACACTATAGAGGGAATAGAGCGGTCCTATGATTAGGTTAACAGTAGTTCACTATAGAGGGAATAGAGCGGTCCTATGATTAGGTTAACAGTAGTACACTATAGAGGGAATAGAGCAGTCCTATGATTAGCTTAACAGTAGTACACTATAGAGGGAATAGAGCGGTCCTATGATTAGGTTAACAGCAGTTCAGTACATAGGGAATAGAGTGGTCCTATGATTAGCTTAACAGTAGTACACTATAGAGGGAATAGAGCGGTCCTATGATTAGGTTAACAGCAGTTCAGTACATAGGGAATAGAGTGGTCCTATGATTAGCTTAACAGTAGTACACTATAGAGGGAATAGAGCGGTCCTATGATTAGGTTAACAGCAGTTCAGTACATAGGGAATAGAACGGTCCTATGATTAGGTTAACAGCAGTTCAGTACATAGGGAATAGAACGGTCCTATGATTAGCTTAACAGTAGTACACTATAGAGGGAATAGAGCGGTCCTATGATTAGTTTAACAGTAGTACACTATAGAGGGAATAGAGTGGTCCTATGATTAGGTTAATAGTAGTACACTATAGAGGGAATAAAGTGGTCCTATGATTAGGTTAACAGTAGTACACTATAGAGGGAATAAAGTGGTCCTATGATTAGGTTAACAGTAGTACACTATAGAGGGAATAGAGCGGTCCTATGATTAGGTTAACAGTAGTACACTATAGAGGGAATAGAGCGGTCCTATGATTAGGTTAACAGTAGTACACTATAGAGGGAATAGAGCGGTCCTATGATTAGGTTAACAGTAGTTCAGTACATAGGGAATAGAGCAGTCCTATGATTAGGTTAATAGAGGGGCGGCAGGTAGCCTAGTGGTTAGAGCAGACTAGTAACCGGAAGGTTGCTAGATCAAATCCCCGAGCTGACAAGGTAAAAATCTGTTGTTCTGACCCTGAACAAGGCAGTTAACCCACTGTTCCCCGGTAGGCTGTCATTGAAAATAAGAATTTGTTCTTAACTGACTTGCCTAGATACATACAAATGTAAATAGAGCAGTCCTATGATTAGGTTAACAGTAGTGCACTATAGAGGGCCATTTGGGACATGTATATTCTACATCATTAAACAAGTCCAAACAAGTAGCCTTGGAGCTCTGATCTCTCTCCCCAATTACAGCAGGGGTAGAGGAAGCTACCCGCCCCACAAGATGGGCCAAGAGAGAGAAAGAAAGACAGAGGTAGAGGAGGGTCTTGTGGGAGCCCTCTACCTATCCTAGTGGGGCTGAAACAGCACAACAAAGCTGCTCTGAGATTGCTTCTGTTGATTGGAATAGAATCGAAGAATGGAATCTCCACGGCAACAACAACACCAACACTGTAGAATTATGGGTCTGGGCTAGCTTTTGCAAATCATCTTGGGAGTTAGAAAATGGAGGATGGAAGGATAGAGAGAGGGAAGAACGGAAGGATGTGCTTTTCCTGTAGCGAGAAAAGAGAGAGAGCAGGATATCTTCTCTTTCTTTGATCTCTTCTGGCTCTCAAATGATTCCCTTAGCGGGGCCGTGGGGTAGGAACTGAAGACAGAGTCGAGGAAGTCTTACAGGAACTTGAAGTAATGATGGACAGACGATTCCATCCAACACTCTAGCAATCAAGTGGCTGAAACTTTGTTGGGAGAGAAACCGTAGTCATGTACATTTCCTTGACGTTTCCCTTCTTGATTGCTAGAGAGGGGATGGGCGTGTTGGTTGGGATTGGCTTCACATTACATCTAGTCTGCAATGAATACTAAGGGCTCTTGTTGGCGAGTGTGTGTGTGTGTGTGTGTGTGTGTGTGTGTGTGTGTGTGTGTGTGTGTGTGTGTGTGTGTGTGCGTGTGTGCGTGTGTGCGTGTGTGTGCGTGCGTGCGTGCGTGCGTGCGTGCGTGCGTGCGTGCGTGCGTGTATATACTCTCCATGGCAGTCTGCCCTCATCTCGAAATGTCTGTAGCCTACGTCTCAAACACACACACACACACACACACACACACACACACACACGACCAAACGTCAAAGCCTGCATCAGAGATAACGTCTGAACTCATTAGCGAAACATTCCATCCCTCATTTCATTTATCTATCCATCTACCTTCTTCCAATACCACCGTTCTCTCTGTTTCTCTCCATCCCTCATTTCATTTATCTATCCATCTACCTTCTTCCAATACCACCGTTCTCTCTGTTTCTCTCCATCCCTCATTTCATTTATCTATCCATCTACCTTCTTCCAATACCACCGTTCTCTCTGTTTCTCTCCATCCCTCATTTCATTTATCTATCCATCTACCTTCTTCCAATACCACCGTTCTCTCTGTTTCTCTCCATCCCTCATTTCATTTATCTATCCATCTACCTTCTTCCAATACCACCGTTCTCTCTGTTTCTCTCCATCCCTCATTTCATTTATCTATCCATCTACCTTCTTCCAATACCACCGTTCTCTCTGTTTCTCTCCATCCCTCATTTCATTTATCTATCCATCTACCTTCTTCCAATACCACCGTTCTCTCTGTTTCTCTCCATCCCTCATTTCATTTATCTATCCATCTACCTTCTTCCAATACCACCGTTCTCTCTGTTTCTCTCCATCCCTCATTTCATTTATCTATCCATCTACCTTCTTCCAATACCACCGTTCTCTCTGTTTCTCTCCATCCCTCATTTCATTTATCTATCCATCTACCTTCTTCCAATACCACCGTTCTCTCTGTTTCTCTCCATCCCTCATTTCATTTATCTATCCATCTACCTTCTTCCATTCCTCAAAACTACCATCAATAACAAGTACCATTCCATTCCATCCTATTCCTCCTTTAATTCATCTACCTTATTCAACAACCTCATTTTCCTCCATCCCTCCTTCCATATTTTAACATATCTCTCTCTATCCATCCCTCCATCCCTCTGTTCCTCTGTGTTGGTTTATATCTCTCTATCCATCCCTCTGTTCCTCTGTTCCTCTGTGTTGGTGTATATCTCTCTATCCATCCCTCCATCCCTCTGTTCCTCTGTGTTGGTGTATATCTCTCTATCCATCCCTCTGTTCCTCTGTTCCTCTGTGTTGGTTTATATCTCTCTATCCATCCCTCTGTTCCTCTGTTCCTCTGTGTTGGTGTATATCTCTCTATCCATCCCTCTGTTCCTCTGTTCCTCTGTGTTGGTTTATATCTCTCTATCCATCCCTCTGTTCCTCTGTTCCTCTGTGTTGGTTTATATCTCTCTATCCATCCCTCCGTTCCTCTGTTCCTCTGTGTTGGTTTATATCTCTCTATCCATCCCTCTGTTCCTCTGTTCCTCTGTGTTGGTTTATATCTCTCTATCCATCCCTCCATCCCTCTGTTCCTCTGTGTTGGTGTATATCTCTCTATCCATCCCTCCATCCCTCTGTTCCTCTGTGTTGGTGTATATCTCTCTATCCATCCCTCTGTTCCTCTGTGTTGGTTTATATCTCTCTATCCATCCCTCTGTTCCTCTGTGTTGGTTTATATCTCTCTATCCATCCCTCTGTTCCTCTGTGTTGGTTTATATCTCTCTATCCATCCCTCTGTTCCTCTGTGTTGGTGTATATCTCTCTATCCATCCCTCTGTTCCTCTGTTCCTCTGTGTTGGTTTATATCTCTCTATCCATCCCTCCATCCCTCTGTGTTGGTGTATATCTCTCTATCCATCCCTCCATCCCTCTGTTCCTCTGTGTTGGTTTATATCTCTCTATCCATCCCTCTGTTCCTCTGTGTTGGTGTATATCTCTCTATCCATCCCTCTGTTCCTCTGTTCCTCTGTGTTGGTGTATATCTCTCTATCCATCCCTCTGTTCCTCTGTTCCTCTGTGTTGGTTTATATCTCTCTATCCATCCCTCTGTTCCTCTGTTCCTCTGTGTTGGTTTATATCTCTCTATCCATCCCTCCATCCCTCTGTTCCTCTGTGTTGGTTTATATCTCTCTATCCATCCCTCTGTTCCTCTGTTCCTCTGTGTTGGTTTATATCTCTCTATCCATCCCTCTGTTCCTCTGTGTTGGTGTATATCTCTCTATCCATCCCTCTGTTCCTCTGTTCCTCTGTGTTGGTTTATATCTCTCTATCCATCCCTCCATCCCTCTGTTCCTCTGTGTTGGTTTATATCTCTCTATCCATCCCTCCATCCCTCTGTGTTGGTTTATATCTCTCTATCCATCCCTCCATCCCTCTGTGTTGGTGTATATCTCTCTATCCATCCCTCTGTTCCTCTGTGTTGGTTTATATCTCTCTATCCATCCCTCCATCCCTCTGTGTTGGTTTATATCTCTCTATCCATCCCTCTGTTCCTCTGTTCCTCTGTGTTGGTTTATATCTCTCTATCCATCCCTCTGTTCCTCTGTTCCTCTGTGTTGGTTTATATCTCTCTATCCATCCCTCTGTTCCTCTGTTCCTCTGTGTTGGTGTATATCTCTCTATCCATCCCTCTGTTCCTCTGTTCCTCTGTGTTGGTTTATATCTCTCTATCCATCCCTCTGTTCCTCTGTTCCTCTGTGTTGGTTTATATCTCTCTATCCATCCCTCTGTTCCTCTGTTCCTCTGTGTTGGTGTATATCTCTCTATCCATCCCTCTGTTCCTCTGTTCCTCTGTGTTGGTTTATATCTCTCTATCCATCCCTCCATCCCTCTGTTCCTCTGTGTTGGTTTATATCTCTCTATCCATCCCTCTGTTCCTCTGTTCCTCTGTGTTGGTGTATATCTCTCTATCCATCCCTCTGTTCCTCTGTGTTGGTTTATATCTCTCTATCCATCCCTCTGTTCCTCTGTGAAGGTTTATATCTCTCTATCCATCCCTCTGTTCCTCTGTGTTGGTTTATATCTCTCTATCCATCCCTCTGTTCCTCTGTGTTGGTTTATATCTCTCTATCCATCCCTCTGTTCCTCTGTTCCTCTGTGTTGGTGTATATCTCTCTATCCATCCCTCTGTTCCTCTGTTCCTCTGTGTTGGTTTATATCTCTCTATCCATCCCTCCATCCCTCTGTTCCTCTGTGTTGGTTTATATCTCTCTATCCATCCCTCTGTTCCTCTGTTCCTCTGTGTTGGTGTATATCTCTCTATCCATCCCTCTGTTCCTCTGTGTTGGTTTATATCTCTCTATCCATCCCTCCATCCCTCTGTGTTGGTTTATATCTCTCTATCCATCCCTCTGTTCCTCTGTTCCTCTGTGTTGGTTTATATCTCTCTATCCATCCCTCTGTTCCTCTGTTCCTCTGTGTTGGTTTATATCTCTCTATCCATCCCTCTGTTCCTCTGTTCCTCTGTGTTGGTGTATATCTCTCTATCCATCCCTCTGTTCCTCTGTTCCTCTGTGTTGGTTTATATCTCTCTATCCATCCCTCTGTTCCTCTGTTCCTCTGTGTTGGTTTATATCTCTCTATCCATCCCTCTGTTCCTCTGTTCCTCTGTGTTGGTGTATATCTCTCTATCCATCCCTCTGTTCCTCTGTTCCTCTGTGTTGGTTTATATCTCTCTATCCATCCCTCCATCCCTCTGTTCCTCTGTGTTGGTTTATATCTCTCTATCCATCCCTCTGTTCCTCTGTTCCTCTGTGTTGGTGTATATCTCTCTATCCATCCCTCTGTTCCTCTGTGTTGGTTTATATCTCTCTATCCATCCCTCTGTTCCTCTGTGTTGGTTTATATCTCTCTATCCATCCCTCTGTTCCTCTGTGTTGGTTTATATCTCTCTATCCATCCCTCTGTTCCTCTGTTCCTCTGTGTTGGTTTATATCTCTCTATCCATCCCTCTGTTCCTCTGTTCCTCTGTGTTGGTGTATATCTCTCTATCCATCCCTCTGTTCCTCTGTTCCTCTGTGTTGGTTTATATCTCTCTATCCATCCCTCCATCCCTCTGTTCCTCTGTGTTGGTTTATATCTCTCTATCCATCCCTCTGTTCCTCTGTTCCTCTGTGTTGGTGTATATCTCTCTATCCATCCCTCTGTTCCTCTGTGTTGGTTTATATCTCTCTATCCATCCCTCTGTTCCTCTGTGTTGGTTTATATCTCTCTATCCATCCCTCTGTTCCTCTGTGTTGGTTTATATCTCTCTATCCATCCCTCTGTTCCTCTGTGTTGGTGTATATCTCTCTATCCATCCCTCTGTTCCTCTGTTCCTCTGTGTTGGTTTATATCTCTCTATCCATCCCTCTGTTCCTCTGTTCCTCTGTGTTGGTTTATATCTCTCTATCCATCCCTCTGTTCCTCTGTTCCTCTGTGTTGGTTTATATCTCTCTATCCATCCCTCCATCCCTCTGTTCCTCTGTGTTGGTTTATATCTCTCTATCCATCCCTCCATCCCTCTGTGTTGGTGTATATCTCTCTATCCATCCCTCTGTTCCTCTGTTCCTCTGTGTTGGTTTATATCTCTCTATCCATCCCTCATCCCTCTGTTCCTCTGTGTTGGTTTATATCTCTCTATCCATCCCTCTGTTCCTCTGTTCCTCTGTGTTGGTTTATATCTCTCTATCCATCCCTCTGTTCCTCTGTTCCTCTGTGTTGGTTTATATCTCTCTATCCATCCCTCTGTTCCTCTGTTCCTCTGTGTTGGTTTATATCTCTCTATCCATCCCTCTGTTCCTCTGTTCCTCTGTGTTGGTTTATATCTCTCTATCCATCCCTCTGTTCCTCTGTTCCTCTGTGTTGGTTTATATCTCTCTATCCATCCCTCCATCCCTCTGTTCCTCTGTGTTGGTTTATATCTCTCTATCCATCCCTCCATCCCTCTGTGTTGGTTTATATCTCTCTATCCATCCCTCTGTTCCTCTGTTCCTCTGTGTTGGTTTATATCTCTCTATCCATCCCTCCATCCCTCTGTTCCTCTGTGTTGGTTTATATCTCTCTATCCATCCCTCTGTTCCTCTGTTCCTCTGTGTTGGTTTATATCTCTCTATCCATCCCTCTGTTCCTCTGTTCCTCTGTGTTGGTTTATATCTCTCTATCCATCCCTCCATCCCTCTGTTCCTCTGTTCCTCTGTGTTGGTTTATATCTCTCTATCCATCCCTCTGTTCCTCTGTGTTGGTTTATATCTCTCTATCCATCCCTCTGTTCCTCTGTTCCTCTGTGTTGGTTTATATCTCTCTATCCATCCCTCTGTTCCTCTGTTCCTCTGTGTTGGTGTATATCTCTCTATCCATCCCTCCATCCCTCTGTGTTGGTGTATATCTCTCTATCCATCCCTCCATCCCTCTGTTCCTCTGTGTTGGTTTATATCTCTCTATCCATCCCTCCATCCCTCTGTTCCTCTGTGTTGGTTTATATCTCTCTATCCATCCCTCTGTTCCTCTGTGTTGGTTTATATCTCTCTATCCATCCCTCTGTTCCTCTGTGTTGGTGTATATCTCTCTATCCATCCCTCCATCCCTCTGTGTTGGTTTATATCTCTCTATCCATCCCTCTATTCCTCCATCCCTCTGTGTTGGTTTATATCTCTCTATCCATCCCTCTATTCCTCTGTTCCTCTGTGTTGGTTTATATCTCTCTATCCATCCCTCCATCCCTCTGTTCCTCTGTGTTGGTTTATATCTCTCTATCCATCCCTCCATCCCTCTGTTCCTCTGTGTTGGTTTATATCTCTCTATCCATCCCTCTGTTCCTCTGTGTTGGTTTATATCTCTCTATCCATCCCTCTGTTCCTCTGTGTTGGTGTATATCTCTCTATCCATCCCTCCATCCCTCTGTGTTGGTTTATATCTCTCTATCCATCCGTCCATCCCTCTGTTCCTCTGTGTTGGTTTATATCTCTCTATCCATCCCTCCATCCCTCTGTTCCTCTGTGTTGGTTTATATCTCTCTATCCATCCCTCCATCCCTCTGTTCCTCTGTGTTGGTTTATATCTCTCTATCCATCCCTCCATCCCTCTGTGTTGGTTTATATCTCTCTATCCATCCCTCTGTTCCTCTGTGTTGGTGTATATCTCTCTATCCATCCCTCTGTCCCTCTGTGTTGGTTTATATCTCTCTATCCATCCCTCTGTCCCTCTGTGTTGGTTTATATCTCTCTATCCATCCCTCTGTTCCTCTGTTCCTCTGTGTTGGTGTATATCTCTCTATCCATCCCTCTGTTCCTCTGTTCCTCTGTGTTGGTTTATATCTCTCTATCCATCCCTCCATCCCTCTGTTCCTCTGTGTTGGTTTATATCTCTCTATCCATCCCTCCATCCCTCTGTTCCTCTGTGTTGGTTTATATCTCTCTATCCATCCCTCCATCCCTCTGTTCCTCTGTGTTGGTTTATATCTCTCTATCCATCCCTCCATCCCTCTGTTCCTCTGTGTTGGTTTATATCTCTCTATCCATCCCTCCATCCCTCTGTGTTGGTGTATATCTCTCTATCCATCCCTCTGTTCCTCTGTTCCTCTGTGTTGGTTTATATCTCTCTATCCATCCCTCCATCCCTCTGTGTTGGTTTATATCTCTCTATCCATCCCTCTGTTCCTCTGTGTTGGTTTATATCTCTCTATCCATCCCTCTGTTCCTCTGTTCCTCTGTGTTGGTTTATATCTCTCTATCCATCCCTCTGTTCCTCTGTGTTGGTGTATATCTCTCTATCCATCCCTCTGTTCCTCTGTTCCTCTGTGTTGGTGTATATCTCTCTATCCATCCCTCTGTTCCTCTGTTCCTCTGTGTTGGTGTATATCTCTCTATCCATCCCTCTGTTCCTCTGTTCCTCTGTGTTGGTTTATATCTCTCTATCCATCCCTCCATCCCTCTGTTCCTCTGTGTTGGTTTATATCTCTCTATCCATCCCTCTGTTCCTCTGTTCCTCTGTGTTGGTGTATATCTCTCTATCCATCCCTCCATCCCTCTGTTCCTCTGTGTTGGTTTATATCTCTCTATCCATCCCTCTGTTCCTCTGTGTTGGTGTATATCTCTCTATCCATCCCTCTGTTCCTCTGTTCCTCTGTGTTGGTTTATATCTCTCTATCCATCCCTCTGTTCCTCTGTTCCTCTGTGTTGGTTTATATCTCTCTATCCATCCCTCCATCCCTCTGTGTTGGTTTATATCTCTCTATCCATCCCTCTGTTCCTCTGTTCCTCTGTGTTGGTTTATATCTCTCTATCCATCCCTCTGTTCCTCTGTTCCTCTGTGTTGGTTTATATCTCTCTATCCATCCCTCTGTTCCTCTGTGTTGGTTTATATCTCTCTATCCATCCCTCCATCCCTCTGTTCCTCTGTGTTGGTTTATATCTCTCTATCCATCCCTCCATCCCTCTGTGTTGGTGTATATCTCTCTATCCATCCCTCTGTTCCTCTGTTCCTCTGTGTTGGTTTATATCTCTCTATCCATCCCTCCATCCCTCTGTGTTGGTTTATATCTCTCTATCCATCCCTCTGTTCCTCTGTTCCTCTGTGTTGGTGTAAATCTCTCTATCCATCCCTCTGTTCCTCTGTTCCTCTGTGTTGGTGTATATCTCTCTATCCATCCCTCCATCCCTCTGTTCCTCTGTGTTGGTTTATATCTCTCTATCCATCCCTCTGTTCCTCTGTTCCTCTGTGTTGGTTTATATCTCTCTATCCATCCCTCCGTTCCTCTGTTCCTCTGTGTTGGTTTATATCTCTCTATCCATCCCTCCATCCCTCTGTTCCTCTGTGTTGGTTTATATCTCTCTATCCATCCCTCCATCCCTCTGTTCCTCTGTGTTGGTTTATATCTCTCTATCCATCCCTCTGTTCCTCTGTTCCTCTGTGTTGGTTTATATCTCTCTATCCATCCCTCTGTTCCTCTGTTCCTCTGTGTTGGTTTATATCTCTCTATCCATCCCTCCGTTCCTCTGTTCCTCTGTGTTGGTTTATATCTCTCTATCCATCCCTCCATCCCTCTGTTCCTCTGTGTTGGTTTATATCTCTCTATCCATCCCTCTGTTCCTCTGTTCCTCTGTGTTGGTGTATATCTCTCTATCCATCCCTCTGTCCCTCTGTGTTGGTTTATATCTCTCTATCCATCCCTCTGTCCGTATGTGTTGGTTTATATCTCTCTATCCATCCCTCTGTTCCTCTGTTCCTCAGTGTTGGTGTATATCTCTCTATCCATCCCTCTGTTCCTCTGTTCCTCTGTGTTGGTTTATATCTCTCTATCCATCCCTCCATCCCTCTGTTCCTCTGTGTTGGTTTATATCTCTCTATCCATCCCTCTGTTCCTCTGTTCCTCTGTGTTGGTTTATATCTCTCTATCCATCCCTCTGTTCCTCTGTGTTGGTTTATATCTCTCTATCCATCCCTCTGTTCCTCTGTTCCTCTGTGTTGGTTTATATCTCTCTATCCATCCCTCTGTTCCTCTGTGTTGGTGTATATCTCTCTATCCATCCCTCTGTTCCTCTGTTCCTCTGTGTTGGTGTATATCTCTCTATCCATCCCTCTGTGCCTCTGTTCCTCTGTGTTGGTTTATATCTCTCTATCCATCCCTCCATCCCTCTGTTCCTCTGTGTTGGTTTATATCTCTCTATCCATCCCTCTGTTCCTCTGTTCCTCTGTGTTGGTGTATATCTCTCTATCCATCCCTCCATCCCTCTGTTCCTCTGTGTTGGTTTATATCTCTCTATCCATCCCTCTGTTCCTCTGTGTTGGTGTATATCTCTCTATCCATCCCTCTGTTCCTCTGTGTTGGTTTATATCTCTCTATCCATCCCTCTGTTCCTCAGTTCCTCTGTGTTGGTTTATATCTCTCTATCCATCCCTCTGTTCCTCTGTTCCTCTGTGTTGGTTTATATCTCTCTATCCATCCCTCTGTTCCTCTGTTCCTCTGTGTTGGTTTATATCTCTCTATCCATCCCTCCATCCCTCTGTGTTGGTTTATATCTCTCTATCCATCCCTCTGTTCCTCTGTTCCTCTGTGTTGGTTTATATCTCTCTATCCATCCCTCTGTTCCTCTGTTCCTCTGTGTTGGTTTATATCTCTCTATCCATCCCTCTGTTCCTCTGTGTTGGTTTATATCTCTCTATCCATCCCTCCATCCCTCTGTTCCTCTGTGTTGGTTTATATCTCTCTATCCATCCCTCCATCCCTCTGTGTTGGTGTATATCTCTCTATCCATCCCTCCGTTCCTCTGTTCCTCTGTGTTGGTTTATATCTCTCTATCCATCCCTCCATCCCTCTGTGTTGGTGTATATCTCTCTATCCATCCCTCCGTTCCTCTGTTCCTCTGTGTTGGTTTATATCTCTCTATCCATCCCTCCATCCCTCTGTTCCTCTGTGTTGGTTTATATCTCTCTATCCATCCCTCTATTCCTCTGTTCCTCTGTGTTGGTTTATATCTCTCTATCCATCCCTCCATCCCTCTGTGTTGGTTTATATCTCTCTATCCATCCCTCTGTTCCTCTGTTCCTCTGTGTTGGTGTAAATCTCTCTATCCATCCCTCTGTTCCTCTGTTCCTCTGTGTTGGTGTATATCTCTCTATCCATCCCTCCATCCCTCTGTTCCTCTGTGTTGGTTTATATCTCTCTATCCATCCCTCTGTTCCTCTGTTCCTCTGTGTTGGTTTATATCTCTCTATCCATCCCTCCGTTCCTCTGTTCCTCTGTGTTGGTTTATATCTCTCTATCCATCCCTCCATCCCTCTGTTCCTCTGTGTTGGTTTATATCTCTCTATCCATCCCTCCATCCCTCTGTTCCTCTGTGTTGGTTTATATCTCTCTATCCATCCCTCTGTTCCTCTGTTCCTCTGTGTTGGTTTATATCTCTCTATCCATCCCTCCATCCCTCTGTTCCTCTGTGTTGGTTTATATCTCTCTATCCATCCCTCCATCCCTCTGTTCCTCTGTGTTTGTTTATATCTCTCTATCCATCCCTCTGTTCCTCTGTTCCTCTGTGTTGGTTTATATCTCTCTATCCATCCCTCCATCCCTCTGTGTTGGTTTATATCTCTCTATCCATCCCTCTGTTCCTCTGTTCCTCTGTGTTGGTTTATATCTCTCTATCCATCCCTCTGTTCCTCTGTGTTGGTTTATATCTCTCTATCCATCCCTCCATCCCTCTGTTCCTCTGTGTTGGTTTATATCTCTCTATCCATCCCTCTGTGCCTCTGTTCCTCTGTGTTGGTTTATATCTCTCTATCCATCCCTCCATCCCTCTGTGTTGGTTTATATCTCTCTATCCATCCCTCTGTTCCTCTGTTCCTCTGTGTTGGTTTATATCTCTCTATCCATCCCTCTGTTCCTCTGTGTTGGTTTATATCTCTCTATCCATCCCTCTGTTCCTCTGTTCCTCTGTGTTGGTTTATATCTCTCTATCCATCCCTCCATCCCTCTGTGTTGGTTTATATCTCTCTATCCATCCCTCTGTTCCTCTGTTCCTCTGTGTTGGTTTATATCTCTCTATCCATCCCTCCATCCCTCTGTTCCTCTGTGTTGGTTTATATCTCTCTATCCATCCCTCCATCCCTCTGTTCCTCTGTGTTGGTTTATATCTCTCTATCCATCCCTCTGTTCCTCTGTTCCTCTGTGTTGGTTTATATCTCTCTATCCATCCCTCCATCCCTCTGTTCCTCTGTGTTGGTTTATATCTCTCTATCCATCCCTCTGTTCCTCTGTGTTGGTTTATATCTCTCTATCCATCCCTCCATCCCTCTGTTCCTCTGTGTTGGTTTATATCTCTCTATCCATCCCTCTGTTCCTCTGTGTTGGTGTATATCTCTCTATCCATCCCTCTGTTCCTCTGTGTTGGTGTATATCTCTCTATCCATCCCTCTGTTCCTCTGTGTTGGTTTATATCTCTCTATCCATCCCTCCATCCCTCTGTTCCTCTGTGTTGGTTTATATCTCTCTATCCATCCCTCTGTTCCTCTGTTCCTCTGTGTTGGTTTATATCTCTCTATCCATCCCTCTGTTCCTCTGTTCCTCTGTGTTGGTTTATATCTCTCTATCCATCCCTCCATCCCTCTGTTCCTCTGTGTTGGTTTATATCTCTCTATCCATCCCTCTGTTCCTCTGTGTTGGTGTATATCTCTCTATCCATCCCTCCATCCCTCTGTTCCTCTGTGTTGGTTTATATCTCTCTATCCATCCCTCTGTTCCTCTGTGTTGGTTTATATCTCTCTATCCATCCCTCTGTTCCTCTGTTCCTCTGTGTTGGTGTATATCTCTCTATCCATCCCTCTGTTCCTCTGTTCCTCTGTGTTGGTTTATATCTCTCTATCCATCCCTCCATCCCTCTGTTCCTCTGTGTTGGTTTATATCTCTCTATCCATCCCTCCATCCCTCTGTTCCTCTGTGTTGGTTTATATCTCTCTATCCATCCCTCTGTTCCTCTGTTCCTCTGTGTTGGTTTATATCTCTCTATCCATCCCTCTGTTCCTCTGTTCCTCTGTGTTGGTTTATATCTCTCTATCCATCCCTCTGTTCCTCTGTTCCTCTGTGTTGGTTTATATCTCTCTATCCATCCCTCTGTTCCTCTGTTCCTCTGTGTTGGTTTATATCTCTCTATCTGTTCCTCTGTTCCTCTGTGTTGGTTTATATCTCTCTATCCATCCCTCCATCCCTCTGTTCCTCTGTGTTGGTTTATATCTCTCTATCCATCCCTCTGTTCCTCTGTGTTGGTGTATATCTCTCTATCCATCCCTCTGTTCCTCTGTGTTGGTGTATATCTCTCTATCCATCCCTCTGTTCCTCTGTGTTGGTTTATATCTCTCTATCCATCCCTCCATCCCTCTGTTCCTCTGTGTTGGTTTATATCTCTCTATCCATCCCTCTGTTCCTCTGTTCCTCTGTGTTGGTTTATATCTCTCTATCCATCCCTCTGTTCCTCTGTTCCTCTGTGTTGGTTTATATCTCTCTATCCATCCCTCCATCCCTCTGTTCCTCTGTGTTGGTTTATATCTCTCTATCCATCCCTCTGTTCCTCTGTGTTGGTGTATATCTCTCTATCCATCCCTCCATCCCTCTGTTCCTCTGTGTTGGTTTATATCTCTCTATCCATCCCTCTGTTCCTCTGTGTTGGTTTATATCTCTCTATCCATCCCTCTGTTCCTCTGTTCCTCTGTGTTGGTGTATATCTCTCTATCCATCCCTCTGTTCCTCTGTTCCTCTGTGTTGGTTTATATCTCTCTATCCATCCCTCCATCCCTCTGTTCCTCTGTGTTGGTTTATATCTCTCTATCCATCCCTCCATCCCTCTGTTCCTCTGTGTTGGTTTATATCTCTCTATCCATCCCTCTGTTCCTCTGTTCCTCTGTGTTGGTTTATATCTCTCTATCCATCCCTCTGTTCCTCTGTTCCTCTGTGTTGGTTTATATCTCTCTATCCATCCCTCTGTTCCTCTGTTCCTCTGTGTTGGTTTATATCTCTCTATCCATCCCTCTGTTCCTCTGTTCCTCTGTGTTGGTTTATATCTCTCTATCTGTTCCTCTGTTCCTCTGTGTTGGTTTATATCTCTCTATCCATCCCTCCATCCCTCTGTTCCTCTGTGTTGGTTTATATCTCTCTATCCATCCCTCTGTTCCTCTGTGTTGGTTTATATCTCTCTATCCATCCCTCCATCCCTCTGTGTTGGTGTATATCTCTCTATCCATCCCTCTGTTCCTCTGTTCCTCTGTGTTGGTTTATATCTCTCTATCCATCCCTCTGTTCCTCTGTGTTGGTTTATATCTCTCTATCCATCCCTCTGTTCCTCTGTTCCTCTGTGTTGGTGTATATCTCTCTATCCATCCCTCCATCCCTCTGTGTTGGTTTATATCTCTCTATCCATCCCTCTGTTCCTCTGTTCCTCTGTGTTGGTTTATATCTCTCTATCCATCCCTCTGTTCCTCTGTTCCTCTGTGTTGGTGTATATCTCTCTATCCATCTCTCCTCTGGACTCAGCTGGGTCTGAGCGTCAGCCATTTTCCTCTAAGAGTCATCATCATGCCAACGGCCCCGTAATTTAGCATCTCCTCCTGGTTTCCTGGTTAATGCTTCACTCCTCTATTAAATCATTTCACTGCAGCCTCCGTGACCCTGCAGTGTGTGTGTGTGTGTGAGAGAGTAAACATCCATGTCTGTGTGTGTGTGTGTGTGTGTGTGTGTGTGTGTGTGTGTGTGTGTGTGTGTGTGTGTGTGTGTGTGTGTGTGTGTGTGTGTGTGTGTGTGTGTGTGTGTGTGTGTGTGTGTGTGTGTGTGTGTGTGTCTGACCTGTTCTAGGGTTAAACCTCCCCCTGGGTGGAGAGTAGGAGATGATTGTAATCAGACACATATTAACATGTGTTCATTTATAAAGGCCAGACACACAGACAACCTGCTGTATTAATTATACTGGGTGGAGGAGGAGTGAGAGAGAGTGTGTGTGTGTGTGTGTGTGTGGTGCTGGCGAGAGGAGGGCAGTAGAGTAATATTTATATTACGAATTATAGAGTCTGTTTCCCAAATGGCCCCCTATTCCCTATGGACAACAGCTTCTGGGAGATGATTTAGTTTCAGTAGAATATAAACTAACTACTTCTATATTTCTCATCTCTATGTAATACTGTACTACTGTTTTCATCTATGTAATACTGTACTACTGTTTTCATCTATGTAGTACCGTACTACTGTTTTCATCAATGTAATACTGTACTACTGTTTCATCTATGTAATACCGTACTACTGTTTTCATCTATGTAGTACTGTACTACTGTTTTCATCTATGTAGTACTGTACTACTGTTTTCATCTATGTAGTACTGTACTACTGTTTTCATCATCTATGTAATATTGTACTACTGTTTTTATCTATGTAGTACTGTGCTAATATTTTCATCTATGTAATACTGTACTGCTGTTTTCATCTATGTAGTACCGTACTACTGTTTTCATCATCTATGTAATACTGTACTAGTGTTTTCATCTATGTAATACTGTACTACTGTTTTCATTTATGCAATTTGTAAGTCGCTCTGGATAAGAGCGTCTGCTAAATGACTTAAATGTAAATGTAAATGTAATACCGTACTACTGTTGTCATCATCTTTGTAATACTGTACTACTGTTTTCATCAATTTAATACTGTACTACTGTTTTCATCTATGTAATACTGTACTACTGTTTTCATTATCTATGTAGTACTGTACTACTGTTGTCATCATCTACGTAGTACTGTACTTCTGTTGTCATCATCTATGTAATACTGTACAACTGTTTTCATCTATTTAATACTGTACTACTGTTTTCATCATCTATGTAGTACTGTGCAACTGTTGTCATCATCTATGTAGTACTGCACTACTGTTTTCATCTATGTAGTACTGTACTACTGTTTTCAACTATGTAATACCGTACTACTGTTTTTATCTATGTAATACCGTACTACTGTTTTCATCTATGTAGTACTGTACTACTGTTTTCATCAATGTAATACTTTACTACTGTTTTCATCTATGTAATACCGTACTACTGTTTTCATCTATGTAGTACCGTACTACTGTTTTCATCAATGTAATACTGTACTACTGTTTCATCTATGTAATACCGTACTACTGTTTCATCTATGTAATACCAAACTACTGTTTTCATCTATGTAGTACTGTACTACTGTTTTCATCTATGTAGTACTGTACTACTGTTTTCATCTATGTAGTACTGTACTACTGTTTTCATCATCTATGTAATACTGTACTACTGTTTTCATCTATGTAATACTGTACTACTGTTTTCATTTATGTAATACCGTACTACTGTTGTCATCATCTATGTAATACTGCACTACTGTTTTCATCTATTTAATGCTGTACTACTGTTTTCATTATCTATGTAGTACTGTACTACTGTTGTCATCATCTACGTAGTACTGTACTTCTGTTGTCATCATCTATGTAATACTGTACAACTGTTTGCATCTATTTAATACTGTACTACTGTTTTCATCATCTATGTAGTACTGTGCTACTGTTTCATCTATGTAATACCGTACTACTGCTTTCATCTATGTAGTACTGTACTACTGTTTTCATCTATGTAGTACCGTACTACTGTTTTCATCATCTATGTAATACTGTACTACTGTTTTCATCTATGTAATACTGTACTACTGTTTTCATTTATGTAATACCGTACTACTGTTGTCATCATCTATGTAGTACTGCACTACTGTTTTCATCTATTTAATACTGTACTAATGTTTTCATTATCTATGTAGTACTGTACTTCTGTTGTCAACATCTATGTAATACTGTACAACTGTTTTAATCTATTTAATACTGTACTACTGTTTTCATCTATGTAGTACTGTACTACTGATTTCATCTATGTAGTACCGTACTACTGTTTTTATCTATGTAGTACCGTACTACTGTTTTCATCATCTATGTAATACTGTACTACTGTTTTCATCTATGTAGTACTGTAGTACTGTTTTCATCTATGTAATACCACACTACTGTTTTCATCATCTATGTAATACTCTACTACTGTTTTCATCATCTTTGTAATACTGTACTACTGATTTCATCTATTTAATACTGTACTACTGTTTTCATCTATGTAGTACTGTACTACTGATTTCATCTATGTAGTACTGTACTACTGTTTTCATCATCTATGTAGTACTGTACTACTGATTTCATCTATGTAGTATTGTACTACTGTTTTCATCTATGTAATACCGTACTACTGTTTTCATCTATGTAGTACCGTACTACTGTTTTCATCAATGTAATACTGTACTACTGTTTCATCTATGTAATACCGTACTACTGTTTCATCTATGTAATACCAAACTACTGTTTTCATCTATGTAGTACTGTACTACTGTTTTCATCTATGTAGTACTGTACTACTGTTTTCATCTATGTAGTACTGTACTACTGTTTTCATCATCTATGTAATACTGTACTACTGTTTTCATCTATGTAATACTGTACTACTGTTTTCATTTATGTAATACCGTACTACTGTTGTCATCATCTATGTAATACTGCACTACTGTTTTCATCTATTTAATGCTGTACTACTGTTTTCATTATCTATGTAGTACTGTACTACTGTTGTCATCATCTACGTAGTACTGTACTTCTGTTGTCATCATCTATGTAATACTGTACAACTGTTTGCATCTATTTAATACTGTACTACTGTTTTCATCATCTATGTAGTACTGTGCTACTGTTTCATCTATGTAATACCGTACTACTGCTTTCATCTATGTAGTACTGTACTACTGTTTTCATCTATGTAGTACCGTACTACTGTTTTCATCATCTATGTAATACTGTACTACTGTTTTCATCTATGTAATACTGTACTACTGTTTTCATTTATGTAATACCGTACTACTGTTGTCATCATCTATGTAGTACTGCACTACTGTTTTCATCTATTTAATACTGTACTAATGTTTTCATTATCTATGTAGTACTGTACTTCTGTTGTCAACATCTATGTAATACTGTACAACTGTTTTAATCTATTTAATACTGTACTACTGTTTTCATCTATGTAGTACTGTACTACTGATTTCATCTATGTAGTACCGTACTACTGTTTTTATCTATGTAGTACCGTACTACTGTTTTCATCATCTATGTAATACTGTACTACTGTTTTCATCTATGTAGTACTGTAGTACTGTTTTCATCTATGTAATACCACACTACTGTTTTCATCATCTATGTAATACTCTACTACTGTTTTCATCATCTTTGTAATACTGTACTACTGATTTCATCTATTTAATACTGTACTACTGTTTTCATCTATTTAGTACTGTACTACTGATTTCATCTATGTAGTACTGTACTACTGTTTTCATCATCTATGTAGTACTGTACTACTGATTTCATCTATGTAGTATTGTACTACTGTTTTCATATATGTAATACCGTACTACTGTTTTCATCTATGTAACACCGTACTACTGTTTTCATCATCTATGTAATACTGTAGTACTGTTTTCATCTGTGTAATACTGTACTACTGTTTTTATCTATGTAGTACGGTACTACATAGACGATGAAAACATTAGTACAGTACTACATGAATGAAAACATTAGTACGGTATTGCGTCATCTATTTAATACTGTACTACTGTTTTCATCATCTATGTAGTACTGTACTACTGTTTTCATCTATGTAGTACTGTACTACTGTTTTCATCTATGTAGTACTGTACTATTGTTTTCATCTATGTAGTACTGTACTACTGTTTTCATCTATGTAGTACTGTACTATTGTTTTCATCTATGTAGTACTGTACTACTGTTTTCATCTATGTAGTACTGTACTACTGTTTTCATCTATGTAGTACTGTACTATTGTTTTCATCAATATAATACTGTAATCAGAACGTTCTGATCCTATTCTACTATTGCCTGAGTAAGCCTGTATTACCAATGTCCTCTGTGTCTCCGGGTACAAACATAATGTGTGTATATGTGTGTGTGTGTGTTTGCGTGCGTGTGGGTGGGTGGGTCTGAGGGAGGGTCTGAATAAGCTTCTATTACCAATGTCCTTGGTGTCTCTGGCATCAACAGAATAACAGTCTTCAGTGTTTTTACGAGGAGACATGAAACACAGCAGTTAAACTAAAACTGTACCACCGTGTTCACACATCAGACATGGAACCTTCTTGGTACTGTTGATTAAACAACAATATTATTTTATGATCAGAACAAAATGAGGTATTATTTAGGCTACAATTCTAGCAAGAAATAAACACCACATTTCTTTTTCAAAGGCCATCGGTAGCTCCAGTATGTGCTTGAATAGAACTATTCTGCAGTCATTTATTTTGTTCAGAGCACTAAGGAGAGAAAAATAATAGTTGAACTATTTGTGAATTGTACCGTAGAGATAATGGTAACAGGAAGGACAGTTAAATCACAGCACTCCTGTCCACAGAGGAGAGGAGATGAACACTACAGTCTTTAAGTGAAGCACACTTTGAGTCAGCAGCACTCACTGTACTCCAAGGTCCTTAAATCTGCTGTTGTCATTTCAGTTAAACGTTTGGCCGTCAGAGAAATAAATACAAGACATTTACTTGTTCAATTATTTTTATTTAACCTTTATATAACTAGGCATGTCAGTTAAGAACAAATTCTTGTTTACAATGACGGTCTAGGAACAGTGGGTTAACTGCCTTGTTCAGATTTTTACCTTGTCGGCTCAGGGATTCATTCGGTCTTGCAACCATTCGGTTACTAGTCCAACGCTCTAACCACTAGGCTACCATCCTCTCTAACCACTACCAGTCTCTAACCAGTAAATAATGACCTGGACTACAGACCTACAGTATCTATGTGTCTACGGTACCGGTCTCTAACCAGTAAATAATGACCTGTACTACAGACCTACAGTATCTATGTGTCTACGGTACCAGTCTCTAACCAGTAAATAATGACCTGTACTACAGACCTACAGTATCTATGTGTCTACAGTACCAGTCTCTAACCAGTAAATAATGACCTGTACTACAGACTTACAGTATCTATGTGTCTACAGTACCAGTCTCTAACCAGTAAATAATGACCTGTACTACTGACCTACAGTATCTATGTGTCTACAGTACCAGTCTCTAACCAGTAAATAATGACCTGTACTACAGACCTACAGTATCTATGTGTCTACAGTACCATTCTCTATCCAGTAAATAATGACCTGTACTACAGACCTACAGTATCTATGTGTGTCTACAGTACCAGTCTCTAACCAGTAAATAATGACCTGTACTACTGACCTACAGTATCTATGTGTCTACAGTACCAGTCTGTAACCAGTAAATAATGACCTGTACTACTGACCTACAGTATCTATGTGTGTCTACAGTACCAGTCTCTAACCAGTAAATAATGACCTGTACTACTGACCTACAGTATCTATGTGTCTACAGTACCAGTCTCTAACCAGTAAATAATGACCTGTACTACAGACCTACAGTATCTATGTGTCTACAGTACCAGTCTCTAACCAGTAAATAATGACCTGTACTACAGACCTACAGTATCTATGTGTCTACAGTACCAGTCTCTATCCAATAAATACATTTACATTTACATTTTTTACATTTTAGTCATTTAGCAGACGCTCTTATCCAGAGCGACTTACAGTAGTGAATGCATACATTTCATACAATTTCATACATTTTTTTTTGACCTGTACTACAGACCTACAGTATCTATGTGTCTACGGTACCAGCCTCTAACCAGTAAATAATGACCTGTACTATAGACCTACAGTATCTATGTGTCTACGGTACCAGTCTCTATCCAGTAAATAATGACCTGTACTACAGACCTACAGTATCTATGTGTCTACGGTACCAGTCTCTAACCAGTAAATAATGACCTGTACTACTGACCTACAGTATCTATGTGTCTACAGTACCAGTCTCTAACCAGTAAATAATGACCTGTACTACAGACCTACAGTATCTATGTGTCTACAGTACCAGTCTCTAACCAGTAAATAATGACCTGTACTACAGACCTACAGTATCTATGTGTGTCTACGGTACCAGTCTCTAACCAGTAAATAATGACCTGTACTACTGACCTATAGTATCTATGTGTCTACGGTACAAGTCTCTAACCAGTAAATAATGACCTGTACTACTGACCTACAGTATCTATGTGTCTACGGTACAAGTCTCTAACCAGTAAATAATGACCTGTACTACTGACCTACAGTATCTATGTGTCTACAGTACCAGTCTCTATCCAATAAATACATTTACATTTACATTTTTTACATTTTAGTCATTTAGCAGACGCTCTTATCCAGAGCGACTTACAGTAGTGAATGCATACATTTCATACAATTTCATACATTTTTTTTTGACCTGTACTACAGACCTACAGTATCTATGTGTCTACGGTACCAGCCTCTAACCAGTAAATAATGACCTGTACTATAGACCTACAGTATCTATGTGTCTACGGTACCAGTCTCTATCCAGTAAATAATGACCTGTACTACAGACC
>NC_138294.1:8861606-9049106 GCF_965601325.2 Salmo salar
CCAAGATCTTTATATCTACACTGATCGTGTGACTCAACACGTGAGGAGAACAAGATGTTTAGTGAAGCGCCACTTCTCTCTCTCTCTTCTGTTCTGTGTAGTGTCTTGCTCTGCTTGTTCCTTATCAGTTTTGCAGGTGTTCCTAACTATAGTTCTGCAGATGAGACACAGACAGACAGGAAGGAGAGACAGACAGGAATGAGAGACAGACAGGAATGAGAGACAGACAGGAATGAGAGAGAGAGACAGGAATGAGAGACAGACAGGAATGAGAGACAGACAGGAATGAGAGAAAGAGACAGGAATGAGAGAGAGAGACAGGAATGAGAGAGAGAGACAGGAATGAGAGAGAGACAGGAATGAGAGAGAGACAGGAATGAGAGACAAACAGGAATGAGAGACAGACAGGAATGAGAGAGAGAGACAGGAATGAGAGACAAACAGGAATGAAAGACAGACAGGAATGAGAGACAGACAGGAATGAGAGAGAGAGACAGTTATCTTAAGATCTAAAATACTTAAAAGAGAGGAATCTCATAATCAGATCTCAGTTGAACTTCTCTGCTCTCATTGTAATAAATCTGCAGGCCATCTGGATTCTATCTGAGCATTAGGATTCTCTCCATACTGTGAATAAGCATTGTAATGTATTTTCTCACGGTGTGGTTAATAAATCAAAAGATTTAAATGAGCTTTAATGAACAGGACTGTATTGTATTAACATGGATAGATGGGATCAACGTGGAATTTCCCGATGGAATTCCCAGTCCCTTTTCCCCTCTGACTCTCCACTGTCTGACTTCACCTCAGTCCCACCTGTCCAGTAGCTATACGTCATTCCGCCTTAGCTACTATCGCCACGGTAACCCCATGGATCAGAGGGCCCAGCAGCTGTCACAGGTAATTGAAAAGAGAGTTAGTGTGTGTGTGTGTGTGTGTGTGTGTGTGTGTGTGTGTGTGTGTGTGTGTGTGTGTGTGTGTGTGTGTGTGTGTGTGTGTGTCTTCCCTCTACACCCCGGCTCAAAGCAGACAAACAACCAAACAAATCTTCTCTGATCTAACAGCACTCCCTGTACCCCCGTTCCTCTCCTCCTCCTCCTCTGGTCAAAAGTAGTGCACTACTACCCATACAGTAGTTCTCTGGTGAAAAGAAGTGCACAACTACCCATACAGTAGTGCTTTGGTGAAAAGTAGTGCACTTTATAGACAACAGGATTCAATTTTGGACACACTGTCCAGAAAGCCCATCTGTCATAAACTCCCCACTTTATGTCAACCAGCACAACAAATTTCACTTTTAGCCTTGGGCTGGTCCTTGTGATGGATGTGTGTGTGTTGTGTTTTTAAGTGTGTGTATTTGTGTGTGTTATGAGTATTTATCTGTGTGTGTGTCTGTGGAGGGGTGACCAGGGAAGTATTGGTAGTTTTGAGACACATTATATTTCACCCCTGTGTTTCCTTCCACTGCCCCAGACCGCACCCCCTCTTACAATCGGTTGATTTAATTGGTGGATTTAGTGCTCCGAACAAGGTGAAGGGTTGTCCTGGAGACAATTTAAGACCGGGCAGAGGAGGAGGAGGAGGAGGAGATCGAATGGGCCGGAGTTTTCATAATGACTTTTACCTCTCCCTTCTTCTCTTTCTTTGATGGAGGGAAGGAGGTGGGGAGAGGGAGGGAGGGAGGGAAGGAGGTGGGGAGGGAGGGAGGGAGGGAGGGAAGGAGGTGGGGAGAGGGAGGGAGGGAGGGAAGGAGGTGGGGGGGGGGGGGGGGGGGAGGGGGGAGGGGAGGGAGGGAGGGAAGGAGGTGGGAAGAGGGAGGGAGGGAAGGAGGTGGGGAGAGGGAGGGAGGGAAGGAGGTGGGGAGAGGGAGGGAGGGAAGGAGGTGGGGAGAGGGAGGGAGTTAGGGGGAAGGAAAGAGGAAGAGGGAGGGAACGAGGGAGAGAAGTAGATAGAGACTTGATGGACTGAACAGCACAGACAGGATTAGACACACACACACACACACACACAAACACACACACACACACACACACACACACACACACACACACACACGCATAAGTTGATGGATACGTCTGAGACCACAGACAAACAGTAGTTTAACGTCATCAGGATGGATAATTTAATGTTATATAAACCAGTCAATAACCTAACGTCATCAGGATGGATAATTTAATGTTATATAAACCAGTCAATAACCTAACGTCATCAGGATGGATAATTTAATGTTATATAAACCAGTCAATAACCTAACGTCATCAGGATGGATAACAATGTTCAAAACACTTCTAAACTATTTACCACTAGTAAATTGTCAAAAAGAAACTCACGGTCCCTCTCTTCCGCCTCTCACTCAGTCTTTACTTCTCCCAATGACTTTCTTGTACCCTCTGTCTCCCTCCCTCTCCCTCTCTGTGTGTATTGTGTTTGTAGATAAGTGGTAACAGGAAGTAGATATGATTCACTTCCTCTCATGCAAAGGCCTGGTTGATTAAATGTAATTGTTTACAGCCCATCCATCTAACGTTGACAGAAACCACTGCTCCATGAACGAGGAGGCCTGCTCTCTCTCTCCCTCTCGCTCTCCTTTTTCTCCACCTCTGTCTTTCTTGTTCCTTCTCCTTCTCTCTCTTTCAAGCCATTCATCCCTCTCCCTCTGTTCTTTCTTTCTTTCTTTCTTTCTTTCTTCTTTCTTCTTTCTTTCTTTCTTTCTTTCTTTCTTTCTTTCTTTCTTTCTTTCTTTCTTTCTTTCTTTCTTTCTTTCTTTCTTTCTTTCTTTTCATACATTTATTTCTCTCTCTTTCCTGCCTTCAGCAGATTTATTCATTTTGTTTCTCTCCAGCTGCCCAAAGATAAGTGGCTGTTTATCAAATTGCCTGTCAGAACTGCCCAGAGAATTAATCACAGTCTGTGAGAGAGAAAGGAGAGGTAGGGAGGGGGGAGGGAGAAGAGGGAGAAGAGGCAGGGACGGGAGGGGAGGAGAGGAAAAGATGAAGAGGGAGAGTGGAGAGGGATGGAGGGAGGAAAACCTCTCTTAGCTTTTATTTCAATGTAGGGGATTATTCAGGGCCAGTGTGTGTGTGTGTGTGTGTGTGTGTGTGTGTGTGTGTGTGTGTGTGTGTGTGTGTGTGTGTGTGTGTGTGTGTGTGTGTGTGTGTGTGTGTGTGTGTGTGTGTGTGTGTGTGTGTGTGTGTGTGTGTGTGCGTCTGCAACAGAATCTGACAAACGGATGTTTTTAATATCAAACATCAATTTTGTCACCCCACCTCTGCCTCACCTCCCCCTCCTTCACCCTCCTTGCTCTTCCTCTCCCTTCCTCTGCCTCACCTCCACCCTCCTTGCTCTTCCCCCTTCCTCTGCCTCACCTCCCCCTCCACCCTCCTTGCTCTTCCCCCTTCCTCTGCCTCACCTCCCCCCTCCACCCTCCTTGCTCTTCCCCCTTCCTCTGCCTCACCTCCCCCCTCCACCCTCCTTGCTCTTCCCCCTTCCTCTGCCTCACCTCCCCCCTCCACCCTCCTTGCTCTTTCCCCTTCCTCTGCCTCACCTCCCCCCCTATACCCTCCTTGCTCTTCCCCCTTCCTCTGCCTCACCTCCCCCTCCTTCACCCTCTTTGCTCTTCCTCTCCCTTCCTCTGTCTCACCTCTCCCTCCTCCACCTTCCTTGCTCTTCCTCCACCTTCCTCTGCCTCACCTCCCCCCTCCACCCTCCTTGCTCTTCCTCTCCCTTCCTCTGCCTCACCTCCCCCTCCTACACACTCTTTGCTCTTCCTCTCCCTTCCTCTGCCTCACCTCCCCCTCCTCCACCTTCCTCTGCCTCACCTCCCCCCTCCACCCTCCTTGCTCTTCCTCCACCTTCCTCTGCCTCACCTCCCCCCTCCCCCCTCTTTGCTCTTCCTCCCCCCATCTAGCTCTGTCTCTGGCCTGCTAGCCTGATGAAATGATCCTGAGTGGAATGTAATGGGGCCTTTGGTAAACTTCCTATACCCAAGCAGCTATATGATATTAAATGCCACCAGTCTTTACCCTGATACTAGTATTCACAGTGTGGGGTGACAGAGTGTGTGTGTGGAAAACAACATTCTATTGCTGAATTCAACCTTTGGAGTCAGAGGCAGTTGTTTACGCTGATTCACCATCCCGGTCTACGACAACACAGCGAAACCTACTTGAAGGTAACTATCCCAGCCAGGTCACCCATGATACAAGTCAGGATTCAACATCCGTCCATGTCTGATGCCCCTAGTGGCTGGTTTCTCCCGACGTCCTCAGACATGGATAGATGTTGACTACTGACTTGTATCATGGGTGACCTGGCTGGGATAGAGAGAGAATGGGTATGCAGGTGGAGAGGCAGAAGAGAGAGAGACAAGATGAGAAGGGTTGAGAGGAAGGGAGAGAAAGGAGGTAGAGGAAGGTTAAGGGATGGGATGAGAGAGAGAGAGAGAGAGGGATTGAAGGGAAGATGGATGTTACACAGACACCACTAAATCTCTCTCGGCTTGGAGAGATGGAAAGAGAGAACGAAAGAACGAGAGAGAGGGAGAGGTAGATGAAAAGTGATGAGAAAAGAGGGATAAAGAGAGTGGTTGAAGGGGTGATGGATGGAGAGGTAGAGAGGTAGAGAGGTGGGTTTAGAAGTGATAGATAACTCTGTAGCCTCAGGAGCATGTTAAAACTTCCCAAGCCCTCAGGCTACAGCATTGGACAGGAGAGGAAAGGGATGTGTGGTGTGGTGGTGGTGTGTGTGGTGTGTCGTTTAGTGTGTGGTGTGGTGTGTCGTTTAGTGTGTGGTGTGTCGTTTAGTGTGTGGTGGTGTGGTGTGGTGGTGTGGTGTGGTGTGTCGTTTAGTGTGTGGTGTGTCGTTTAGTGTGTGGTGTGTTGTTTAGTGTGTGGTGTGTGGTGGTGGGTGTGGTGTAGTGTGTGGTGTGGTGTGTGGTGTGGTGTGTCGTTTAGTGTGTGGTGTGGTGTGGTGTGGTGTGTGTGGTGTGTTGTGTGTGGTATGTTGTGTGGTGTGGTGTGTCGTTTAGTGTGTTTGTGGTGTGTGGTGTGTGTGGTGTGTGGTGTGGTGTGTGATGTGTTGTGTTGTTTAGTGTGGTGTGGTGTGTGGTGTGTGGTGTGGTGTGTCGTTTAGTGTGTGGTGTGTCGTTTAGTGTGTGGTGTGTTGTTTAGTGTGTGGTGTGTGGTGGTGTGTGTGGTGGTGTGGTGTAGTGTGTGGTGTGGTGTGTGGTGTGGTGTGTCGTTTAGTGTGTGGTGTGGTGTGTGGTGTGGTGTGGTGTGTGGTGTGTTGTGTGTGGTGTGTTGTGTGGTGTGGTGTGTCGTTTAGTGTGTGTGTGGTGTGTGTGGTGTGGTGTGTGGTGTGTGGTGTGTGGTGTGGTTTGTGATGTGTTGTGTTGTTCAGTGTGGTGTGGTGTGTGGTGTGGTGTGTTGTTTAGTGTGGTGTGGTGTGTGGTGTGTGGTGTGTGGTGTGTTGTTTAGTGTGGTGTGTGGTGTGTGGTGTGGTGTGTTGTTTAGTGTGGTGTGGTGTGTGGTGTGGTGTGTGGTGTGTGGTGTGTGGTGTGGTGTGTCGTTTAGTGTGTGGTGTGTGGTGTGTGGGGTGTGTGGTGTGGTGTGTGGTGTGTGTGGTGTGTGTGTGTGTTGTGTGGTGTGGTGTGTCGTTTAGTGTGTGGTGTGTGGTGTGGTGTGTGGTGTGTGTGGTGTGTTGTGTGTGGTGTGTTGTGTGGTGTGGTGTGTCGTTTAGTGTGTGTGTGGTGTGTGTGGTGTGGTGTGTGGTGTGTGGTGTGGTGTGGTGTGTGATGTGTTGTGTTGTTTAGTGTGGTGTGGTGTGTGGTGTGTGGTGTGTGGTGTGGTGTGTCGTTTAGTGTGTGTGTGGTGTGTGTGGTGTGTGGTGTGTGGTGTGTGGTGTGGTTTGTGATGTGTTGTGTTGTTCAGTGTGGTGTGGTGTGTGGTGTGGTGTGTTGTTTAGTGTGGTGTGGTGTGTGGTGTGTGGTGTGTGGTGTGTTGTTTAGTGTGGTGTGTGGTGTGTGGTGTGGTGTGTTGTTTAGTGTGGTGTGGTGTGTGGTGTGTGGTGTGGTGTGTGGTGTGTGGTGTGGTGTGTCGTTTAGTGTGTGGTGTGTGGTGTGTGATGTGTTGTTTAGTGTGGTGTGGTGTGTGTGGTGTGGTGTGTTGTTTAGTGTGGTGTGTGGTGTGTGGTGTGTGATGTGTGGTGTGTGGTGTGTGGTGCGTGGTGTGGTGTGTGGTGTGTTGTTTAGTGTGGTGTGGTGTGGTGTGTGGTGTGTGGTGTGGTGTGTCGTTTAGTGTGTGGTGTGTGGTGGTGTGTGTGATGTGTGGTGTGTTGTTTAGTGTGGTGTGGTGTGTGGTGCGTGGTGTGGATGTGGTGTGTGGTGTGTTGTTTAGTGTGGTGTGGTGTGTGGTGCGTGGTGTGGTGTGTTGTTTAGTGTGGTGTGTGGTGTGGTGTGTTGTTTAGTGTGGTGTGTGGTGTGGTGTGTTGTTTAGTGTGGTGTGGTGTGTGGTGTGTGGTGTGTGGTGTGGTGTGTCGTTTAGTGTGTGGTGTGTGGTGGTGTGTGTGATGTGGGGTGTGTGGTGTGGTGTGTGGTGTGTGTGGTGTGTGTGTGTGTTGTGTTGTGTGGTGTGGTGTGTCGTTTAGTGTGTGGTGTGTGGTGTGGTGTGTGGTGTGTGTGGTGTGTTGTGTGTGCTGTGTTGTGTGGTGTGGTGTGTCGTTTAGTGTGTGTGTGGTGTGTGTGGTGTGGTGTGTGGTGTGTGGTGTGGTGTGGTGTGTGATGTGTTGTGTTGTTTAGTGTGGTGTGGTGTGTGGTGTGGTGTGTGGTGTGTGGTGTGGTGTGTCGTTTAGTGTGTGTGTGGTGTGTGTGGTGTGGTGTGTGGTGTGTGGTGTGGTTTGTGATGTGTTGTGTTGTTCAGTGTGGTGTGGTGTGTGGTGTGGTGTGTTGTTTAGTGTGGTGTGTGGTGTGTGGTGTGTGGTGTGTTGTTTAGTGTGGTGTGTGGTGTGTGGTGTGGTGTGGTGTGTTGTTTAGTGTGGTGTGGTGTGTGGTGTGGTGTGTGGTGTGTGTGGTGTGGTGTGTCGTTTAGTGTGTGGTGTGTGCTGTGTGATGTGTTGTTTAGTGTGGTGTGGTGTGTGTGGTGTGGTGTGTTGTTTAGTGTGGTGTGTGGTGTGTGGTGTGTGATGTGTGGTGTGTGGTGTGTGGTGCGTGGTGTGGTGTGTGGTGTGTTGTTTAGTGTGGTGTGGTGTGGTGTGTGGTGTGTGGTGTGGTGTGTCGTTTAGTGTGTGGTGTGTGGTGGTGTGTGTGATGTGTGGTGTGTTGTTTAGTGTGGTGTGGTGTGTGGTGCGTGGTGTGGATGTGGTGTGTGGTGTGTTGTTTAGTGTGGTGTGGTGTGTGGTGCGTGGTGTGGTGTGTTGTTTAGTGTGTTGTCTGGTGTGTGGTGTGGTGTGTTGTTTAGTGTGGTGTGGTGTGTGGTGTGGTGTGTTGTTTAGTGTGGTGTGGTGTGTGGTGTGTGGTGTGGTGTGTGGTGTGTGGTGTGGTGTGTCGTATAGTGTGTGGTGTGTGGTGGTGTGTGTGATGTGTGGTGTGTGGTGTGTGGGGTGTGTGGTGTGGTGTGTGGTGTGTGTGGTGTGTGTGTGTGTTGTGTTGTGTGGTGTGGTGTGTCGTTTAGTGTGTGGTGTGTGGTGTGGTGTGTGGTGTGTGTGGTGTGTTGTGTGTGGTGTGTTGTGTGGTGTGGTGTGTCGTTTAGTGTGTGTGTGGTGTGTGTGGTGTGGTGTGTGGTGTGTGGTGTGGTTTGTGATGTGTTGTGTTGTTCAGTGTGGTGTGGTGTGTGGTGTGGTGTGTTGTTTAGTGTGGTGTGGTGTGTGGTGTGTGGTGTGTGGTGTGTTGTTTAGTGTGGTGTGTGGTGTGTGGTGTGGTGTGTTGTTTAGTGTGGTGTGGTGTGTGGTGTGTGGTGTGGTGTGTGGTGTGTGGTGTGGTGTGTCGTTTAGTGTGTGGTGTGTGGTGTGTGATGTGTTGTTTAGTGTGGTGTGGTGTGTGTGGTGTGGTGTGTTGTTTAGTGTGGTGTGTGGTGTGTGGTGTGTGATGTGTGGTGTGTGGTGTGTGGTGCGTGGTGTGGTGTGGTGTGTGATGTGTTGTGTTGTTTAGTGTGGTGTGTGGTGTGTGGTGTGTGATGTGTGGTGTGTGGTGTGTGGTGCGTGGTGTGGTGTGTGGTGTGTTGTTTAGTGTGGTGTGGTGTGGTGTGTGGTGTGTGGTGTGGTGTGTCGTTTAGTGTGTGGTGTGTGGTGGTGTGTGTGATGTGTGGTGTGTTGTTTAGTGTGGTGTGGTGTGTGGTGCGTGGTGTGGATGTGGTGTGTGGTGTGTTGTTTAGTGTGGTGTGGTGTGTGGTGCGTGGTGTGGTGTGTTGTTTAGTGTGGTGTGTGGTGTGGTGTGTTGTTTAGTGTGGTGTGGTGTGTGGTGTGTGGTGTGTGGTGTGGTGTGTCGTTTAGTGTGTGGTGTGTGGTGGTGTGTGTGATGTGTGGTGTGTGGTGTGTGGGGTGTGTGGTGTGGTGTGTGGTGTGTGTGGTGTGTGTGTGTGTTGTGTTGTGTGGTGTGGTGTGTCGTTTAGTGTGTGGTGTGTGGTGTGGTGTGTGGTGTGTGTGGTGTGTTGTGTGTGCTGTGTTGTGTGGTGTGGTGTGTCGTTTAGTGTGTGTGTGGTGTGTGTGGTGTGGTGTGTGGTGTGTGGTGTGGTGTGGTGTGTGATGTGTTGTGTTGTTTAGTGTGGTGTGGTGTGTGGTGTGGTGTGTGGTGTGTGGTGTGGTGTGTCGTTTAGTGTGTGTGTGGTGTGTGTGGTGTGGTGTGTGGTGTGTGGTGTGGTTTGTGATGTGTTGTGTTGTTCAGTGTGGTGTGGTGTGTGGTGTGGTGTGTTGTTTAGTGTGGTGTGTGGTGTGTGGTGTGTGGTGTGTTGTTTAGTGTGGTGTGTGGTGTGTGGTGTGGTGTGTTGTTTAGTGTGGTGTGGTGTGTGGTGTGGTGTGTGGTGTGTGTGGTGTGGTGTGTCGTTTAGTGTGTGGTGTGTGCTGTGTGATGTGTTGTTTAGTGTGGTGTGGTGTGTGTGGTGTGGTGTGTTGTTTAGTGTGGTGTGTGGTGTGTGGTGTGTGATGTGTGGTGTGTGGTGTGTGGTGCGTGGTGTGGTGTGTGGTGTGTTGTTTAGTGTGGTGTGGTGTGGTGTGTGGTGTGTGGTGTGGTGTGTCGTTTAGTGTGTGGTGTGTGGTGGTGTGTGTGATGTGTGGTGTGTTGTTTAGTGTGGTGTGGTGTGTGGTGCGTGGTGTGGATGTGGTGTGTGGTGTGTTGTTTAGTGTGGTGTGGTGTGTGGTGCGTGGTGTGGTGTGTTGTTTAGTGTGTTGTCTGGTGTGTGGTGTGGTGTGTTGTTTAGTGTGGTGTGGTGTGTGGTGTGGTGTGTTGTTTAGTGTTGTGTGGTGTGTGGTGTGTGGTGTGGTGTGTGGTGTGTGGTGTGTGGTGTGGTGTGTCGTATAGTGTGTGGTGTGTGGTGGTGTGTGTGATGTGTGGTGTGTGGTGTGTGGGGTGTGTGGTGTGGTGTGTGGTGTGTGTGGTGTGTGTGTGTGTTGTGTTGTGTGGTGTGGTGTGTCGTTTAGTGTGTGGTGTGTGGTGTGGTGTGTGGTGTGTGTGGTGTGTTGTGTGTGGTGTGTTGTGTGGTGTGGTGTGTCGTTTAGTGTGTGTGTGGTGTGTGTGGTGTGGTGTGTGGTGTGTGGTGTGGTTTGTGATGTGTTGTGTTGTTCAGTGTGGTGTGGTGTGTGGTGTGGTGTGTTGTTTAGTGTGGTGTGGTGTGTGGTGTGTGGTGTGTGGTGTGTTGTTTAGTGTGGTGTGTGGTGTGTGGTGTGGTGTGTTGTTTAGTGTGGTGTGGTGTGTGGTGTGGTGTGTGGTGTGTGGTGTGTGGTGTGGTGTGTCGTTTAGTGTGTGGTGTGTGGTGTGTGATGTGTTGTTTAGTGTGGTGTGGTGTGTGTGGTGTGGTGTGTTGTTTAGTGTGGTGTGTGGTGTGTGGTGTGTGATGTGTGGTGTGTGGTGTGTGGTGTGTGGTGCGTGGTGTGGTGTGGTGTGTGATGTGTTGTGTTGTTTAGTGTGGTGTGTGGTGTGTGGTGTGTGATGTGTGGTGTGTGGTGTGTGGTGCGTGGTGTGGTGTGTGGTGTGTTGTTTAGTGTGGTGTGGTGTGGTGTGTGGTGTGTGGTGTGGTGTGTCGTTTAGTGTGTGGTGTGTGGTGGTGTGTGTGATGTGTGGTGTGTTGTTTAGTGTGGTGTGGTGTGTGGTGCGTGGTGTGGATGTGGTGTGTGGTGTGTTGTTTAGTGTGGTGTGGTGTGTGGTGCGTGGTGTGGTGTGTTGTTTAGTGTGTTGTGTGGTGTGTGGTGTGGTGTGTTGTTTAGTGTGGTGTGGTGTGTGGTGTGGTGTGTTGTTTAGTGTGGTGTGGTGTGTGGTGTGTGGTGTGGTGTGTGGTGTGTGGTGTGTGGTGTGGTGTGTCGTATAGTGTGTGGTGTGTGGTGGTGTGTGTGATGTGTGGTGTGTGGTGTGTGGGGTGTGTGGTGTGGTGTGTGTGGTGTGTGTGTGTGTTGTGTTGTGTGGTGTGGTGTGTCGTTTAATGTGTGGTGTGTGGTGTGGTGTGTGGTGTGTGTGGTGTGTTGTGTGTGGTGTGTTGTGTGGTGTGGTGTGTCGTTTAGTGTGTGTGTGGTGTGTGTGGTGTGGTGTGTGGTGTGTGGTGTGGTTTGTGATGTGTTGTGTTGTTCAGTGTGGTGTGGTGTGTGGTGTGGTGTGTTGTTTAGTGTGGTGTGGTGTGTGGTGTGTGGTGTGTGGTGTGTTGTTTAGTGTGGTGTGTGGTGTGTGGTGTGGTGTGTTGTTTAGTGTGGTGTGGTGTGTGGTGTGTGGTGTGGTGTGTGGTGTGTGGTGTGTGGTGTGGTGTGTCGTTTAGTGTGTGGTGTGTGGTGTGTGATGTGTTGTTTAGTGTGGTGTGGTGTGTGTGGTGTGGTGTGTTGTTTAGTGTGGTGTGTGGTGTGTGGTGTGTGATGTGTGGTGTGTGGTGTGTGGTGTGTGGTGCGTGGTGTGGTGTGTGGTGTGTTGTTTAGTGTGGTGTGGTGTGGTGTGTGGTGTGTGGTGTGGTGTGTCGTTTAGTGTGTGGTGTGTGGTGGTGTGTGTGATGTGTGGTGTGTTGTTTAGTGTGGTGTGGTGTGTGGTGCGTGGTGTGGATGTGGTGTGTGTTGTGTTGTTTAGTGTGGTGTGGTGTGTGGTGCGTGGTGTGGTGTGTTGTTTAGTGTGGTGTGTGGTGTGGTGTGTTGTTTAGTGTGGTGTGTGGTGTGGTGTGTTGTTTAGTGTGGTGTGGTGTGTGGTGTGGTGTGTGGTGTGTGGTGTGTGGTGTGGTGTGTCGTTTAGTGTGTGGTGTGTGGTGGTGTGTGTGGTGTGTGGTGTGTGGGGTGTGTGTGTGTTGTGTTGTGTGGTGTGGTGTGTCGTTTAGTGTGTGGTGTGTGGTGTGGTGTGTGGAGTGTGTGGTGTGTTGTGTGTGGTGTGTTGTGTGGTGTGGTGTGTCGTTTAGTGTGTGTGTGGTGTGTGGTGTGTGTGGTGTGGTGTGTGGTGTGTGGTGTGGTGTGGTGTGTGATGTGTTGTGTTGTTTAGTGTGGTGTGGTGTGTGGTGTGTGGTGTGGTGTGTGGTGTGTGGTGTGGTGTGTCGTTTAGTGTGTGTGTGGTGTGTGTGGTGTGGTGTGTGGTGTGTGGTGTGGTTTGTGATGTGTTGTGTTGTTCAGTGTGGTGTGGTGTGTGGTGTGGTGTGTTGTTTAGTGTGGTGTGGTGTGTGGTGTGTGGTGTGTGGTGTGTTGTTTAGTGTGGTGTGTGGTGTGTGGTGTGGTGTGTTGTTTAGTGTGGTGTGGTGTGTGGTGTGGTGTGTGGTGTGTGGTGTGTGGTGTGGTGTGTCGTTTAGTGTGTGGTGTGTGGTGTGTGATGTGTTGTTTAGTGTGGTGTGGTGTGTGTGGTGTGGTGTGTTGTTTAGTGTGGTGTGTGGTGTGTGGTGTGTGATGTGTGGTGTGTGGTGTGTGGTGTGTGGTGCGTGGTGTGTGGTGTGTTGTTTGGTGTGGTGTGGTGTGTGGTGTGTGGTGTGGTGTGTCGTTTAGTGTGTGGTGTGTGGTGGTGTGTGTGATGTGTGGTGTGTTGTTTAGTGTGGTGTGGTGTGTGGTGCGTGGTGTGGATGTGGTGTGTGGTGTGTTGTTTAGTGTGGTGTGGTGTGTGGTGCGTGGTGTGGTGTGTTGTTTAGTGTGTTGTGTGGTGTGTGGTGTGGTGTGTTGTTTAGTGTGGTGTGTGGTGTGGTGTGTTGTTTAGTGTGGTGTGGTGTGTGGTGTGGTGTGTGGTGTGTGGTGTGTGGTGTGGTGTGTCGTTTAGTGTGTGGTGTGTGGTGGTGTGTGTGATGTGTGGTGTGTGGTGTGTGGGGTGTGTGGTGTGGTGTGTGGTGTGTGTGGTGTGTGTGTGTGTTGTGTTGTTTGGTGTGGTGTGTCGTTTAGTGTGTGGTGTGTTGTGTGGTGTGTGTGGTGTGTTGTGTGTGGTGTGTTGTGTGGTGTGGTGTGTCGTTTAGTGTGTGTGTGGTGTGTGGTGTGTGTGGTGTGGTGTGTGGTGTGTGGTGTGGTGTGGTGTGTGATGTGTTGTGTTGTTTAGTGTGGTGTGGTGTGTGGTGTGTGGTGTGGTGTGTGGTGTGTGGTGTGGTGTGTCGTTTAGTGTGTGGTGTGTCGTTTAGTGTGTGGTGTGTTGTTTAGTGTGTGGTGTGTGGTGGTGTGTGTGGTGGTGTGGTGTAGTGTGTGGTGTGGTGTGTGGTGTGGTGTGTCGTTTAGTGTGTGGTGTGGTGTGATGTGTTGTTTAGTGTGGTGTGTGGTGTGTGTGGTGTGTTGTGTGTGGTGTGTTGTGTGGTGTGGTGTGTCGTTTAGTGTGTGTGGTGTGTGGTGTGTGGTGTGTGGTGTGGTTTGTGATGTGTTGTGTTGTTCAGTGTGGTGTGGTGTGTGGTGTGGTGTGTTGTTTAGTGTGGTGTGGTGTGTGGTGTGGTGTGTGTTGTTTAGTGTGGTGTGTGGTGTGGTGTGTTGTTTAGTGTGGTGTGTGGTGTGTGGTGTGGTGTGTCGTTTAGTGTGTGGTGTCTGGTGTGTGATGTGTTGTTTAGTGTGGTGTGGTGTGTGGTGTGTGGTGTGGTGTGTTGTTTAGTGTGGTGTGTGGTGTGTGATGTGTGGTGTGTGGTGTGTGGTGTGTTGTTTAGTGTGGTGTGGTATGTGGTGTGTGGTGTGGTGTGTGGTGTGTTGTTTAGTGTGGTGTGGTGTGGTGTGTGGTGTGTGGTGTGGTGTGTCGTTTAGTGTGTGGTGTTTGGTGGTGTGTGTGATGTGTGGTGTGTGGTGTGTGGTGTGTTGTTTAGTGTGGTGTGGTGTGTGGTGCGTGGTGTGGATGTGGTGTGTGGTGTGTTGTTTAGTGTGGTGTGGTGTGTGGTGCGTGGTGTGGTGTGTTGTTTAGTGTGTTGTGTGGTGTGGTGTGTTGTTTAGTGTGGTGTGGTGTGTGGTGTGGTGTGTTGTTTAGTGTGGTGTGGTGTGTGGTGTGGTGTGTGGTGTGTGGTGTGGTGTGTCGTTTAGTGTGTGGTGTGTGGTGGTGTGTGTGATGTGTGGTGTGTGGTGTGTGGGGTGTGGTGTGTGGTGTGGTGTGTGTGGTGTGTTGTGTGTGGTGTGTTGTGTGGTGTGGTGTGTCGTTTAGTGTGTGTGTGGTGTGTGGTGTGTGTGGTGTGGTGTGTGGTGTGGTTTGTGATGTGTTGTGTTGTTCAGTGTGGTGTGGTGCTTGGTATGGTGTGTTGTTTAGTGTGGTGTGGTGTGTGGTGTGGTGTGTGGTGTGTTTAGTGTGGTGTGTGGTGTGTGGTGTGGTGTGTTGTTTAGTGTGGTGTGGTGTGTGGTGTGTCGTGTGTGGTGTGTGGTGTGTTGTGTGGTGTGGTGTGTCGTTTAGTGTGTGTGTGGTGTGTGGTGTGTGTGGTGTGGTGTGTGGTGTGGTTTGTGATGTGTTGTGTTGTTCAGTGTGGTGTGGTGCTTGGTATGGTGTGTTGTTTAGTGTGGTGTGGTGTGTGGTGTGGTGTGTGGTGTGTTTAGTGTGGTGTGTGGTGTGTGGTGTGGTGTGTTGTTTAGTGTGGTGTGGTGTGTGGTGTGTCGTGTGTGGTGTGTGGTGTGGTGTGTGGTGTGTGTTGTGTGGTGTGGTGTGTCAATTAGTGTGTGGTGTGTGGTGTGTGATGTGTTGTTTAGTGTGGTGTGGTGTGTGGTGTGTGGTGTGTTGTTTAGTGTGGTGTGTGGTGTGTGGTGTGTGATGTGTGGTGTGTGGTGTGTGGTGTGTTGTTTAGTGTGGTGTGGTGTTTGGTGCGTGGTGTGGTGTGTGGTGTGTTGTTTAGTGTGGTGTGGTGTGGTGTGTGGTGTGGTGTGTGGTGTGTGGTGTGTTGTTTAGTGTGGTGTGGTGTGTGGTATGGTGTGTGGTATGTAGTGTGTGGTGTGGTGTGTCGTTTAGTGTGTGGTGTGTGATGTGTGGTGTGTGGTGTGTGGTGTGTTGTTTAGTGTGGTGTGGTGTGTGGTGCGTGGTGTGGTGTGTGGTGTGTGGTGTGTTGTTTAGTGTGGTGTGGTGTGTGGTGCGTGGTGTGGTGTGTTGTTTAGTGTGGTGTGTGGTGTGTGGTGTGGTGTGTTGTTTAGTGTGGTGTGGAGTGTGGTGTGGTGTGTTGTTTAGTGTGGAGTGGTGTGGTGTGTGGTGTGTGGTGTGGTGTGTCGTTTAGTGTGTGGTGTGTGGTGGTGTGTGTGATGTGTGGTGTGTGGTGTGTGGGGTGTGTGGTGTGTGGGGTGTGTGGTGTGTGTGTGTGTTGTGTTGTGTGGTGTGGTGTGTCGTTTAGTGTGTGGTGTGGTGTGGTGTGTTGTGTGTGGTGTGTGTGGTGTGTTGTGTGTGGTGTGTTGTGTGGTGTGGTGTGTCGTTTAGTGTGTGTGTGGTGTGTGGTGTGTGGTGTGGTTTGTGATGTGTTGTGTTGTTCAGTGTGGTGTGGTGTGTGGTGTGGTGTGTTGTTTAGTGTGGTGTGGTGTGTGGTGTGTGGTGTGTGGTGTGTTTAGTGTGGTGTGTGGTGTGTGGTGTGGTGTGTTGTTTAGTGTGGTGTGGTGTGTGGTGTGTGGTGTGTGGTGTGGTGTGTGGTGTGTGGTGTGGTGTGTCGTTTAGTGTGTGGTGTGTGGTGTGTGATGTGTTGTTTAGTGTGGTGTGGTGTGTGGTGTGTGGTGTGGTGTGTTGTTTAGTGTGGTCTGTGGTGTGTGGTGTGTGATGTGTGGTGTGTGGTGTGTGGTGTGTTGTTTAGTGTGGTGTGGTGTGTGGTGCGTGGTGTGGTGTGTGGTGTGTTGTTTAGTGTGGTGTGGTGTGTGGTGTGGTGTGTGGTGTGGTGTGTGGTGTGTGGTGTGTTGTTTAGTGTGGTGTGGTGTGGTGTGTGGTGTGTAGTGTGTGGTGTGGTGTGTCGTATAGTGTGTGGTGTGTGATGTGTGGTGTGTGGTGTGTGGTGTGTTGTTTAGTGTGGTGTGGTGCGTGGTGTGGTGTGTGGTGTGTTGTTTAGTGTGGTGTGGTGTGTGGTGCGTGGCGTGGTGTGTTGTTTAGTGTGGTGTGTGGTGTGTGGTGTGATGTGTTGTTTAGTGTGGTGTGGTGTGTGGTGTGGTGTGTGGTGTGTGGTGTGGTGTGTCGTTTAGTGTGTGGTGTGTGGTGGTGTGTGTGATGTGTGGTGTGTGGTGTGTGGGGTGTGTGGTGTGGTGTGTGGTGTGTGTGGTGTGTGTGTGTGTTGTGTTGTGTGGTGTGGTGTGTCGTTTAGTGTGTGGTGTGTGGTGTGGTGTGTGGTGTGTGTGGTGTGTTGTGTGTGGTGTGTTGTGTGGTGTGGTGTGTCGTTTAGTGTGTGTGTGGTGTGTGGTGTGTGTGGTGTGGTGTGTGGTGTGTGGTGTGGTGTGGTGTGTGATGTGTTGTGTTGTTTAGTGTGGTGTGGTGTGTGGTGTGTGGTGTGGTGTGTCATTTAGTGTGTGTGTGTGGTGTGTGTGGTGTGGTGTGTGGTGTGTGGTGTGTGGTGTGGTTTGTGATGTGTTGTGGTGTTCAGTGTGGTGTGGTGTGTGGTGTGGTGTGTTGTTTAGTGTGGTGTGTGGTGTGTGGTGTGTGGTGTGTTGTTTAGTGTGGTGTGTGGTGTGTGGTGTGGTGTGTTGTTTAGTGTGGTCTGGTGTGTGGTGTGTGGTGTGGTGTGTGGTGTGTGGTGTGTGGTGTGGTGTGTCGTTTAGTGTGTGGTGTGTGGTGTGTGATGTGTTGTTTAGTGTGGTGTGGTATGTGTGGTGTGGTGTGTTGTTTAGTGTGGTGTGTGGTGTGTGGTGTGTGGTGTGTGGTGCGTGGTGTGGTGTGTGGTGTGTTGTTTAGTGTGGTGTGTGGTGTGGTGTGTGGTGTGTGGTGTGGTGTGTCGTTTAGTGTGTGGTGTGTGGTGGTGTGTGTGATGTGTGGTGTGTTGTTTAGTGTGGTGTGGTGTGTGGTGCGTGGTGTGGATGTGGTGTGTGGTGTGTTGTTTAGTGTGGTGTGGTGTGTGGTGCGTGGTGTGGTGTGTTGTTTAGTGTGTTGTGTGGTGTGTGGTGTGGTGTGTTGTTTAGTGTGGTGTGTGGTGTGGTGTGTTGTTTAGTGTGGTGTGGTGTGTGGTGTGGTGTGTGGTGTGTGGTGTGTGGTGTGGTGTGTCGTTTAGTGTGTGGTGTGTGGTGGTGTGTGTGATGTGTGGTGTGTGGTGTGTGGGGTGTGTGGTGTGGTGTGTGGTGTGTGTGGTGTGTGTGTGTGTTGTGTTGTTTGGTGTGGTGTGTCGTTTAGTGTGTGGTGTGTTGTGTGGTGTGTGTGGTGTGTTGTGTGTGGTGTGTTGTGTGGTGTGGTGTGTCGTTTAGTGTGTGTGTGGTGTCTGGTGTGTGTGGTGTGGTGTGTGGTGTGTGGTGTGGTGTGGTGTGTGATGTGTTGTGTTGTTTAGTGTGGTGTGGTGTGTGGTGTGTGGTGTGGTGTGTGCTGTGTGGTGTGGTGTGTCGTTTAGTGTGTGGTGTGTCGTTTAGTGTGTGGTGTGTTGTTTAGTGTGTGGTGTGTGGTGGTGTGTGTGGTGGTGTGGTGTAGTGTGTGGTGTGGTGTGTGGTGTGGTGTGTCGTTTAGTGTGTGGTGTGGTGTGATGTGTTGTTTAGTGTGGTGTGTGGTGTGTGTGGTGTGTTGTGTGTGGTGTGTTGTGTGGTGTGGTGTGTCGTTTAGTGTGTGTGGTGTGTGGTGTGTGGTGTGTGGTGTGGTTTGTGATGTGTTGTGTTGTTCAGTGTGGTGTGGTGTGTGGTGTGGTGTGTTGTTTAGTGTGGTGTGGTGTGTGGTGTGGTGTGTGTTGTTTAGTGTGGTGTGTGGTGTGGTGTGTTGTTTAGTGTGGTGTGTGGTGTGTGGTGTGGTGTGTCGTTTAGTGTGTGGTGTCTGGTGTGTGATGTGTTGTTTAGTGTGGTGTGGTGTGTGGTGTGTGGTGTGGTGTGTTGTTTAGTGTGGTGTGTGGTGTGTGATGTGTGGTGTGTGGTGTGTGGTGTGTTGTTTAGTGTGGTGTGGTATGTGGTGTGTGGTGTGGTGTGTGGTGTGTTGTTTAGTGTGGTGTGGTGTGGTGTGTGGTGTGTGGTGTGGTGTGTCGTTTAGTGTGTGGTGTTTGGTGGTGTGTGTGATGTGTGGTGTGTGGTGTGTGGTGTGTTGTTTAGTGTGGTGTGGTGTGTGGTGCGTGGTGTGGATGTGGTGTGTGGTGTGTTGTTTAGTGTGGTGTGGTGTGTGGTGCGTGGTGTGGTGTGTTGTTTAGTGTGTTGTGTGGTGTGTGGTGTGGTGTGTTGTTTAGTGTGGTGTGGTGTGTGGTGTGGTGTGTTGTTTAGTGTGGTGTGGTGTGTGGTGTGGTGTGTGGTGTGTGGTGTGTGGTGTGGTGTGTCGTTTAGTGTGTGGTGTGTGGTGGTGTGTGTGGTGTGTGGTGTGTGGGGTGTGGTGTGTGGTGTGGTGTGTGTGGTGTGTTGTGTGTGGTGTGTTGTGTGGTGTGGTGTGTCGTTTAGTGTGTGTGTGGTGTGTGGTGTGTGTGGTGTGGTGTGTGGTGTGGTTTGTGATGTGTTGTGTTGTTCAGTGTGGTGTGGTGCTTGGTATGGTGTGTTGTTTAGTGTGGTGTGGTGTGTGGTGTGGTGTGTGGTGTGTTTAGTGTGGTGTGTGGTGTGTGGTGTGGTGTGTTGTTTAGTGTGGTGTGGTGTGTGGTGTGTCGTGTGTGGTGTGTGGTGTGTTGTGTGGTGTGGTGTGTCGTTTAGTGTGTGTGTGGTGTGTGGTGTGTGTGGTGTGGTGTGTGGTGTGGTTTGTGATGTGTTGTGTTGTTCAGTGTGGTGTGGTGCTTGGTATGGTGTGTTGTTTAGTGTGGTGTGGTGTGTGGTGTGGTGTGTGGTGTGTTTAGTGTGGTGTGTGGTGTGTGGTGTGGTGTGTTGTTTAGTGTGGTGTGGTGTGTGGTGTGTCGTGTGTGGTGTGTGGTGTGGTGTGTGGTGTGTGTTGTGTGGTGTGGTGTGTCAATTAGTGTGTGGTGTGTGGTGTGTGATGTGTTGTTTAGTGTGGTGTGGTGTGTGGTGTGTGGTGTGTTGTTTAGTGTGGTGTGTGGTGTGTGGTGTGTGATGTGTGGTGTGTGGTGTGTGGTGTGTTGTTTAGTGTGGTGTGGTGTTTGGTGCGTGGTGTGGTGTGTGGTGTGTTGTTTAGTGTGGTGTGGTGTGGTGTGTGGTGTGGTGTGTGGTGTGGTGTGTGGTGTGTGGTGTGTTGTTTAGTGTGGTGTGGTGTGTGGTATGGTGTGTGGTGTGTGGTGTGGTGTGTCGTTTAGTGTGTGGTGTGTGATGTGTGGTGTGTGGTGTGTGGTGTGTTGTTTAGTGTGGTGTGGTGTGTGGTGCGTGGTGTGGTGTGTGGTGTGTGGTGTGTTGTTTAGTGTGGTGTGGTGTGTGGTGCGTGGTGTGGTGTGTTGTTTAGTGTGGTGTGTGGTGTGTGGTGTGGTGTGTTGTTTAGTGTGGTGTGGAGTGTGGTGTGGTGTGTTGTTTAGTGTGGAGTGGTGTGGTGTGTGGTGTGTGGTGTGGTGTGTCGTTTAGTGTGTGGTGTGTGGTGGTGTGTGTGATGTGTGGTGTGTGGTGTGTGGGGTGTGTGGTGTGTGGTGTGTGGGGTGTGTGGTGTGTGTGTGTGTTGTGTTGTGTGGTGTGGTGTGTCGTTTAGTGTGTGGTGTGGTGTGGTGTGTTGTGTGTGGTGTGTGTGGTGTGTTGTGTGTGGTGTGTTGTGTGGTGTGGTGTGTCGTTTAGTGTGTGTGTGGTGTGTGGTGTGTGGTGTGTGGTGTGGTTTGTGATGTGTTGTGTTGTTCAGTGTGGTGTGGTGTGTGGTGTGGTGTGTTGTTTAGTGTGGTGTGGTGTGTGGTGTGTGGTGTGTTTAGTGTGGTGTGTGGTGTGTGGTGTGGTGTGTTGTTTAGTGTGGTGTGGTGTGTGGTGTGTGGTGTGTGGTGTGGTGTGTGTGGTGTGTGGTGTGGTGTGTCGTTTAGTGTGTGGTGTGTGGTGTGTGATGTGTTGTTTAGTGTGGTGTGGTGTGTGGTGTGTGGTGTGGTGTGTTGTTTAGTGTGGTCTGTGGTGTGTGGTGTGTGATGTGTGGTGTGTGGTGTGTGGTGTGTTGTTTAGTGTGGTGTGGTGTGTGGTGCGTGGTGTGGTGTGTGGTGTGTTGTTTAGTGTGGTGTGGTGTGTGGTGTGGTGTGTGGTGTGGTGTGTGGTGTGTGGTGTGTTGTTTAGTGTGGTGTGGTGTGGTGTGTGGTGTGTAGTGTGTGGTGTGGTGTGTCGTTTAGTGTGTGGTGTGTGATGTGTGGTGTGTGGTGTGTGGTGTGTTGTTTAGTGTGGTGTGGTGTGTGGTGTGTGGTGCGTGGTGTGGTGTGTGGTGTGTGGTGTGTTGTTTAGTGTGGTGTGGTGTGTGGTGCGTGGCGTGGTGTGTTGTTTAGTGTGGTGTGTGGTGTGTGGTGTGATGTGTTGTTTAGTGTGGTGTGGTGTGTGGTGTGGTGTGTGGTGTGTGGTGTGGTGTGTCGTTTAGTGTGTGGTGTGTGGTGGTGTGTGTGATGTGTGTGGTGTGTGGGGTGTGTGGTGTGGTGTGTGGTGTGTGTGGTGTGTGTGTGTGTTGTGTTGTGTGGTGTGGTGTGTCGTTTAGTGTGTGGTGTGTGGTGTGGTGTGTGGTGTGTGTGGTGTGTTGTGTGTGGTGTGTTGTGTGGTGTGGTGTGTCGTTTAGTGTGTGTGTGGTGTGTGGTGTGTGTGGTGTGGTGTGTGGTGTGTGGTGTGGTGTGGTGTGTGATGTGTTGTGTTGTTTAGTGTGGTGTGGTGTGTGGTGTGTGGTGTGGTGTGTCATTTAGTGTGTGTGTGTGGTGTGTGTGGTGTGGTGTGTGGTGTGTGGTGTGTGGTGTGGTTTGTGATGTGTTGTGGTGTTCAGTGTGGTGTGTGGTGTGGTGTGTTGTTTAGTGTGGTGTGTGGTGTGTGGTGTGTGGTGTGTTGTTTAGTGTGGTGTGTGGTGTGTGGTGTGGTGTGTTGTTTAGTGTGGTCTGGTGTGTGGTGTGTGGTGTGGTGTGTGGTGTGTGGTGTGTGGTGTGGTGTGTCGTTTAGTGTGTGGTGTGTGGTGTGTGATGTGTTGTTTAGTGTGGTGTGGTATGTGTGGTGTGGTGTGTTGTTTAGTGTGGTGTGTGGTGTGTGGTGTGTGGTGCGTGGTGTGGTGTGTGGTGTGTTGTTTAGTGTGGTGTGTGGTGTGGTGTGTGGTGTGTGGTGTGGTGTGTCGTTTAGTGTGTGGTGTGTGGTGGTGTGTGTGATGTGTGGTGTGTTGTTTAGTGTGGTGTGGTGTGTGGTGCGTGGTGTGGATGTGGTGTGTGGTGTGTTGTTTAGTGTGGTGTGGTGTGTGGTGCGTGGTGTGGTGTGTTGTTTAGTGTGTTGTGTGGTGTGTGGTGTGGTGTGTTGTTTAGTGTGGTGTGTGGTGTGGTGTGTTGTTTAGTGTGGTGTGGTGTGTGGTGTGGTGTGTGGTGTGTGGTGTGTGGTGTGGTGTGTCGTTTAGTGTGTGGTGTGTGGTGGTGTGTGTGATGTGTGGTGTGTGGTGTGTGGGGTGTGTGGTGTGGTGTGTGGTGTGTGTGGTGTGTGTGTGTGTTGTGTTGTTTGGTGTGGTGTGTCGTTTAGTGTGTGGTGTGTTGTGTGGTGTGTGTGGTGTGTTGTGTGTGGTGTGTTGTGTGGTGTGGTGTGTCGTTTAGTGTGTGTGTGGTGTCTGGTGTGTGTGGTGTGGTGTGTGGTGTGTGGTGTGGTGTGGTGTGTGATGTGTTGTGTTGTTTAGTGTGGTGTGGTGTGTGGTGTGTGGTGTGGTGTGTGCTGTGTGGTGTGGTGTGTCGTTTAGTGTGTGGTGTGTCGTTTAGTGTGTGGTGTGTTGTTTAGTGTGTGGTGTGTGGTGGTGTGTGTGGTGGTGTGGTGTAGTGTGTGGTGTGGTGTGTGGTGTGGTGTGTCGTTTAGTGTGTGGTGTGGTGTGATGTGTTGTTTAGTGTGGTGTGTGGTGTGTGTGGTGTGTTGTGTGTGGTGTGTTGTGTGGTGTGGTGTGTCGTTTAGTGTGTGTGGTGTGTGGTGTGTGGTGTGTGGTGTGGTTTGTGATGTGTTGTGTTGTTCAGTGTGGTGTGGTGTGTGGTGTGGTGTGTTGTTTAGTGTGGTGTGGTGTGTGGTGTGGTGTGTGTTGTTTAGTGTGGTGTGTGGTGTGGTGTGTTGTTTAGTGTGGTGTGTGGTGTGTGGTGTGGTGTGTCGTTTAGTGTGTGGTGTCTGGTGTGTGATGTGTTGTTTAGTGTGGTGTGGTGTGTGGTGTGTGGTGTGGTGTGTTGTTTAGTGTGGTGTGTGGTGTGTGATGTGTGGTGTGTGGTGTGTGGTGTGTTGTTTAGTGTGGTGTGGTATGTGGTGTGTGGTGTGGTGTGTGGTGTGTTGTTTAGTGTGGTGTGGTGTGGTGTGTGGTGTGTGGTGTGGTGTGTCGTTTAGTGTGTGGTGTTTGGTGGTGTGTGTGATGTGTGGTGTGTGGTGTGTGGTGTGTTGTTTAGTGTGGTGTGGTGTGTGGTGCGTGGTGTGGATGTGGTGTGTGGTGTGTTGTTTAGTGTGGTGTGGTGTGTGGTGCGTGGTGTGGTGTGTTGTTTAGTGTGTTGTGTGGTGTGTGGTGTGGTGTGTTGTTTAGTGTGGTGTGGTGTGTGGTGTGGTGTGTTGTTTAGTGTGGTGTGGTGTGTGGTGTGGTGTGTGGTGTGTGGTGTGTGGTGTGGTGTGTCGTTTAGTGTGTGGTGTGTGGTGGTGTGTGTGGTGTGTGGTGTGTGGGGTGTGGTGTGTGGTGTGGTGTGTGTGGTGTGTTGTGTGTGGTGTGTTGTGTGGTGTGGTGTGTCGTTTAGTGTGTGTGTGGTGTGTGGTGTGTGTGGTGTGGTGTGTGGTGTGGTTTGTGATGTGTTGTGTTGTTCAGTGTGGTGTGGTGCTTGGTATGGTGTGTTGTTTAGTGTGGTGTGGTGTGTGGTGTGGTGTGTGGTGTGTTTAGTGTGGTGTGTGGTGTGTGGTGTGGTGTGTTGTTTAGTGTGGTGTGGTGTGTGGTGTGTCGTGTGTGGTGTGTGGTGTGTTGTGTGGTGTGGTGTGTCGTTTAGTGTGTGTGTGGTGTGTGGTGTGTGTGGTGTGGTGTGTGGTGTGGTTTGTGATGTGTTGTGTTGTTCAGTGTGGTGTGGTGCTTGGTATGGTGTGTTGTTTAGTGTGGTGTGGTGTGTGGTGTGGTGTGTGGTGTGTTTAGTGTGGTGTGTGGTGTGTGGTGTGGTGTGTTGTTTAGTGTGGTGTGGTGTGTGGTGTGTCGTGTGTGGTGTGTGGTGTGGTGTGTGGTGTGTGTTGTGTGGTGTGGTGTGTCAATTAGTGTGTGGTGTGTGGTGTGTGATGTGTTGTTTAGTGTGGTGTGGTGTGTGGTGTGTGGTGTGTTGTTTAGTGTGGTGTGTGGTGTGTGGTGTGTGATGTGTGGTGTGTGGTGTGTGGTGTGTTGTTTAGTGTGGTGTGGTGTTTGGTGCGTGGTGTGGTGTGTGGTGTGTTGTTTAGTGTGGTGTGGTGTGGTGTGTGGTGTGGTGTGTGGTGTGGTGTGTGGTGTGTGGTGTGTTGTTTAGTGTGGTGTGGTGTGTGGTATGGTGTGTGGTGTGTGGTGTGGTGTGTCGTTTAGTGTGTGGTGTGTGATGTGTGGTGTGTGGTGTGTGGTGTGTTGTTTAGTGTGGTGTGGTGTGTGGTGCGTGGTGTGGTGTGTGGTGTGTGGTGTGTTGTTTAGTGTGGTGTGGTGTGTGGTGCGTGGTGTGGTGTGTTGTTTAGTGTGGTGTGTGGTGTGGTGTGTTGTTTAGTGTGGTGTGGAGTGTGGTGTGGTGTGTTGTTTAGTGTGGAGTGGTGTGGTGTGTGGTGTGTGGTGTGGTGTGTCGTTTAGTGTGTGGTGTGTGGTGGTGTGTGTGATGTGTGGTGTGTGGTGTGTGGGGTGTGTGGTGTGTGGTGTGTGGGGTGTGTGGTGTGTGTGTGTGTTGTGTTGTGTGGTGTGGTGTGTCGTTTAGTGTGTGGTGTGGTGTGGTGTGTTGTGTGTGGTGTGTGTGGTGTGTTGTGTGTGGTGTGTTGTGTGGTGTGGTGTGTCGTTTAGTGTGTGTGTGGTGTGTGGTGTGTGGTGTGTGGTGTGGTTTGTGATGTGTTGTGTTGTTCAGTGTGGTGTGGTGTGTGGTGTGGTGTGTTGTTTAGTGTGGTGTGGTGTGTGGTGTGTGGTGTGTTTAGTGTGGTGTGTGGTGTGTGGTGTGGTGTGTTGTTTAGTGTGGTGTGGTGTGTGGTGTGTGGTGTGTGGTGTGGTGTGTGTGGTGTGTGGTGTGGTGTGTCGTTTAGTGTGTGGTGTGTGGTGTGTGATGTGTTGTTTAGTGTGGTGTGGTGTGTTGTTTAGTGTGGTCTGTGGTGTGTGGTGTGTGATGTGTGGTGTGTGGTGTGTGGTGTGTTGTTTAGTGTGGTGTGGTGTGTGGTGCGTGGTGTGGTGTGTGGTGTGTTGTTTAGTGTGGTGTGGTGTGTGGTGTGGTGTGTGGTGTGGTGTGTGGTGTGTGGTGTGTTGTTTAGTGTGGTGTGGTGTGGTGTGTGGTGTGTAGTGTGTGGTGTGGTGTGTCGTTTAGTGTGTGGTGTGTGATGTGTGGTGTGTGGTGTGTGGTGTGTTGTTTAGTGTGGTGTGGTGTGTGGTGTGTGGTGCGTGGTGTGGTGTGTGGTGTGTGGTGTGTTGTTTAGTGTGGTGTGGTGTGTGGTGCGTGGCGTGGTGTGTTGTTTAGTGTGGTGTGTGGTGTGTGGTGTGATGTGTTGTTTAGTGTGGTGTGGTGTGTGGTGTGGTGTGTGGTGTGTGGTGTGGTGTGTCGTTTAGTGTGTGGTGTGTGGTGGTGTGTGTGATGTGTGTGGTGTGTGGGGTGTGTGGTGTGGTGTGTGGTGTGTGTGGTGTGTGTGTGTGTTGTGTTGTGTGGTGTGGTGTGTCGTTTAGTGTGTGGTGTGTGGTGTGGTGTGTGGTGTGTGTGGTGTGTTGTGTGTGGTGTGTTGTGTGGTGTGGTGTGTCGTTTAGTGTGTGTGTGGTGTGTGGTGTGTGTGGTGTGGTGTGTGGTGTGTGGTGTGGTGTGGTGTGTGATGTGTTGTGTTGTTTAGTGTGGTGTGGTGTGTGGTGTGTGGTGTGGTGTGTCATTTAGTGTGTGTGTGTGGTGTGTGTGGTGTGGTGTGTGGTGTGTGGTGTGTGGTGTGGTTTGTGATGTGTTGTGGTGTTCAGTGTGGTGTGTGGTGTGGTGTGTTGTTTAGTGTGGTGTGTGGTGTGTGGTGTGTGGTGTGTTGTTTAGTGTGGTGTGTGGTGTGTGGTGTGGTGTGTTGTTTAGTGTGGTCTGGTGTGTGGTGTGTGGTGTGGTGTGTGGTGTGTGGTGTGTGGTGTGGTGTGTCGTTTAGTGTGTGGTGTGTGGTGTGTGATGTGTTGTTTAGTGTGGTGTGGTATGTGTGGTGTGGTGTGTTGTTTAGTGTGGTGTGTGGTGTGTGGTGTGTGATGTGTGGTGTGTGGTGTGTGGTGTGTGGTGCGTGGTGTGGTGTGTGGTGTGTTGTTTAGTGTGGTGTGTGGTGTGGTGTGTGGTGTGTGGTGTGGTGTGTCGTTTAGTGTGTGGTGTGTGGTGGTGTGTGTGATGTGTGGTGTGTTGTTTAGTGTGGTGTGGTGTGTGGTGCGTGGTGTGGATGTGGTGTGTGGTGTGTTGTTTAGTGTGGTGTGGTGTGTGGTGCGTGGTGTGGTGTGTTGTTTAGTGTGTTGTGTGGTGTGTGGTGTGGTGTGTTGTTTAGTGTGGTGTGGTGTGGTGTGTTGTTTAGTGTGGTGTGGTGTGTGGTGTGGTGTGTGGTGTGTGGTGTGTGGTGTGGTGTGTCGTTTAGTGTGTGGTGTGTGGTGATGTGTGTGATGTGTGGTGTGTGGTGTGTGGGGTGTGTGGTGTGGTGTGTGGTGTGTGTGGTGTGTGTGTGTGTTGTGTTGTGTGGTGTGGTGTGTCGTTTAGTGTGTGGTGTGTTGTGTGGTGTGTGTGGTGTGTTGTGTGTGGTGTGTTGTGTGGTGTGGTGTGTCGTTTAGTGTGTGTGTGGTGTGTGGTGTGTGTGGTGTGGTGTGTGGTGTGTGGTGTGGTGTGTGATGTGTTGTGTTGTTTAGTGTGGTGTGGTGTGTGGTGTGTGGTGTGGTGTGTGGTGTGTGGTGTGGTGTGTCGTTTAGTGTGTGGTGTGTCGTTTAGTGTGTGGTGTGTTGTTTAGTGTGTGGTGTGTGGTGGTGTGTGTGGTGGTGTGGTGTAGTGTGTGGTGTGGTGTGTGGTGTGGTGTGTCGTTTAGTGTGTGGTGTGGTGTGGTGTGTGGTGTGGTGTGTGGTGTGTGTGGTGTGTTGTGTGTGGTGTGTTGTGTGGTGTGGTGTGTCGTTTAGTGTGTGTGGTGTGTGGTGTGTGGTGTGTGGTGTGGTTTGTGATGTGTTGTGTTGTTCAGTGTGGTGTGGTGTGTGGTGTGGTGTGTTGTTTAGTGTGGTGTGGTGTGTGGTGTGTGGTGTGTGGTGTGTTGTTTAGTGTGGTGTGTGGTGTGGTGTGTTGTTTAGTGTGGTGTGTGGTGTGTGGTGTGGTGTGTCGTTTAGTGTGTGGTGTCTGGTGTGTGATGTGTTGTTTAGTGTGGTGTGGTGTGTGGTGTGTGGTGTGGTGTGTTGTTTAGTGTGGTGTGTGATGTGTGGTGTGTGGTGTGTGGTGTGTTGTTTAGTGTGGTGTGGTATGTGGTGTGTGGTGTGGTGTGTGGTGTGTTGTTTAGTGTGGTGTGGTGTGGTGTGTGGTGTGTGGTGTGGTGTGTCGTTTAGTGTGTGGTGTTTGGTGGTGTGTGTGATGTGTGGTGTGTGGTGTGTGGTGTGTTGTTTAGTGTGGTGTGGTGTGTGGTGCGTGGTGTGGATGTGGTGTGTGGTGTGTTGTTTAGTGTGGTGTGGTGTGTGGTGCGTGGTGTGGTGTGTTGTTTAGTGTGTTGTGTGGTGTGTGGTGTGGTGTGTTGTTTAGTGTGGTGTGGTGTGTGGTGTGGTGTGTTGTTTAGTGTGGTGTGGTGTGTGGTGTGGTGTGTGGTGTGTGGTGTGTGGTGTGTGGTGTGGTGTGTCGTTTAGTGTGTGGTGTGGTGTGGTGTGTGGTGTGGTGTGGTGTGTGTGGTGTGTTGTGTGTGGTGTGTTGTGTGGTGTGGTGTGTCGTTTAGTGTGTGTGTGGTGTGTGGTGTGTGTGGTGTGGTGTGTGGTGTGGTTTGTGATGTGTTGTGTTGTTCAGTGTGGTGTGGTGCTTGGTATGGTGTGTTGTTTAGTGTGGTGTGGTGTGTGGTGTGGTGTGTGGTGTGTTTAGTGTGGTGTGTGGTGTGTGGTGTGGTGTGTTGTTTAGTGTGGTGTGGTGTGTGGTGTGTCGTGTGTGGTGTGTGGTGTGTTGTGTGGTGTGGTGTGTCGTTTAGTGTGTGTGTGGTGTGTGGTGTGTGTGGTGTGGTGTGTGGTGTGGTTTGTGATGTGTTGTGTTGTTCAGTGTGGTGTGGTGCTTGGTATGGTGTGTTGTTTAGTGTGGTGTGGTGTGTGGTGTGGTGTGTGGTGTGTTTAGTGTGGTGTGTGGTGTGTGGTGTGGTGTGTTGTTTAGTGTGGTGTGGTGTGTGGTGTGTCGTGTGTGGTGTGTGGTGTGGTGTGTGGTGTGTGTTGTGTGGTGTGGTGTGTCGTTTAGTGTGTGGTGTGTGGTGTGTGATGTGTTGTTTAGTGTGGTGTGGTGTGTGGTGTGTGGTGTGGTGTGTTGTTTAGTGTGGTGTGTGGTGTGTGGTGTGTGATGTGTGGTGTGTGGTGTGTTGTGTGTTGTTTAGTGTGGTGTGGTGTGTGGTGCGTGGTGTGGTGTGTGGTGTGTTGTTTAGTGTGGTGTGGTGTGGTGTGTGGTGTGGTGTGTGGTGTGGTGTGTGGTGTGTTGTTTAGTGTGGTGTGGTGTGTGGTATGGTGTGTGGTTTGTAGTGTGTGGTGTGGTGTGTCGTTTAGTGTGTGGTGTGTGATGTGTGGTGTGTGGTGTGTGGTGTGTGGTGTGTTGTTTAGTGTGGTGTGGTGTGTGGTGCGTGGTGTGGTTTGTGGTGTGTGGTGTGTTGTTTAGTGTGGTGTGGTGTGTGGTGCGTGGTGTGGTGTGTTGTTTAGTGTGGTGTGTGGTGTGTGGTGTGGTGTGTTGTTTAGTGTGGTGTGGAGTGTGGTGTGGTGTGTTGTTTAGTGTGGTGTGGTGTGGTGTGTGGTGTGTGGTGTGGTGTGTCGTTTAGTGTGTGGTGTGTGGTGGTGTGTGTGATGTGTGGTGTGTGGTGTGTGGGGTGTGTGGTGTGGTGTGTGGGGTGTGTGGTGTGTGTGTGTGTTGTGTTGTGTGGTGTGGTGTGTCGTTTAGTGTGTGGTGTGGTGTGGTGTGTGGTGTGTGTGGTGTGTTGTGTGTGGTGTGTTGTGTGGTGTGGTGTGTCGTTTAGTGTGTGTGTGGTGTGTGGTGTGTGGTGTGGTTTGTGATGTGTTGTGTTGTTCAGTGTGGTGTGGTGTGTGGTGTGGTGTGTTGTTTAGTGTGGTGTGGTGTGTGGTGTGTGGTGTGTGGTGTGTTTAGTGTGGTGTGTGGTGTGTGGTGTGGTGTGTTGTTTAGTGTGGTGTGTGGTGTGTGGTGTGGTGTGTGGTGTGTGGTGTGTGGTGTGGTGTGTCGTTTAGTGTGTGGTGTGTGGTGTGTGATGTGTTGTTTAGTGTGGTGTGGTGTGTGGTGTGTGGTGTGGTGTGTTGTTTAGTGTGGTCTGTGGTGTGTGGTGTGTGGTGTGTGGTGTGTGGTGTGTTGTTTAGTGTGGTGTGGTGTGTGGTGCGTGGTGTGGTGTGTGGTGTGTTGTTTAGTGTGGTGTGGTGTGTGGTGTGGTGTGTGGTGTGGTGTGTGGTGTGTGGTGTGTTGTTTAGTGTGGTGTGGTGTGTGGTGTGTAGTGTGTGGTGTGGTGTGTCGTTTAGTGTGTGGTGTGTGATGTGTGGTGTGTGGTGTGTGGTGTGTTGTTTAGTGTGGTGTGGTGTGTGGTGCGTGGTGTGGTGTGTGGTGTGTGGTGTGTTGTTTAGTGTGGTGTGGTGTGTGGTGCGTGGCGTGGTGTGTTGTTTAGTGTGGTGTGTGGTGTGTGGTGTGGTGTGTTGTTTAGTGTGGTGTGGTGTGTGGTGTGGTGTGTGGTGTGTGGTGTGGTGTGTGGTGTGTCGTTTAGTGTGTGGTGTGTGGTGGTGTGTGTGATGTGTGGTGTGTGGTGTGTGGGGTGTGTGGTGTGGTGTGTGGTGTGTGTGGTGTGTGTGTGTGTTGTGTTGTGTGGTGTGGTGTGTCGTTTAGTGTGTGGTGTGTGGTGTGGTGTGTGGTGTGTGTGGTGTGTTGTGTGTGGTGTGTTGTGTGGTGTGGTGTGTCGTTTAGTGTGTGTGTGGTGTGTGGTGTGTGTGGTGTGGTGTGTGGTGTGTGGTGTGGTGTGGTGTGTGATGTGTTGTGTTGTTTAGTGTGGTGTGGTGTGTGGTGTGTGGTGTGTGGTGTGGTGTGTCGTTTAGTGTGTGTGTGGTGTGTGTGGTGTGGTGTGTGGTGTGGTTTGTGATGTGTTGTGGTGTTCAGTGTGGTGTGGTGTGTGGTGTGGTGTGTTGTTTAGTGTGGTGTGTGGTGTGTGGTGTGTGGTGTGTTGTTTAGTGTGGTGTGTGGTGTGTGGTGTGGTGTGTTGTTTAGTGTGGTGTGGTGTGTGGTTTGTGGTGTGGTGTGTGGTGTGTGGTGTGTGGTGTGGTGTGTCGTTTAGTGTGTGGTGTGTGGTGTGTGATGTGTTGTTTAGTGTGGTGTGGTGTGTGTGGTGTGGTGTGTTGTTTAGTGTGGTGTGTGGTGTGTGGTGTGTGATGTGTGGTGTGTGGTGTGTGGTGTGTGGTGCGTGGTGTGGTGTGTGGTGTGTTGTTTAGTGTGGTGTGTGGTGTGGTGTGTGGTGTGTGGTGTGGTGTGTCGTTTAGTGTGTGGTGTGTGGTGGTGTGTGTGATGTGTGGTGTGTTGTTTAGTGTGGTGTGGTGTGTGGTGCGTGGTGTGGATGTGGTGTGTGGTGTGTTGTTTAGTGTGGTGTGCTGTGTGGTGCATGGTGTAGTGTGTTGTGTGGTGTGTGGTGTGGTGTGTTGTTTAGTGTGGTGTGGTGTGTGGTGTGGTGTGTTGTTTAGTGTGGTGTGGTGTGTGGTGTGTGGTGTGGTGTGTGGTGTGTGGTGTGGTGTGTCGTTTAGTGTGTGGTGTGTGGTGGTGTGTGTGATGTGTGGTGTGTGGGGTGTGTGGTGTGGTGTGTGGTGTGTGTGGTGTGTGTGTGTGTTGTGTTGTGTGGTGTGGTGTGTCGTTTAGTGTGTGGTGTGTGGTGTGTGGTGTGTGGTGTGTGTGGTGTGTTGTGTGTGGTGTGTTGTGTGGTGTGGTGTGTCGTTTAGTGTGTGTGTGGTGTGTGGTGTGTGTGGTGTGGTGTGTGGTGTGTGGTGTGGTGTGTGATGTGTTGTGTTGTTTAGTGTGGTGTGGTGTGTGGTGTGTGGTGTGGTGTGTCGTTTAGTGTGTGGTGTGTCATTTAGTGTGTGGTGTGTTGTTTAGTGTGTGGTGTGTGGTGGTGTGTGTGGTGGTGTGGTGTAGTGTGTGGTGTGGTGTGTGGTGTGGTGTGGTGTGTCGTTTAAATGTGTGGTGTGGTGTGGTGTGTGGTGTGGTGTGGTGTGTTGTGTGTGGTGTGTTGTGTGGTGTGGTGTGTCGTTTAGTGTGTGTGTGGTGTGTGGTGTGTGTGGTGTGGTGTGTGGTGTGTGGTGTGGTGTGTGATGTGTTGTGTTGTTTAGTGTGGTGTGGTGTGTGGTGTGTGGTGTGGTGTGTGGTGTGTGGTGTGGTGTGTCGTTTAGTGTGTGGTGTGTCGTTTAGTGTGTGGTGTGTTGTTTAGTGTGTGGTGTGTGGTGGTGTGTGTGGTGGTGTGGTGTAGTGTGTGGTGTGGTGTGTGGTGTGGTGTGTCGTTTAGTGTGTGGTGTGGTGTGGTGTGTGGTGTGGTGTGTGGTGTGTGTGGTGTGTTGTGTGTGGTGTGTTGTGTGGTGTGGTGTGTCGTTTAGTGTGTGTGGTGTGTGGTGTGTGGTGTGTGGTGTGGTTTGTGATGTGTTGTGTTGTTCAGTGTGGTGTGGTGTGTGGTGTGGTGTGTTGTTTAGTGTGGTGTGGTGTGTGGTGTGTGGTGTGTGGTGTGTTGTTTAGTGTGGTGTGTGGTGTGGTGTGTTGTTTAGTGTGGTGTGTGGTGTGTGGTGTGGTGTGTCGTTTAGTGTGTGGTGTCTGGTGTGTGATGTGTTGTTTAGTGTGGTGTGGTGTGTGGTGTGTGGTGTGGTGTGTTGTTTAGTGTGGTGTGTGATGTGTGGTGTGTGGTGTGTGGTGTGTTGTTTAGTGTGGTGTGGTATGTGGTGTGTGGTGTGGTGTGTGGTGTGTTGTTTAGTGTGGTGTGGTGTGGTGTGTGGTGTGTGGTGTGGTGTGTCGTTTAGTGTGTGGTGTTTGGTGGTGTGTGTGATGTGTGGTGTGTGGTGTGTGGTGTGTTGTTTAGTGTGGTGTGGTGTGTGGTGCGTGGTGTGGATGTGGTGTGTGGTGTGTTGTTTAGTGTGGTGTGGTGTGTGGTGCGTGGTGTGGTGTGTTGTTTAGTGTGTTGTGTGGTGTGTGGTGTGGTGTGTTGTTTAGTGTGGTGTGGTGTGTGGTGTGGTGTGGTGTGTGGTGTGGTGTGTGGTGTGTGGTGTGTCGTTTAGTGTGTGGTGTGGTGTGGTGTGTGGTGTGGTGTGGTGTGTGTGGTGTGTTGTGTGTGGTGTGTTGTGTGGTGTGGTGTGTCGTTTAGTGTGTGTGTGGTGTGTGGTGTGTGTGGTGTGGTGTGTGGTGTGGTTTGTGATGTGTTGTGTTGTTCAGTGTGGTGTGGTGCTTGGTATGGTGTGTTGTTTAGTGTGGTGTGGTGTGTGGTGTGGTGTGTGGTGTGTTTAGTGTGGTGTGTGGTGTGTGGTGTGGTGTGTTGTTTAGTGTGGTGTGGTGTGTGGTGTGTCGTGTGTGGTGTGTGGTGTGTTGTGTGGTGTGGTGTGTCGTTTAGTGTGTGTGTGGTGTGTGGTGTGTGTGGTGTGGTGTGTGGTGTGGTTTGTGATGTGTTGTGTTGTTCAGTGTGGTGTGGTGCTTGGTATGGTGTGTTGTTTAGTGTGGTGTGGTGTGTGGTGTGGTGTGTGGTGTGTTTAGTGTGGTGTGTGGTGTGTGGTGTGGTGTGTTGTTTAGTGTGGTGTGGTGTGTGGTGTGTCGTGTGTGGTGTGTGGTGTGGTGTGTGGTGTGTGTTGTGTGGTGTGGTGTGTCGTTTAGTGTGTGGTGTGTGGTGTGTGATGTGTTGTTTAGTGTGGTGTGGTGTGTGGTGTGTGGTGTGGTGTGTTGTTTAGTGTGGTGTGTGGTGTGTGGTGTGTGATGTGTGGTGTGTGGTGTGTTGTGTGTTGTTTAGTGTGGTGTGGTGTGTGGTGCGTGGTGTGGTGTGTGGTGTGTTGTTTAGTGTGGTGTGGTGTGGTGTGTGGTGTGGTGTGTGGTGTGGTGTGTGGTGTGTTGTTTAGTGTGGTGTGGTGTGTGGTATGGTGTGTGGTTTGTAGTGTGTGGTGTGGTGTGTCGTTTAGTGTGTGGTGTGTGATGTGTGGTGTGTGGTGTGTGGTGTGTGGTGTGTTGTTTAGTGTGGTGTGGTGTGTGGTGCGTGGTGTGGTTTGTGGTGTGTGGTGTGTTGTTTAGTGTGGTGTGGTGTGTGGTGCGTGGTGTGGTGTGTTGTTTAGTGTGGTGTGTGGTGTGTGGTGTGGTGTGTTGTTTAGTGTGGTGTGGAGTGTGGTGTGGTGTGTTGTTTAGTGTGGTGTGGTGTGGTGTGTGGTGTGTGGTGTGGTGTGTCGTTTAGTGTGTGGTGTGTGGTGGTGTGTGTGATGTGTGGTGTGTGGTGTGTGGGGTGTGTGGTGTGGTGTGTGGTGTGTGTGGTGTGTGTGTGTGTTGTGTTGTGTGGTGTGGTGTGTCGTTTAGTGTGTGGTGTGGTGTGGTGTGTGGTGTGTGTGGTGTGTTGTGTGTGGTGTGTTGTGTGGTGTGGTGTGTCGTTTAGTGTGTGTGTGGTGTGTGGTGTGTGGTGTGGTTTGTGATGTGTTGTGTTGTTCAGTGTGGTGTGGTGTGTGGTGTGGTGTGTTGTTTAGTGTGGTGTGGTGTGTGGTGTGTGGTGTGTGGTGTGTTTAGTGTGGTGTGTGGTGTGTGGTGTGGTGTGTTGTTTAGTGTGGTGTGTGGTGTGTGGTGTGGTGTGTGGTGTGTGGTGTGTGGTGTGGTGTGTCGTTTAGTGTGTGGTGTGTGGTGTGTGATGTGTTGTTTAGTGTGGTGTGGTGTGTGGTGTGTGGTGTGGTGTGTTGTTTAGTGTGGTCTGTGGTGTGTGGTGTGTGGTGTGTGGTGTGTGGTGTGTTGTTTAGTGTGGTGTGGTGTGTGGTGCGTGGTGTGGTGTGTGGTGTGTTGTTTAGTGTGGTGTGGTGTGTGGTGTGTGGTGTGGTGTGTGGTGTGGTGTGTGGTGTGTGGTGTGTTGTTTAGTGTGGTGTGGTGTGTGGTGTGGTGTGTAGTGTGTGGTGTGGTGTGTCGTTTAGTGTGTGGTGTGTGATGTGTGGTGTGTGGTGTGTGGTGTGTTGTTTAGTGTGGTGTGGTGTGTGGTGCGTGGTGTGGTGTGTGGTGTGTGGTGTGTTGTTTAGTGTGGTGTGGTGTGTGGTGCGTGGCGTGGTGTGTTGTTTAGTGTGGTGTGTGGTGTGTGGTGTGGTGTGTTGTTTAGTGTGGTGTGGTGTGTGGTGTGGTGTGTGGTGTGTGGTGTGGTGTGTGGTGTGTCGTTTAGTGTGTGGTGTGTGGTGGTGTGTGTGATGTGTGGTGTGTGGTGTGTGGGGTGTGTGGTGTGGTGTGTGGTGTGTGTGGTGTGTGTGTGTGTTGTGTTGTGTGGTGTGGTGTGTCGTTTAGTGTGTGGTGTGTGGTGTGGTGTGTGGTGTGTGTGGTGTGTTGTGTGTGGTGTGTTGTGTGGTGTGGTGTGTCGTTTAGTGTGTGTGTGGTGTGTGGTGTGTGTGGTGTGGTGTGTGGTGTGTGGTGTGGTGTGGTGTGTGATGTGTTGTGTTGTTTAGTGTGGTGTGGTGTGTGGTGTGTGGTGTGTGGTGTGGTGTGTCGTTTAGTGTGTGTGTGGTGTGTGTGGTGTGGTGTGTGGTGTGGTTTGTGATGTGTTGTGGTGTTCAGTGTGGTGTGGTGTGTGGTGTGGTGTGTTGTTTAGTGTGGTGTGTGGTGTGTGGTGTGTGGTGTGTTGTTTAGTGTGGTGTGTGGTGTGTGGTGTGGTGTGTTGTTTAGTGTGGTGTGGTGTGTGGTTTGTGGTGTGGTGTGTGGTGTGTGGTGTGTGGTGTGGTGTGTCGTTTAGTGTGTGGTGTGTGGTGTGTGATGTGTTGTTTAGTGTGGTGTGGTGTGTGTGGTGTGGTGTGTTGTTTAGTGTGGTGTGTGGTGTGTGGTGTGTGATGTGTGGTGTGTGGTGTGTGGTGTGTGGTGCGTGGTGTGGTGTGTGGTGTGTTGTTTAGTGTGGTGTGTGGTGTGGTGTGTGGTGTGTGGTGTGGTGTGTCGTTTAGTGTGTGGTGTGTGGTGGTGTGTGTGATGTGTGGTGTGTTGTTTAGTGTGGTGTGGTGTGTGGTGCGTGGTGTGGATGTGGTGTGTGGTGTGTTGTTTAGTGTGGTGTGCTGTGTGGTGCATGGTGTGGTGTGTTGTTTAGTGTGTTGTGTGGTGTGTAGTGTGGTGTGTTGTTTAGTGTGGTGTGGTGTGTGGTGTGGTGTGTTGTTTAGTGTGGTGTGGTGTGTGGTGTGTGGTGTGGTGTGTGGTGTGTGGTGTGGTGTGTCGTTTAGTGTGTGGTGTGTGGTGGTGTGTGTGATGTGTGGTGTGTGGGGTGTGTGGTGTGGTGTGTGGTGTGTGTGGTGTGTGTGTGTGTTGTGTTGTGTGGTGTGGTGTGTCGTTTAGTGTGTGGTGTGTGGTGTGTGGTGTGTGGTGTGTGTGGTGTGTTGTGTGTGGTGTGTTGTGTGGTGTGGTGTGTCGTTTAGTGTGTGTGTGGTGTGTGGTGTGTGTGGTGTGGTGTGTGGTGTGTGGTGTGGTGTGTGATGTGTTGTGTTGTTTAGTGTGGTGTGGTGTGTGGTGTGTGGTGTGGTGTGTCGTTTAGTGTGTGGTGTGTCATTTAGTGTGTGGTGTGTTGTTTAGTGTGTGGTGTGTGGTGGTGTGTGTGGTGGTGTGGTGTAGTGTGTGGTGTGGTGTGTGGTGTGGTGTGGTGTGTCGTTTAAATGTGTGGTGTGGTGTGGTGTGTGGTGTGGTGTGGTGTGTGGTGTGTGTGGTGTGTTGTGTGTGGTGTGGTGTGTTGTTTAGTGTGTGTGGTGTGTGGTGTGTGGTGTGGTTTGTGATGTGTTGTGTTGTTCAGTGTGGTGTGGTGTGTGGTGTGGTGTGTTGTTTAGTGTGGTGTGGTGTGTGGTGTGTGGTGTGTTGTTTAGTGTGGTGTGTGGTGTGGTGTGTTGTTTAGTGTGGTGTGTGGTGTGTGGTGTGTGGTGTGGTGTGTCGTTTAGTGTGTGGTGTGTGGTGTGTGATGTGTTGTTTAGTGTGGTGTGGTGTGTGGTGTGGTGTGTTGTTTAGTGTGGTGTGTGGTGTGTGATGTGTGGTGTGTGGTGTGTGGTGTGTTGTTTAGTGTGGTGTGGTATGTGGTGTGTGGTGTGGTGTGTGGTGTGTTGTTTAGTGTGGTGTGGTGTGTGGTGTGTGGTGTGGTGTGTCGTTTAGTGTGTGGTGTTTGGTGGTGTGTGTGATGTGTGGTGTGTGGTGTGTGGTGTGTTGTTTAGTGTGGTGTGGTGTGTGGTGCGTGGTGTGGATGTGGTGTGTGGTGTGTTGTTTAGTGTGGTGTGGTGTGTGGTGCGTGGTGTGGTGTATTGTTTAGTGTGTTGTGTGGTGTGTGGTGTGGTGTGTTGTTTAGTGTGGTGTGGTGTGTGGTGTGTTGTTTAGTGTGGTGTGGTGTGTGGTGTGTGGTGTGGTGTGTGGTGTGTGGTGTGGTGTGTGGTTTAGTGTGTGGTGTGTGGTGGTGTGTGTGATGTGTGGTGTGTGGTGTGTGGGGTGTGTGGTGTGGTGTGTGTGGTGTGTGTGTGTGTTGTGTTGTGTGGTGTGGTGTGTCGTTTTGTGTGTGGTGTGGTGTGGTGTGTGTTGTGGTGTGGTGTGTGTGGTGTGTTGTGTGTGGTGTGTTGTGTGGTGTGGTGTGTCGTTTACTGTGTGTGTGGTGTGTGGTGTGTGTGGTGTGGTGTGTGGTGTGGTTTGTGATGTGTTGTGTTGTTCAGTGTGGTGTGGTGTTTGGTGGTGTGTGTGATGTGTGGTGTGTGGTGTGTGGTGTGTTGTTTAGTGTGGTGTGGTGTGTGGTGCGTGGTGTGGATGTGGTGTGTGGTGTGTTGTTTAGTGTGGTGTGGTGTTTGGTGCGTGGTGTGGTGTGTTGTTTAGTGTGTTGTGTGGTGTGTGGTGTGGTGTGTTGTTTAGTGTGGTGTGGTGTGTGGTGTGTTGTTTAGTGTGGTGTGGTGTGTGGTGTGTGGTGTGGTGTGTGGTGTGTGGTGTGGTGTGTCGTTTAGTGTGTGGTGTGTGGTGGTGTGTGTGATGTGTGGTGTGTGGTGTGTGGGGTGTGTGGTGTGGTGTGTGTGGTGTGTGTGTGTGTTGTGTTGTGTGGTGTGGTGTGTCGTTTAGTGTGTGGTGTGGTGTGGTGTGTGTTGTGGTGTGGTGTGTGTGGTGTGTTGTGTGTGGTGTGTTGTGTGGTGTGGTGTGAAGTTTACTGTGTGTGTGGTGTGTGGTGTGTGTGGTGTGGTGTGTGGTGTGGTTTGTGATGTGTTGTGTTGTTCAGTGTGGTGTGGTGCTTGGTATGGTGTGTTGTTTAGTGTGGTGTGGTGTGTGGTGTGGTGTGTGGTGTGTTTAGTGTGGTGTGTGGTGTGTGGTGTGGTGTGTTGTTTAGTGTGGTGTGGTGTGTCGTGTGTGGTGTGTGATGTGGTGTGTGGTGTGTGTTGTGTGGTGTGGTGTGTGGTGTGTGATGTGTTGTTTAGTGTGGTGTGGTGTGTGGTGTGGTGTGTTGTTTAGTGTGGTGTGTGGTGTGTGATGTGTGGTGTGTGGTGTGTGGTGTGTTGTTTAGTGTGGTGTGGTGTGTGGTGCGTGGTGTGGTGTGTTGTTTAGTGTGGTGTGTGGTGTGTGGTGTGGTGTGTTGTTTAGTGTGGTGTGGAGTGTGGTGTGGTGTGTTGTTTAGTGTGGAGTGGTGTGGTGTGTGGTGTGTGGTGTGGTGTGTCGTTTAGTGTGTGGTGTGTGGTGGTGTGTGTGATGTGTGGTGTGTGGTGTGTGGGGTGTGTGGTGTGTGGTGTGTGGGGTGTGTGGTGTGTGTGTGTGTTGTGTTGTGTGGTGTGGTGTGTCGTTTAGTGTGTGGTGTGGTGTGGTGTGTGGTGTGTGGTGTGTGTGGTGTGTTGTGTGTGGTGTGTTGTGTGGTGTGGTGTGTCGTTTAGTGTGTGTGTGGTGTGTGGTGTGTGGTGTGTGGTGTGGTTTGTGATGTGTTGTGTTGTTCAGTGTGGTGTGGTGTGTGGTGTGGTGTGTTGTTTAGTGTGGTGTGGTGTGTGGTGTGTGGTGTGTGGTGTGTTTAGTGTGGTGTGTGGTGTGTGGTGTGGTGTGTTGTTTAGTGTGGTGTGGTGTGTGGTGTGTGGTGTGGTGTGTGGTGTGTGGTGTGGTGTGTCGTTTAGTGTGTGGTGTGTGGTGTGTGATGTGTTGTTTAGTGTGGTGTGGTGTGTGGTGTGTGGTGTGGTGTGTTGTTTAGTGTGGTCTGTGGTGTGTGGTGTGTGATGTGTGGTGTGTGGTGTGTGGTGTGTTGTTTAGTGTGGTGTGGTGTGTGGTGCGTGGTGTGGTGTGTGGTGTGTTGTTTAGTGTGGTGTGGTGTGTGGTGTGGTGTGTGGTGTGGTGTGTGGTGTGTGGTGTGTTGTTTAGTGTGGTGTGGTGTGGTGTGTGGTGTGTAGTGTGTGGTGTGGTGTGTCGTTTAGTGTGTGGTGTGTGATGTGTGGTGTGTGGTGTGTGGTGTGTTGTTTAGTGTGGTGTGGTGTGTGGTGCGTGGTGTGGTGTGTGGTGTGTGGTGTGTTGTTTAGTGTGGTGTGGTGCGTGGCGTGGTGTGTTGTTTAGTGTGGTGTGTGGTGTGTGGTGTGATGTGTTGTTTAGTGTGGTGTGGTGTGTGGTGTGGTGTGTGGTGTGTGGTGTGGTGTGTCGTTTAGTGTGTGGTGTGTGGTGGTGTGTGTGATGTGTGGTGTGTGGTGTGTGGGGTGTGTGGTGTGGTGTGTGGTGTGTGTGGTGTGTGTGTGTGTTGTGTTGTGTGGTGTGGTGTGTCGTTTAGTGTGTGGTGTGTGGTGTGGTGTGTGGTGTGTGTGGTGTGTTGTGTGTGGTGTGTTGTGTGGTGTGGTGTGTCGTTTAGTGTGTGTGTGGTGTGTGGTGTGTGTGGTGTGGTGTGTGGTGTGTGGTGTGGTGTGTGATGTGTTGTGTTGTTTAGTGTGGTGTGGTGTGTGGTGTGTGGTGTGGTGTGTCATTTAGTGTGTGTGTGTGGTGTGGTGTGTGGTGTGTGGTGTGGTTTGTGATGTGTTGTGGTGTTCAGTGTGGTGTGGTGTGTGGTGTGGTGTGTTGTTTAGTGTGGTGTGTGGTGTGTGGTGTGTGGTGTGTTGTTTAGTGTGGTGTGTGGTGTGTGGTGTGGTGTGTTGTTTAGTGTGGTCTGGTGTGTGGTGTGTGGTGTGGTGTGTGGTGTGTGGTGTGTGGTGTGGTGTGTCGTTTAGTGTGTGGTGTGTGGTGTGTGATGTGTTGTTTAGTGTGGTGTGGTATGTGTGGTGTGGTGTGTTGTTTAGTGTGGTGTGTGGTGTGTGATGTGTGGTGTGTGGTGTGTGGTGTGTGGTGCGTGGTGTGGTGTGTGGTGTGTTGTTTAGTGTGGTGTGTGGTGTGGTGTGTGGTGTGTGGTGTGGTGTGTCGTTTAGTGTGTGGTGTGTGGTGGTGTGTGTGATGTGTGGTGTGTTGTTTAGTGTGGTGTGGTGTGTGGTGCGTGGTGTGGATGTGGTGTGTGGTGTGTTGTTTAGTGTGGTGTGGTGTGTGGTGCGTGGTGTGGTGTGTTATTTAGTGTGTTGTGTGGTGTGTGGTGTGGTGTGTTGTTTAGTGTGGTGTGGTGTGGTGTGTTGTTTAGTGTGGTGTGGTGTGGTGTGTGGTGTGTGGTGTGTGGTGTGGTGTGTCGTTTAGTGTGTGGTGTGTGGTGGTGTGTGTGATGTGTGGTGTGTGGTGTGTGGGGTGTGTGATGTGGTGTGTGGTGTGTGTGGTGTGTGTGTGTGTTGTGTTGTGTGGTGTGGTGTGTCGTTTAGTGTGTGGTGTGTTGTGTGGTGTGTGTGGTGTGTTGTGTGTGGTGTGTTGTGTGGTGTGGTGTGTCGTTTAGTGTGTGTGTGGTGTGTGGTGTGTGTGGTGTGGTGTGTAGTGTGTGGTGTGGTGTGTGATGTGGTGTGTGTGGTGTGTGTTATGTGTGGTGTGGTGTGGTGTGTGGTGTGGTGTGGTGTGTGGTGTGTGTGGTGTGTTGTGTGTGGTGTGGTGTGTTGTTTAGTGTGTGTGGTGTGTGGTGTGTGGTGTGGTTTGTGATGTGTTGTGTTGTTCAGTGTGGTGTGGTGTGTGGTGTGGTGTGTTGTTTAGTGTGGTGTGGTGTGTGGTGTGTGGTGTGTTGTTTAGTGTGGTGTGTGGTGTGGTGTGTTGTTTAGTGTGGTGTGTGGTGTGTGGTGTGGTGTGTCGTTTAGTGTGTGGTGTCTGGTGTGTGATGTGTTGTTTAGTGTGGTGTGGTGTGTGGTGGTGTGGTGTGGTGTGTTGTTTAGTGTGGTGTGTGATGTGTGGTGTGTGGTGTGTGGTGTGTTGTTTAGTGTGGTGTGGTATGTGGTGTGTGGTGTGGTGTGTGTGTGTTGTTTAGTGTGGTGTGGTGTGGTGTGTGGTGTGTGTGTGGTGTGTCGTTTAGTGTGTGGTGTGTCGTTTAGTGTGTGGTGTGTTGTTTAGTGTGTGGTGTGTGGTGGTGCGTGTGGTGCTGTGGTGTAGTGTGTGGTGTGGTGTGTGGTGTGGTGTGTCGTTTAGTGTGTGGTGTGGTGTGATGTGTTGTTTAGTGTGGTGTGTGGTGTGTGTGGTGTGTTGTGTGTGGTGTGTTGTGTGGTGTGGTGTGTCGTTTAGTGTGTGTGGTGTGTGGTGTGTGGTGTGTGGTGTGGTTTGTGATGTGTTGTGTTGTTCAGTGTGGTGTGGTGTGTGGTGTGGTGTGTTGTTTAGTGTGGTGTGGTGTGTGGTGTGTGGTGTGTGGTGTGTTGTTTAGTGTGGTGTGGTGTGTTGTTTAGTGTGGTGTGTGGTGTGGTGGTGTGGTGTGTCGTTTAGTGTGTGGTGTCTGGTGTGTGATGTGTTGTTTAGTGTGGTGTGGTGTGTGGTGTGTGGTGTGGTGTGTTGTTTAGTGTGGTGTGTGATGTGTGGTGTGTGGTGTGTGGTGTGTTGTTTAGTGTGGTGTGGTATGTGGTGTGTGGTGTGGTGTGTGGTGTGTTGTTTAGTGTGGTGTGGTGTGGTGTGTGGTGTGTGGTGTGGTGTGTCGTTTAGTGTGTGGTGTTTGGTGGTGTGTGTGATGTGTGGTGTGTGGTGTGTGGTGTGTTGTTTAGTGTGGTGTGGTGTGTGGTGCGTGGTGTGGATGTGGTGTGTGGTGTGTTGTTTAGTGTGGTGTGGTGTGTGGTGCGTGGTGTGGTGTGTTGTTTAGTGTGTTGTGTGGTGTGTGGTGTGGTGTGTTGTTTAGTGTGGTGTGGTGTGTGGTGTGGTGTGTTGTTTAGTGTGGTGTGGTGTGTGGTGTGGTGTGTGGTGTGTGGTGTGTGGTGTGGTGTGTCGTTTAGTGTGTGGTGTGGTGTGGTGTGTGGTGTGGTGTGTGTGGTGTGTGTGTGTGTGGTGTGTTGTGTGGTGTGGTGTGTCGTTTAGTGTGTGTGTGGTGTGTGGTGTGTGTGGTGTGGTGTGTGGTGTGGTTTGTGATGTGTTGTGTTGTTCAGTGTGGTGTGGTGCTTGGTATGGTGTGTTGTTTAGTGTGGTGTGGTGTGTGGTGTGGTGTGTGGTGTGTTTAGTGTGGTGTGTGGTGTGTGGTGTGGTGTGTTGTTTAGTGTGGTGTGGTGTGTGGTGTGTCGTGTGTGGTGTGTGGTGTGTTGTGTGGTGTGGTGTGTCGTTTAGTGTGTGTGTGGTGTGTGGTGTGTGTGGTGTGGTGTGTGGTGTGGTTTGTGATGTGTTGTGTTGTTCAGTGTGGTGTGGTGCTTGGTATGGTGTGTTGTTTAGTGTGGTGTGGTGTGTGGTGTGGTGTGTGGTGTGTTTAGTGTGGTGTGTGGTGTGTGGTGTGGTGTGTTGTTTAGTGTGGTGTGGTGTGTGGTGTGTCGTGTGTGGTGTGTGGTGTGGTGTGTGGTGTGTGTTGTGTGGTGTGGTGTGTCGTTTAGTGTGTGGTGTGTGGTGTGTGATGTGTTGTTTAGTGTGGTGTGGTGTGTGGTGTGTGGTGTGGTGTGTTGTTTAGTGTGGTGTGTGGTGTGTGGTGTGTGATGTGTGGTGTGTGGTGTGTTGTGTGTTGTTTAGTGTGGTGTGGTGTGTGGTGCGTGGTGTGGTGTGTGGTGTGTTGTTTAGTGTGGTGTGGTGTGGTGTGTGGTGTGGTGTGTGGTGTGGTGTGTGGTGTGTGGTGTGTTGTTTAGTGTGGTGTGGTGTGTGGTATGGTGTGTGGTTTGTAGTGTGTGGTGTGGTGTGTCGTTTAGTGTGTGGTGTGTGATGTGTGGTGTGTGGTGTGTGGTGTGTTGTTTAGTGTGGTGTGGTGTGTGGTGCGTGGTGTGGTGTGTGGTGTGTGGTGTGTTGTTTAGTGTGGTGTGGTGTGTGGTGCGTGGTGTGGTGTGTTGTTTAGTGTGGTGTGTGGTGTGTGGTGTGGTGTGTTGTTTAGTGTGGTGTGGAGTGTGGTGTGGTGTGTTGTTTAGTGTGGTGTGGTGTGGTGTGTGGTGTGTGTTGTGGTGTGTCGTTTAGTGTGTGGTGTGTGGTGGTGTGTGTGATGTGTGGTGTGTGGGGTGTGTGGTGTGGTGTGTGGTGTGTGTGGTGTGTGTGTGTGTTGTGTTGTGTGGTGTGGTGTGTCGTTTAGTGTGTGGTGTGGTGTGGTGTGTGGTGTGTGTGGTGTGTTGTGTGTGGTGTGTTGTGTGGTGTGGTGTGTCGTTTAGTGTGTGTGTGGTGTGTGGTGTGTGGTGTGTGGTGTGTGGTGTGGTTTGTGATGTGTTGTGTTGTTCAGTGTGGTGTGGTGTGTGGTGTGGTGTGTTGTTTAGTGTGGTGTGGTGTGTGGTGTGTGGTGTGTGGTGTGTTTAGTGTGGTGTGTGGTGTGTGGTGTGGTGTGTTGTTTAGTGTGGTGTGTGGTGTGTGGTGTGTGGTGTGGTGTGTGGTGTGTGGTGTGGTGTGTCGTTTAGTGTGTGGTGTGTGGTGTGTGATGTGTTGTTTAGTGTGGTGTGGTGTGTGGTGTGTGGTGTGGTGTGTTGTTTAGTGTGGTCTGTGGTGTGTGGTGTGTGATGTGTGGTGTGTGGTGTGTGGTGTGTTGTTTAGTGTGGTGTGGTGTGTGGTGCGTGGTGTGGTGTGTGGTGTGTTGTTTAGTGTGGTGTGGTGTGTGGTGTGTGGTGTGGTGTGTGGTGTGGTGTGTGGTGTGTGGTGTGTTGTTTAGTGTGGTGTGGTGTGTGGTGTGGTGTGTGGTGTGTAGTGTGTGGTGTGGTGTGTCGTTTAGTGTGTGGTGTGTGATGTGTGGTGTGTGGTGTGTGGTGTGTTGTTTAGTGTGGTGTGGTGTGTGGTGCGTGGTGTGGTGTGTGGTGTGTGGTGTGTTGTTTAGTGTGGTGTGGTGTGTGGTGCGTGGCGTGGTGTGTTGTTTAGTGTGGTGTGTGGTGTGTGGTGTGGTGTGTTGTTTAGTGTGGTGTGGTGTGTGGTGTGGTGTGTGGTGTGTGGTGTGGTGTGTGGTGTGTCGTTTAGTGTGTGGTGTGTGGTGGTGTGTGTGATGTGTGGTGTGTGGTGTGTGGGGTGTGTGGTGTGGTGTGTGGTGTGTGTGGTGTGTGTGTGTGTTGTGTTGTGTGGTGTGGTGTGTCGTTTAGTGTGTGGTGTGTGGTGTGGTGTGTGGTGTGTGTGGTGTGTTGTGTGTGGTGTGTTGTGTGGTGTGGTGTGTCGTTTAGTGTGTGTGTGGTGTGTGGTGTGTGGTGTGTGGTGTGGTGTGGTGTGTGATGTGTTGTGTTGTTTAGTGTGGTGTGGTGTGTGGTGTGTGGTGTGTGGTGTGGTGTGTCGTTTAGTGTGTGTGTGGTGTGTGTGGTGTGGTGTGTGGTGTGTGGTGTGGTTTGTGATGTGTTGTGGTGTTCAGTGTGGTGTGGTGTGTGGTGTGGTGTGTTGTTTAGTGTGGTGTGTGGTGTCTGGTGTGTGGTGTGTTGTTTAGTGTGGTGTGTGGTGTGTGGTGTGGTGTGTTGTTTAGTGTGGTGTGGTGTGTGGTTTGTGGTGTGGTGTGTGGTGTGTGGTGTGTGGTGTGGTGTGTCGTTTAGTGTGTGGTGTGTGGTGTGTGATGTGTTGTTTAGTGTGGTGTGGTGTGTGTGGTGTGGTGTGTTGTTTAGTGTGGTGTGTGGTGTGTGGTGTGTGATGTGTGGTGTGTGGTGTGTGGTGTGTGGTGCGTGGTGTGGTGTGTGGTGTGTTGTTTAGTGTGGTGTGTGGTGTGGTGTGTGGTGTGTGGTGTGGTGTGTCGTTTAGTGTGTGGTGTGTGGTGGTGTGTGTGATGTGTGGTGTGTTGTTTAGTGTGGTGTGGTGTGTGGTGCGTGGTGTGGATGTGGTGTGTGGTGTGTTGTTTAGTGTGGTGTGGTGTGTGGTGCATGGTGTGGTGTGTTGTTTAGTGTGTTGTGTGGTGTGTGGTGTGGTGTGTTGTTTAGTGTGGTGTGGTGTGTGGTGTGGTGTGTTGTTTAGTGTGGTGTGGTGTGTGGTGTGTGGTGTGGTGTGTGGTGTGTGGTGTGGTGTGTCGTTTAGTGTGTGGTGTGTGGTGGTGTGTGTGATGTGTGGTGTGTGGGGTGTGTGGTGTGGTGTGTGGTGTGTGTGGTGTGTGTGTGTGTTGTGTTGTGTGGTGTGGTGTGTCGTTTAGTGTGTGGTGTGTGGTGTGGTGTGTGGTGTGTGTGGTGTGTTGTGTGTGGTGTGTTGTGTGGTGTGGTGTGTCGTTTAGTGTGTGTGTGGTGTGTGGTGTGTGTGGTGTGGTGGTGTAGTGTGTGGTGTGGTGTGTGGTGTGGTGTGGTGTGTCGTTTAAATGTGTGGTGTGGTGTGGTGTGTGGTGTGGTGTGGTGTGTGGTGTGTGTGGTGTGTTGTGTGTGGTGTGGTGTGTTGTTTAGTGTGTGTGGTGTGTGGTGTGTGGTGTGGTTTGTGATGTGTTGTGTTGTTCAGTGTGGTGTGGTGTGTGGTGTGGTGTGTTGTTTAGTGTGGTGTGGTGTGTGGTGTGTGGTGTGTTGTTTAGTGTGGTGTGTGGTGTGGTGTGTTGTTTAGTGTGGTGTGTGGTGTGTGGTGTGTGGTGTGGTGTGTCGTTTAGTGTGTGGTGTGTGGTGTGTGATGTGTTGTTTAGTGTGGTGTGGTGTGTGGTGTGGTGTGTTGTTTAGTGTGGTGTGTGGTGTGTGATGTGTGGTGTGTGGTGTGTGGTGTGTTGTTTAGTGTGGTGTGGTATGTGGTGTGTGGTGTGGTGTGTGGTGTGTTGTTTAGTGTGGTGTGGTGTGTGGTGTGTGGTGTGGTGTGTCGTTTAGTGTGTGGTGTTTGGTGGTGTGTGTGATGTGTGGTGTGTGGTGTGTGGTGTGTTGTTTAGTGTGGTGTGGTGTGTGGTGCGTGGTGTGGATGTGGTGTGTGGTGTGTTGTTTAGTGTGGTGTGGTGTGTGGTGCGTGGTGTGGTGTGTTGTTTAGTGTGTTGTGTGGTGTGTGGTGTGGTGTGTTGTTTAGTGTGGTGTGGTGTGTGGTGTGTTGTTTAGTGTGGTGTGGTGTGTGGTGTGGTGTGTGGTGTGTGGTGTGGTGTGTGGTTTAGTGTGTGGTGTGTGGTGGTGTGTGTGATGTGTGGTGTGTGGTGTGTGGGGTGTGTGGTGTGGTGTGTGTGGTGTGTGTGTGTGTTGTGTTGTGTGGTGTGGTGTGGTGTGTCGTTTAGTGTGTGGTGTGGTGTGGTGTGTGTTGTGGTGTGGTGTGTGTGGTGTGTTGTGTGTGGTGTGTTGTGTGGTGTGGTGTGTCGTTTACTGTGTGTGTGGTGTGTGGTGTGTGTGGTGTGGTGTGTGGTGTGGTTTGTGATGTGTTGTGTTGTTCAGTGTGGTGTGGTGTTTGGTGGTGTGTGTGATGTGTGGTGTGTGGTGTGTGGTGTGTTGTTTAGTGTGGTGTGGTGTGTGGTGCGTGGTGTGGATGTGGTGTGTGGTGTGTTGTTTAGTGTGGTGTGGTGTGTGGTGCGTGGTGTGGTGTGTTGTTTAGTGTGTTGTGTGGTGTGTGGTGTGGTGTGTTGTTTAGTGTGGTGTGGTGTGTGGTGTGTTGTTTAGTGTGGTGTGGTGTGTGGTGTGTGGTGTGGTGTGTGGTGTGTGGTGTGGTGTGTCGTTTAGTGTGTGGTGTGTGGTGGTGTGTGTGATGTGTGGTGTGTGGTGTGTGAGGTGTGTGGTGTGGTGTGTGTGGTGTGTGTGTGTGTTGTGTTGTGTGGTGTGGTGTGTCGTTTAGTGTGTGGTGTGGTGTGGTGTGTGTTGTGGTGTGGTGTGTGTGGTGTGTTGTGTGTGGTGTGTTGTGTGGTGTGGTGTGAAGTTTACTGTGTGTGTGGTGTGTGGTGTGTGTGGTGTGGTGTGTGGTGTGGTTTGTGATGTGTTGTGTTGTTCAGTGTGGTGTGGTGCTTGGTATGGTGTGTTGTTTAGTGTGGTGTGGTGTGTGGTGTGGTGTGTGGTGTGTTTAGTGTGGTGTGTGGTGTGTGGTGTGGTGTGTTGTTTAGTGTGGTGTGGTGTGTCGTGTGTGGTGTGTGATGTGGTGTGTGGTGTGTGTTGTGTGGTGTGGTGTGTGGTGTGTGATGTGTTGTTTAGTGTGGTGTGGTGTGTGGTGTGGTGTGTTGTTTAGTGTGGTGTGTGGTGTGTGATGTGTGGTGTGTGGTGTGTTGTTTAGTGTGGTGTGGTGTGTGGTGCGTGGTGTGGTGTGTGGTGTGTTGTTTAGTGTGGTGTGGTGTGGTGTGTGGTGTGTGGTGTGGTGTGTGGTGTGTGGTGTGTTGTTTAGTGTGGTGTGGTGTGTGGTATGGTGTGTGGTGTGTAGTGTGTGGTGTGGTGTGTCGTTTAGTGTGTGGTGTGTGATGTGTGGTGTGTGGTGTGTGATGTGTGGTGTGTTGTTTAGTGTGGTGTGGTGTGTGGTGTGTGGTGCGTGGTGTGGTGTGTTGTTTAGTGTGGTTGTGTGGTGTGTGGTGTGGTGTGTTGTTTAGTGTGGTGTGGAGTGTGGTGTGGTGTGTTGTTTAGTGTGGTGTGGTGTGGTGTGTGGTGTGTGGTGTGGTGTGTCGTTTAGTGTGTGGTGTGTGGTGGTGTGTGTGATGTGTGGTGTGTGGTGTGTGGGGTGTGTGGTGTGGTGTGTGGTGTGTGTGGTGTGTGTGTGTGTTGTGTTGTGTGGTGTGGTGTGTCGTTTAGTGTGTGGTGTGGTGTGGTGTGTGGTGTGGTGTGGTGTGTGGTGTGTGTGGTGTGTTGTGTGTGGTGTGGTGTGGTGTGTCGTTTAGTGTGTGTGTGGTGTGTGGTGTGTGGTGTGGTTTGTGATGCGTTGTTCAGTGTGGTGTGGTGTGTGGTGTGGTGTGTTGTTTAGTGTGGTGCGGTGTGTGGTGTGTGGTGTGTGGTGTGTTTAGTGTGGTGTGTGGTGTGTGGTGTGGTGTGTTGTTTAGTGTGGTGTGGTGTGTGGTGTGTGGTGTGGTGTGTGGTGTGTGGTGTGGTGTGTCGTTTAGTGTGTGGTGTGTGGTGTGTGATGTGTTGTTTAGTGTGGTGTGGTGTGTGGTGTGTGGTGTGGTGTGTTGTTTAGTGTGGTCTGTGGTGTGTGGTGTGTGATGTGTGGTGTGTGGTGTGTTGTTTAGTGTGGTGTGGTGTGTGGTGCGTGGTGTGGTGTGTGGTGTGTTGTTTAGTGTGGTGTGGTGTGTGGTGTGGTGTGTGGTGTGGTGTGTGGTGTGTGGTGTGTTCTTTAGTGTGGTGTGGTGTGTGGTGTGGTGTGTGGTGTGTAGTGTGTGGTGTGGTGTGTCGTTTAGTGTGTGGTGTGTGATGTGTGGTGTGTGGTGTGTGGTGTGTTGTTTAGTGTGGTGTGGTGTGTGGTGCGTGGTGTGGTGTGTGGTGTGTGGTGTGTTGTTTAGTGTGTGTTGGTGTGTGGTGCGTGGCGTGGTGTGTTGTTTAGTGTGGTGTGTGGTGTGTGGTGTGGTGTGTTGTTTAGTGTTGTGTGGAGTGTGGTGTGGTGTGTTCTTTAGTGTGGTGTGGTGTGTGGTGTGGTGTGTGGTGTGTGGTGTGGTGTTTCGTTTAGTGTGTGGTGTGTCGTTTAGTGTGTGGTGTCTTGTTTAGTGTGTGGTGTGTGGTGGTGGTGTGGTGTGGTGTAGTGTGTGGTGTGGTGTGTGGTGTGGTGTGTCGTTTAGTGTGTGGTGTGGTGTGTGGTGTGGTGTGGTGTGGTGTGTGGTGTGTGTGGTGTGTTGTGTGTGGTGTGTTGTGTGGTGTGGTGTGTCGTTTAGTGTGTGTGTGGTGTGTGGTGTGTGTGGTGTGGTGTGTGGTGTGTGGTGTGTGGTGTGGTGTGGTTTGTGATGTGTTGTGTTGTTTAGTGTGGTGTGGTGTGTGGTGTGTTGTTTAGTGTGGTGTGGTGTGTGGTGTGGTGTGTGGTGTGTAGTGTGTGGTGTGGTGTGTCGTTTAGTGTGTGGTGTGTGATGTGTGGTGTGTGGTGTGTGGTGTGTTGTTTAGTGTGGTGTGGTGTGTGGTGCGTGGTGTGGTGTGTGGTGTGTGGTGTGTTGTTTAGTGTGGTGTGGTGGTGCGTGGTGTGGTGTGTTGTTTAGTGTGGTGTGTGGTGTGTGGTGTGGTGTGTTGTTTAGTGTGGTGTGGAGTGTGGTGTGGTGTGTTGTTTAGTGTGGTGTGGTGTGTGGTGTGGTGTGTGGTGTGTGGTGTGGTGTGTCGTTTAGTGTGTGGTGTGTCGTTTAGTGTGTGGTGTGTTGTTTAGTGTGTGGTGTGTGGAGGTGGTGTGGTGTGGTGTAGTGTGTGGTGTGGTGTGTTGTGTGGTGTGTCGTTTAGTGTGTGGTGTGGTGTGGTGTGTGGTGTGGTGTGGTGTGTGGTGTGTGTGGTGTGTTGTGTGTGGTGTGTGGTGTGTTGTGTGGTGTGTCGTTTAGTGTGTGTGTGGTGTGTGGTGTGGTGTGGTTTGTGATGTGTTGTGTTGTTTAGTGTGGTGTGGTGTGTGGTGTGGTGTGTTGTTTAGTGTGGTGTGGTGTGTGGTGTGTGGTGTGTTGTTTAGTGTGGTGTGGTGTGTGGTGTGGTGTGTTGTTTAGTGTGGTGTGGTGTGTGGTGTGTTGTTTAGTGTGGTGTGGTGTGTGCTGTGTGGTGTGGTGTGTTGTTTAGTGTGGTGTGGTGTGTGGTGTGGTGTGTGGTGTGTGGTGTGGTGTGTCGTTTAGTGTGTGGTGTGTGGTGTGTGATGTGTGGTGTGTGGTGTGTTGTTTAGTGTGGTGTGGTGTGTGATGCGTGGTGTGGTGTGTGGTGTGTGGTGTGTTGTTTAGTGTGGTGTGGTGTGTGGTGCGTGGTGTGGTGTGTTGTTTAGTGTGGTGTGGTGTGTGGTGTGGTGTGTGGTGTGTGGTGTGGTGTGTCGTTTAGTGTGTAGTGTGTGGTGTGTGGTGTGTGGTGTGGTGTGTGGTGTGGTGTGTCGTTTAGTGTGTGGTGTGTTGTTTAGTGTGTGTTGGTGTGGTGTGGTGTAGTGTGTGGTGTGGTGTGTGGTGTGTTGTTTAGTGTGTGGTGTGGTGTGGTGTGTGGTGTGGTGTGGTGTGTGGTGTGTGTGGTGTGTTGTGTGTGGTGTGTTGTGTGGTGTGGTGTGTCGTTTAGTGTGTGTGTGGTGTGTGGTGTGTGTGGTGTGGTGTGTGGTGTGTGGTGTGTGATGTGTTGTGTTGTTTAGTGTGGTGTGGTGTGTGGTGTGTTGTTTAGTGTGGTGTGGTGTGTTGGTGTGTGGTGTGTGGTGTGTGTGTGTGGATGTGTGGTGTGTGGTGTGTGGTGTGTTGTTTAGTGTGGTGTGGTGTGTTTTGCGTGGTGTGGTGTGTTGTTTAGTGTGTTGTGTGGTGTGTTGTTTAGTGTGGTGTGTTGTTTAGTGTGGTGTGGTGTGTGGTGTGGTGTGTTGTTTAGTGTGGTGTGGTGTGTGGTGTGTGGTGTGGTGTGTGGTGTGTGGTGTGGTGTGTCGTTTAGTGTGTGGTGTGTGGTGGTGTGTGTGATGTGTGGTGTGTGGTGTGTGGGGTGTGTGGTGTGGTGTGTGGTGTGTGTGGTGTGTGTGTGTTGTGGTGTGTGTGGTGTGTGGTGTGTGTGGTGTGGTGTGTGGTGTGTGGTGTGTGTGGTGTGGTGTGGGGGTGTGTGGTGTGGTGGTGTGTGGTGTGTGGTATGGTGGTGTGTGTGTGTGTGTCTGTGGTGTGGTGTGGGGGTGTGTGGTCTGGTGGTGTGTGGTATGGTGGTGTGTGTGTGTGGTGTGTGTGGTGTGGTGTGGTGTGGGGGTGTGTGGTGTGGTGGTGTGTGGTATGGTGGTGTGTGTGTGTGTGTGTGTGTGGTGTGGTGTGGTGTGTGGTGGTGGTGTGTGGTGTGTACCTGCATGTGTGTGTACTTGAATTTGGAGGTGTGTGTAATTGAAGTTAACAGTTGGCCCAGGTAATCCCTCTAACATACAGGGACATGGAGGAGAGGAGGAGCGGAGGAGAGAGAAGGAGAGGTATTGGCCCAGGTAAACATAGTAACACAGAAAGATAGAATGAGACAGGAAGAGATCAGAGGAGGGGTAGAGAGACACCGAGGGGATAAAGAGAAGAGGTATTATTTTGGAGAGACAGGAGAAGAGAAGCTAAGGGAAAGGGGGATACCTAGTCAGTTGAACAACTGAATTCATTCAACTGAAATGTGTCTTCTGGATTTAACCCAACCCCTCTGAATCAGAGAGGAGCGGGGGGCTGTCTTAGTCGACGTCATCTGCACCCAGGGAGCGTTTGTTGTTGGGGGTTAACTGCCTTGCTCAAGGGCAAAACGCCTTGTTTTTTCCACCTTGCCGACTCAGGGATTCGAACCAGCAACCTTTTGATTGCTGGCCTAACGCTTTTAACCGCTAGGCTGCCTAGACTGGTGAGACAGGAGGAGTGCAGGGAGGAATGATAAAGGGTGGCATGAGAGGAGAGTGAGGGAGAAGAGCTGAAGAGAGGAGAGGATGAGAGAGGGCTGGAAATAAGACTGTTTGGCCACAATGGTCTCTGTAAGGGAAAGAGATCTGACGGGTAGATTGGAATAGGACCAGACAGGGAGAGGCAGGGGAGCAGGGGTAGAGACGAGGAGAGGAAGAGAGAGGAGAGGGGAGGGGAAGGGAGGGGAGGAGGGGTAGAGACGAGGAGAGGAAGAGAGAGGGGAGGGGAGGGGAGGGGAGGAGGGGTAGAGACGAGGAGAGGAAGAGAGAGGAGAGGGGAGGGGAGGAGGAAAACCTGGGAGAGAGGGATGAGAGGAGAGAGGGAATCAGCGAGGACACATCAGGGTCAGAAAAGGAGAGGATAGAGAGGGAGAGAGGCACAGAGTGGAGGACAGGAGAGAGTCTGGGATAAGGGATGACAGGAGGGAGGGAATCAGAGAGGAGAGAGTCTGGGATAGGGGATGACAGGAGGGAGGGAATCAGAGAGGAGAGAGTCTGGGATAGGGGAGGGGGTGACAGGAGGGAGGGAATCAGAGAGGAGAGAGTCTGGGATAGGGGATGACAGGAGGGAGGGAATCAGAGAGGAGAGAGTCATAGAGAGGACAACAGGGGCAGAAAGAGAGGCAGAAAGAGGAGAGGAAAGGATTCACTACCCATTAGAAAGGTTGGCCAGGTGAGGAAAAGAGATGGGAGACAATTAAAGAGAGAGATGAACAGAGGGAGAGAGAGACAGATAGACACTAAGAGAGAGATGAACAGTGGGAGGAGAGACAGATAGACACTAAGAGAGAGATGAACAGAGGGAGAGAGAGACAGATAGACACTAAGAGAGAGATGAACAGAGGGAGAGAGACAGATAGACACTAAGAGAGAGATGAACAGTGGGAGAGAGACAGATAGACACTAAGAGAGAGATGAACAGAGGGAGAGAGAGACAGATAGACACTAAGAGAGAGATGAACAGAGGGAGAGAGAGACAGATAGACACTAAGAGAGAGATGAACAGAGGGAGAGAGAGACAGATAGACACTAAGAGAGAGATGAACAGAGGGAGAGAGAGACAGATAGACACTAAGTGAGAGAAAGGAGAGGAGTGTGTGTGTTGACTGATTTAGATTGATGGTGAGATGGGTGGGCAGAGAGAGAGAAAGAGAGATAGAAGGAGAAAGAGAAGGGGGGACGGGAGAGGCTTTGCTGTGAGTCTGTGAGGTAGTCATATGATTGATAGCAAGAGTGAGGGAGGGCAAGAAAGGGGTGATAGAGAGGGCAGACAGAAGAGGATAGAAGCTCAGACCGCTATATAGATTATTGATGATGAGAGAGAAAGGAGTGAGAGAGAGAGGGAGGGAGAGAGATAGAGGTAAGGAGAGATGGGGAGGGAGAGAGATAGAGGGAGGGAGAGATGGGGGAGGGAGAGAGAGAGAGGCAGAGATGGGGGAGGGAGAGAAATGGGAGGAGAGATGGGGAGGGAGAGAGAGATAGAGGGAAGGAGAGATGGGGAGGGAGAGAGAGAGGGAAGGAAAGATGGGGAAGGAGAGAGAGGGAGGGAAGGAGAGATGGGAGGGAGAGAGAGAGAGGGAAGGAGAGATCGGGGAGGGAGAAAGAGAGAGGGAAGGAGAGATTGGGAGTGGGAGAGAGAGGAATAGAGAGATGCGGGAGGGTGGGAGGGAGGGAGCGAAAGAGGGAAGGAGAGATGGGGGAGGGACCAGAATAATCTCTCCATTTTATCCATAATATCCTTCTTATTTGCTGTTTTTTGGTTCCCTGTCTGCTTCCTGTATCATTTCTTCCCTCCATTCACCCTCACATCCCTTCTGTCTTTTCCTCCATTCACCCTCCCATTCCTTCTGTCTCTTCCCTCCATTCACCCTCACATCCCTTCTCTGTCTCATCCCTCCATTCACCCTCCCATTCCTTCTGTCTTTTCCCTCCATTCACCCTCCCATTCCTTCTGTCTTTTCCCTCCATTCACCCTCCCATTCCTTCTGTCTCTTCCCTCCATTCACCCTCACATTCCTTCTGTCTGTTCCCTCCATTCACCCTCACATCCCTTCTCTGTCTCATCCCTCCATTCACCCTCCCATTCCTTCTCTCTCTTCCCTCCATTCACCCTCACATCCCTTCTGTCTTTTCCCTCCATTCACCCTCACATTCCTTCTGTCTGTTCCCTCCATTCACCCTCACATCCCTTCTCTGTCTCATCCCTCCATTCACCCTCCCATTCCTTCTCTCTCTTCCCTCCATTCACCCTCCCATTCCTTCTGTCTTTTCCCTCCATTCACCCTCTCATTCCTTCTCTCTCTTCCCTCCATTCACCCTCCCATTCCTTCTGTCTCTTCCCTCCATTCACCCTCTCATTCCTTCTCTCTCTTCCCTCCATTCACCCTCCCATTCCTTCTGTCTCTTCCCTCCATTCACCCTCACATCCCTTCTCTGTCTTTTCCCTCCATTCACCCTCACATTCCTTCTCTCTCTTCCCTCCATTCACCCTCACATCCCTTCTCTGTCTTTTCCCTCCATTCACCCTCACATCCCTTCTCTCTCTCTTCCCTCCATTCACCCTCTCATCCCTTCTCTCTCTTCCCTCCATTCACCCTCCCATCCCTTCTCTCTCCACTATGTCCCAAATTGCACCCTATTCCCTTTGTAGTGTATAGTATCATACGGTTGCAGTGTGGTGCCCTACGGTTGCAGTGTAGTGCCCTACGGTTGCAGTGTAGTGCCCTACGGTTGCAGTGTAGTGCCCTACGGGTACAGTGTAGTGCCCTACGGTTGCAGTGTAGTGCCCTACGGTTGCAGTTCAGTGCCCTACGGTTGCAGTTCAGTGCCCTACGGTTGCAGTGTAGTGCCCTACGGTTGCAGTGTAGTGCCCTACGGTTGCAGTTCAGTGCCCTACGGTTGCAGTGTAGTGCCCTACGGTTGCAGTTCGGTGCCCTACGGTTGCAGTGTAGTGCCCTACGGTTGCAGTGCAGTGCCCTACGGTTGCAGTGCAGTGTCCTACGGTTGCAGTGTAGTGACCTACGGTTGCAGTTCAGTGCCCTACAGTTGCAGTGTAGTGCCCTACGGTTGCAGTGTAGTGACCTACGGTTGCAGTTCAGTGCCCTACAGTTGCAGTGTAGTGCCCTACGGTTGCAGTTCAGTGCCCTACAGTTGCAGTGTAGTGCCCTACGGTTGCAGTTCAGTGCCCTACGGTTGCAGTTCAGTGCCCTACGGTTGCAGTTCAGTGCCCTACGGTTGCAGTTCAGTGCCCTACGGTTGCAGTGTAGTGCCCTACGGTTGCAGTGTAGTGCCCTACGGTTGCAGTTCAGTGCCCTACGGTTGCAGTTCAGTGCCCTACGGTTGCAGTGTAGTGCCCTACGGTTGCAGTTCGGTGCCCTACGGTTGCAGTGTGGTGCCCTACGGTTGCAGTTCAGTGCCCTACGGTTGCAGTGCAGTGCCCTACGGTTGCAGTGCAGTGTCCTACGGTTGCAGTGTAGTGACCTACGGTTGCAGTGCAGTGTCCTACGGTTGCAGTTTAGTGCCCTACAGTTGCAGTTTAGTGCCCTACGGTTGCAGTTTAGTGCACCAGGGACCATGGTCAAATGTAGTGCACTACATAGGGAATAGGGTGTCATTTGTGAAGCCCCCTCTGTCCTCCGTGGCTGGTTAGTTGTTGTTTTTCAGGCGACAGGCTGGGAGATTGGACTGTCATAATCTATGGACCTGAGTTATAAGTGTTTCTCACCCAAACCAGTTTCTCGCCTCCCTACCTCCCTTCCGCTCTCTGATTCTTTTTCACACTCCTTCTCTTTCTCCCTCGCTGTCATGATGACCTGTTCTCTCCTTCTCTCTCTGCCTTTCTCTCTCTTTTCTCTGTTCTGCTCTCTCCTTCTCTCTCTCCTTCTCTCTCTTTTCTCTGTCCCATATAGCAACCTGTCCCTTTTACAGTGTAGTGCCCTACGGTTGCAGTGTAGTGCCCTACGGTTGCAGTGTAGTGCCCTACGGTTGCAGTGTAGTGCCCTACGGTTGCAGTGCAGTGCCCTACGGTTGCAGTGCAGTGCCCTACGGTTGCAGTGCAGTGCCCTACGGTTGCAGTTTAGTGCCCTACGGTTGCAGTTTAGTGTCCTACGGTTGCAGTGTAGTGACCTACGGTTGCAGTTTAGTGCCCTACGGTTGCAGTTTAGTGCACCAGGGACCATGGTCAAATGTAGTGCACTACATAGGGAATAGGGTGTCATTTGTGAAGCCCCCTCTGTCCTCCGTGGCTGGTTAGTTGTTGTTTTTCAGGCGACAGGCTGGGAGATTGGACTGTCATAATCTATGGACCTGAGTTATAAGTGTTTCTCACCCAAACCAGTTTCTCGCCTCCCTACCTCCCTTCCGCTCTCTGATTCTTTTTCACACTCCTTCTCTTTCTCCCTCGCTGTCATGATGACCAGTTCTCTCCTTCTCTCTCCTTCTCTCTCCGCCTCTCTCTCTTTTCTCTGTTCTGCTCTCTCCTTCTCTCTCCTTCTCTCTCTGCCTTTCTCTCTCTTTTCTCTGTCCTGCTCTCTCCTTCTCTCTCTGCCTTTCTCTGCCTTTCTCTCTCTTTTCTCTGTTCTGCTCTCTCCTTCTCTCTCCTTCTCTCTCCGCCTCTCTCTCTTTTCTCTGTCCTGTTCTCTCCTTCTCTCTCTGCCTTTCTCTCTCTTTTCTCTGTCCTGCTCTCTCCTTCTCGCTCCTTCTCTCTCTGCCTTTCTCTCTCTTTTCTCTGTTCTGCTCGCTCCTTCTCTCTCCTTCTCTCTCCGCCTCTCTCTCTTTTCTCTGTCCTGTTCTCTCCTTCTCTCTCCTTCTCTCTCTGCCTTTCTCTCTCTTTCCTCTGTCCTGCTCTCTCCTTCTCTCTCCGCCTTTCTCAGTCCTGTTCTTAATTTCCTCTACATGAAGGCATATGGTTGGCAATGGGTTCCTTCCATTCCTCTATTAATCACCACGACAACCACAAAGCCTGTTGGCAGCTACCGTGGTACAACCAATATGAAGACAACATTGTGGTACCATTTATAACTCATTCAGCCATAACCACACCAAGAGGCTATATAATGTGAAGGTTGTGCTATGTTCTCTCTCTCTCTCTCTCTCTCTCTCTCTCTCTCTCTCTCTCTCTCTCTCTCTCAGCCTTTTAAGAGCAACAGAAGAGGGTTATTTAAACTTTGTGAACCTATGGCCCCAAGCCTGTTCATTAGCAAACAATTAAGCTTTAAGAACGAGGTCCACTTAAAATAGAATGGAAGACAAAGGAAGCAGAGTGGAAGTACACTGGGGATCCTTCAAGCTTTAAAGAGCAATCTAACCTGTAATATTATAAAGCTGAAAGGGAAAAACAGACGGAAGACAAAGAGAGGTGGAGGAGGAACAATCAGGATCCTTCAAGCTTTAAACAACGACGGTTACCTGGAATTCAGTATAGAGAGTGAAAATACATTTTAAGACAGGAAGGTGAGAAGGGAGGGTAAAATGTATCCGTAAAGCTTTATCAAGAGACAATAGTTCCTGGAATTGAATACAGAGGCAGGGGTGAAGAGAGAGGAAGAAGGGAAGGAGGAGAGAAGGGGAGGAAATATGTGGATCATAGAGAGGGATGAGAGGGAAATAAATGAGGAAGGAGGGATGAGAGGTGAAAAGGTAGAGGAAGAGAGGGATGAGAAGGGAAAAGGTAGAGAAAGAGAGGGATGAGGAAAAGGTAGAGGAAGAGAGGGATGAGAGGGGAAAAGGTAGAGAAAGAGAGGGATGAGAGGGGAAAAGGTAGAGAAAGAGAGGGATGAGAGGGGAAAAGGTAGAGAAAGAGAGGGATGAGAGGGGAAAAGGTGGAGAAAGAGAGGGATGAGAGGGGAAAGTGTATCAAGTGTACAGATGTAGGATCTTAATTCGAGCCAGTTTGAGAAGAAGAAATGGATCCTTCAAAGCTTTAAATAGCGATCATACCTGGACTATAAAAAAGTAGAGAGGGAATGACAGAAGGAAGACAAAAGGGAGGAGAGAAAAGAAAGGGGAGGGATAAAGGAGTATCCTTCAAGCTTTAGATAATGACGGAATTCAATAAAGGGGAGGATGAAAAGAGTGAAGAGAGGACGAAGAGGGAGAAGGTCAAATGTATCCATCAAGCTTTGGTACCTGGAATTCAACACAGAGTACATGGCAAAAAGAGAGAGAGGAGAGAAGGGGACGAAAGAAGTGGATCATCCCAGTTCTAAAAAACGAGAGGTCATTCACCCCAAATTCAATACAGGAATGAGGGGTCATTCACACTAAATTCAATACAGGAATGAGAGGTCATTCACCTCAAATTCAATACAGGAATGAGGGGTCATTCACCCCAAATTCAATACAGGAATGAGGGGTCATTCACCCCAAATTCAATACAGGAATGAGAGGACATTCACCCCAAATTCAATACAGGAATGAGGGGTCATTCACCCCAAATTCAATACAGGAATGAGGGGTCATTCACCCCAAATTCAATACAGGAATGAGAGGACATTCACCCCAAATTCAATACAGGAATGAGAGGACATTCACCCCAAATTCAATACAGGAATGAGGGGTCATTCACACTAAATTCAATACAGGAATGATGGGTCATTCACCCCAAATTCAATATAGGAACAAGGGGTCATTCACACCAAATTCAATACAGGAACGAGGGAAAGATAGAAGAGAAGGAGGAGAGGAAAAGGTAGAAATGTATCATCAAAGCTTCAAAACACAATAGGGCACGTGGAAGAATACAGATAAAGAGATAGACACATCAAGGAGAGGGGGAGGAACAATACAGATACAGGGATAGACACATCAAGGAGAGGGGGAGGAACAATACAGATAAAGGGTTAGACACATCAAGGAGAGGGGGAGGAACAATACAGATAAAGAGAGAGACACATCAAGGAGAGGGGGAGGAACAATACAGATAAAGAGAGAGACATATCAAGGAGAGGGGGAGGAACAATACAGATAAAGGGTTAGACACATCAAGGAGAGGGGGAGGAACAATACAGATAAAGAGAGAGACATATCAAGGAGAGGGGGAGGAACAATACAGATAAAGAGAGAGACATATCAAGGAGAGGGGGAGGAACAATACAGATAAAGAGAGAGACATATCAAGGAGAGGGGGAGGAACAATACAGATAAAGAGAGAGACATATCAAGGAGAGGGGGAGGAACAATACAGATAAAGAGAGAGACATATCAAGGAGAGGGGGAGGAACAATACAGATAAAAGGATAGACACATCAAGGAGAGGGGGAGGAACAATACAGATAAAGGGTTAGACACATCAAGGAGAGGGGTAGGAACAATACAGATACAGGGATAGACACATCAAGGAGAGGGAGAGGAACAATACAGATACAGGGATAGACACATCAAGGAGAGGGAGAGGAACAATACAGATACAGGGATAGACACATCAAGGAGAGGGAGAGGAACAATACAGATACAGGGATAGACACATCAAGGAGAGGGGGAGGAACAATACAGATACAGGGATAGACACATCAAGGAGAGGGGGAGGAACAATACAGATACAGGGATAGACACATCAAGGAGAGGGGTAGGAACAATACAGATAAAGGGATAGATAGATCGATAAAGGAGAGGGGGAGGAACAATACAGATAAAGGGATAGACACATCAAGGAGAGGGAGAGGAACAATACAGATAAAGAGATAGATAGATAGATAGATAGATAGATAGATAGATGATAGATAGATAGATAGATAGATAGATAGATAGATAGATAGATAGATAGATAGATAGATAGATAGATAGATCAAGGAGAGGGGGAGGAACAAGTCTATCATTGAAATGTATCATTCAACGAGATGACATGCACTGCAAACTCAATGGACAGAAAAGAGGGAGAGAGAGTCAGAGAGAAAGAGAGAGAGAGAGAGAGACAGAGTCAGAGAGAGACAGAGAGACAGAGAGACTTAGAGAAGGAAAATGTTATCATTCCAACTCTAAGAAATGAGGGTTATGCACCTGTAATCCAATAGTGAATCTAGGGCACATCCCAAATGGCACTCTATTCCGTACATAGTGCACTACTTTGGACCAGAACCTGATATTACCCTTCAGTATGATTTATAACCATGTGTTGATCAGGAGGAGTCTGTGAGTTAGTGTGTGTGTGTGTGTGTGTATGTGTGTGTGTGTGTGTGTGTGTGTGTGTGTGTGTGTGTGTGTGTGTGTGTGTGTGTGTGTGTGTGTGTGTGTGTGTGTGTGTGTGTGTGTGTGTGTGTGTGTGTGGTGTGTGTGTGTGTGTGTGTGTGCGTGTGTGCGTGTGTGTGGAGGTATTGCCTCATAGCTGCTCCTTTAGGTCTAAAGAAGTCTAGAGGACAAATCCAACTTGAATTTCATTTGGGCAGTTAATTCTGAGGGTTGTCCTGTGGGAGTTTGTGTGTGTTTGTGTGGTGTGGTGTGTGTGTGGTGTGGTGTGTGTGGTGTGTGTGTGGTGTGTGGTGTGGTGTGGTGTGTGTGGTGTGGTGTGTGTGTGGTGTGGTGTGTGGTGTGGTGTTGTGTTGTGTTGTGGTGTGGTGTGGTGTGGTGTGGTGGGTGTGGTGTGGTGTGGTGTGGTGTGGTGTTGTGTTGTGTTGTGGTGTGGTGTGGTGGGTGTGGTGTGTTGTGGTGTGTGTGAGTAGGGCAGTTATTTCTGGTGGGTTCAGTGGGAGGGAGTCATACAGTTACAAGACAGGAGATATTCACTGGGGGGTAGTTGGGGGTAATATGGACAGAGAAGAAGACTGGGGAATTTACCTGTTCCCCATTAACCCCTCTCAGTGTCCCTTTACCTGTAACTCATTAACCCCTCTCAGTGTCCCTTACCTGTAACTCATTAACCCCTCTCAGTGTCCCTTTACCTGTAACTCATTAACCCCTCTCAGTGTCCCTTTACCTGTAACTCATTAACCCCTCTCAGTGTCTGTTTACCTGTTCCCCATTAACCCCTCTCAGTGTCCCTTTACCTGTAACTCATTAACCCCTCTCAGTGTCCCTTTACCTGTAACTCATTAACCCCTCTCAGTGTCCCTTTACCTGTAACTCATTAACCCCTCTCAGTGTCCCTTTACCTGTAACTCATTAACCCCTCTCAGTGTCCCTTACCTGTTCCCCATTAACCCCTCTCAGTGTCCCTTTACCTGTAACTCATTAACCCCTCTCAGTGTCCCTTTACCTGTAACTCATTAACCCCTCTCAGTGTCCCTTTACCTGTTACCCATTAACCCCTCTCAGTGTCCCTTACCTGTTCCCCATTAACCCCTCTCAGTGTCCCTTACCTGTTCCCCATTAACCCCTCTCAGTGTCCCTTTACCTGTAACTCATTAACCCCTCTCAGTGTCCCTTACCTGTTCCCCATTAACCCCTCTCAGTGTCCCTTTACCTGTAACTCATTAACCCCTCTCAGTGTCCCTTACCTGTTCCCCATTAACCCCTCTCAGTGTCCCTTTACCTGTAACTCATTAACCCCTCTCAGTGTCCCTTACCTGTTCCCCATTAACCCCTCTCAGTGTCCCTTACCTGTTCCCCATTAACCCCTCTCAGTGTCCCTTTACCTGTAACTCATTAACCCCTCTCAGTGTCCCTTACCTGTTACCCATTAACCCCTCTCAGTGTCCCTTACCTGTTCCCCATTAACCCCTCTCAGTGTCCCTTTACCTGTAACTCATTAACCCCTCTCAGTGTCCCTTTACCTGTAACTCATTAACCCCTCTCAGTGTCCCTTACCTGTTCCCCATTAACCCCTCTCAGTGTCCCTTTACCTGTAACTCATTAACCCCTCTCAGTGTCCCTTACCTGTTCCCCATTAACCCCTCTCAGTGTCCCTTACCTGTTCCCCATTAACCCCTCTGTGTCCCTTTACCTGTAACTCATTAACCCCTCTCAGTGTCCCTTACCTGTTACCCATTAACCCCTCTCAGTGTCCCTTTACCTGTAACTCATTAACCCCTCTCAGTGTCCCTTACCTGTTACCCATTAACCCCTCTCAGTGTCCCTTACCTGTTCCCCATTAACCCCTCTCAGTGTCCCTTACCTGTTCCCCATTAACCCCTCTCAGTGTTCCTTTACCTGTTCCCCATTAACCCCTCTCAGTGTCCCTTTACCTGTAACTCATTAACCCCTCTCAGTGTCCCTTTACCTGTAACTCATTAACCCCTCTCAGTGTCCCTTTACCTGTAACTCATTAACCCCTCTCAGTGTCTGTTTACCTGTTCCCCATTAACCCCTCTCAGTGTCCCTTTACCTGTAACTCATTAACCCCTCTCAGTGTCCCTTTACCTGTAACTCATTAACCCCTCTCAGTGTCCCTTACCTGTAACTCATTAACCCCTCTCAGTGTCCCTTTACCTGTAACTCATTAACCCCTCTCAGTGTCCCTTTACCTGTAACTCATTAACCCCTCTCAGTGTCTGTTTACCTGTTCCCCATTAACCCCTCTCAGTGTCCCTTTACCTGTAACTCATTAACCCCTCTCAGTGTCTGTTTACCTGTTCCCCATTAACCCCTCTCAGTGTCCCTTTACCTGTAACTCATTAACCCCTCTCAGTGTCCCTTACCTGTAACTCATTAACCCCTCTCAGTGTCCCTTTACCTGTAACTCATTAACCCCTCTCAGTGTCCCTTTACCTGTAACTCATTAACCCCTCTCAGTGTCTGTTTACCTGTTCCCCATTAACCCCTCTCAGTGTCCCTTTACCTGTAACTCATTAACCCCTCTCAGTGTCCCTTTACCTGTAACTCATTAACCCCTCTCAGTGTCCCTTTACCTGTAACTCATTAACCCCTCTCAGTGTCCCTTTACCTGTAACTCATTAACCCCTCTCAGTGTCCCTTACCTGTTCCCCATTAACCCCTCTCAGTGTCCCTTTACCTGTAACTCATTAACCCCTCTCAGTGTCCCTTTACCTGTAACTCATTAACCCCTCTCAGTGTCCCTTTACCTGTTACCCATTAACCCCTCTCAGTGTCCCTTACCTGTTCCCCATTAACCCCTCTCAGTGTCCCTTACCTGTTCCCCATTAACCCCTCTCAGTGTCCCTTTACCTGTAACTCATTAACCCCTCTCAGTGTCCCTTACCTGTTCCCCATTAACCCCTCTCAGTGTCCCTTTACCTGTAACTCATTAACCCCTCTCAGTGTCCCTTACCTGTTCCCCATTAACCCCTCTCAGTGTCCCTTTACCTGTAACTCATTAACCCCTCTCAGTGTCCCTTACCTGTTCCCCATTAACCCCTCTCAGTGTCCCTTACCTGTTCCCCATTAACCCCTCTCAGTGTCCCTTTACCTGTAACTCATTAACCCCTCTCAGTGTCCCTTACCTGTTACCCATTAACCCCTCTCAGTGTCCCTTACCTGTTCCCCATTAACCCCTCTCAGTGTCCCTTTACCTGTAACTCATTAACCCCTCTCAGTGTCCCTTTACCTGTAACTCATTAACCCCTCTCAGTGTCCCTTACCTGTTCCCCATTAACCCCTCTCAGTGTCCCTTTACCTGTAACTCATTAACCCCTCTCAGTGTCCCTTACCTGTTCCCCATTAACCCCTCTCAGTGTCCCTTACCTGTTCCCCATTAACCCCTCTGTGTCCCTTTACCTGTAACTCATTAACCCCTCTCAGTGTCCCTTACCTGTTACCCATTAACCCCTCTCAGTGTCCCTTTACCTGTAACTCATTAACCCCTCTCAGTGTCCCTTACCTGTTACCCATTAACCCCTCTCAGTGTCCCTTACCTGTTCCCCATTAACCCCTCTCAGTGTCCCTTACCTGTTCCCCATTAACCCCTCTCAGTGTTCCTTTACCTGTTCCCCATTAACCCCTCTCAGTGTCCCTTTACCTGTAACTCATTAACCCCTCTCAGTGTCCCTTTACCTGTAACTCATTAACCCCTCTCAGTGTCCCTTTACCTGTAACTCATTAACCCCTCTCAGTGTCTGTTTACCTGTTCCCCATTAACCCCTCTCAGTGTCCCTTTACCTGTAACTCATTAACCCCTCTCAGTGTCCCTTTACCTGTAACTCATTAACCCCTCTCAGTGTCCCTTACCTGTAACTCATTAACCCCTCTCAGTGTCCCTTTACCTGTAACTCATTAACCCCTCTCAGTGTCCCTTTACCTGTAACTCATTAACCCCTCTCAGTGTCTGTTTACCTGTTCCCCATTAACCCCTCTCAGTGTCCCTTTACCTGTAACTCATTAACCCCTCTCAGTGTCTGTTTACCTGTTCCCCATTAACCCCTCTCAGTGTCCCTTTACCTGTAACTCATTAACCCCTCTCAGTGTCCCTTACCTGTTCCCCATTAACCCCTCTCAGTGTCCCTTTACCTGTAACTCATTAACCCCTCTCAGTGTCCCTTACCTGTTCCCCATTAACCCCTCTCAGTGTCCCTTTACCTGTAACTCATTAACCCCTCTCAGTGTCCCTTACCTGTTCCCCATTAACCCCTCTCAGTGTCCCTTACCTGTTCCCCATTAACCCCTCTCAGTGTCCCTTTACCTGTAACTCATTAACCCCTCTCAGTGTCCCTTACCTGTTACCCATTAACCCCTCTCAGTGTCCCTTACCTGTTCCCCATTAACCCCTCTCAGTGTCCCTTTACCTGTAACTCATTAACCCCTCTCAGTGTCCCTTTACCTGTAACTCATTAACCCCTCTCAGTGTCCCTTACCTGTTCCCCATTAACCCCTCTCAGTGTCCCTTTACCTGTAACTCATTAACCCCTCTCAGTGTCCCTTACCTGTTCCCCATTAACCCCTCTCAGTGTCCCTTACCTGTTCCCCATTAACCCCTCTCAGTGTCCCTTTACCTGTAACTCATTAACCCCTCTCAGTGTCCCTTACCTGTTACCCATTAACCCCTCTCAGTGTCCCTTTACCTGTAACTCATTAACCCCTCTCAGTGTCCCTTACCTGTTACCCATTAACCCCTCTCAGTGTCCCTTACCTGTTCCCCATTAACCCCTCTCAGTGTCCCTTACCTGTTCCCCATTAACCCCTCTCAGTGTTCCTTTACCTGTTCCCCATTAACCCCTCTCAGTGTCCCTTTACCTGTAACTCATTAACCCCTCTCAGTGTCCCTTTACCTGTAACTCATTAACCCCTCTCAGTGTCCCTTTACCTGTAACTCATTAACCCCTCTCAGTGTCTGTTTACCTGTTCCCCATTAACCCCTCTCAGTGTCCCTTTACCTGTAACTCATTAACCCCTCTCAGTGTCCCTTTACCTGTAACTCATTAACCCCTCTCAGTGTCCCTTACCTGTAACTCATTAACCCCTCTCAGTGTCCCTTTACCTGTAACTCATTAACCCCTCTCAGTGTCCCTTTACCTGTAACTCATTAACCCCTCTCAGTGTCTGTTTACCTGTTCCCCATTAACCCCTCTCAGTGTCCCTTTACCTGTAACTCATTAACCCCTCTCAGTGTCTGTTTACCTGTTCCCCATTAACCCCTCTCAGTGTCCCTTTACCTGTAACTCATTAACCCCTCTCAGTGTCCCTTACCTGTTCCCCATTAACCCCTCTCAGTGTCCCTTTACATGTAACTCATTAACCCCTCTCAGTGTCCCTTACCTGTTACCCATTAACCCCTCTCAGTGTCCCTTTACCTGTAACTCATTAACCCCTCTCAGTGTCCCTTTACCTGTAACTCATTAACCCCTCTCAGTGTCCCTTACCTGTTCCCCATTAACCCCTCTCAGTGTCCCTTTACCTGTAACTCATTAACCCCTCTCAGTGTCTGTTTACCTGTTCCCCATTAACCCCTCTCAGTGTCCCTTTACCTGTAACTCATTAACACCTCTCAGTGTCCCTTTACCTGTAACTCATTAACCCCTCTCAGTGTCCCTTTACCTGTAACTCATTAACCCCTCTCAGTGTCCCTTTACCTGAGAAGTATGGGCCACACAATCCTCCCTTATGTACAGATCCAGGATCAGATTATTCTCACCTAAATCTTCCTTTATATACAGATCCAAGATCAGATTATGTTCACCTAAATCAGGTCCAGGGTCAGCTGGATCTTCAACCTTGACATATAGAAGTCTGGGAGAAGATAATAGGGTGTGTGATGTGATCATAAATCCTCCATTTTGACCAGTATCTCTGTCATGTTTGCCCCTTCTCTCCTTTCTCTTCTCTTTATCCCCCCATTTCCAGGATCAGCTAATCCCTTCCATATCCTGTATGTAACCATTACCATACAACAACACAAACTGACCCCAGATCAGCTGATCCCTCCCATGTCCTGTATGTAACCATTACCACACAACAACATACCCCAGATCAGCTTATAGGTCTATCTGAAAGCATTGTTTTGTTCACACTGTGTTTTGTGTTTAGAAACCGCTTTTGAATCGTGTGTGTGTGTGTGTGTGTGTATGTGTGTGTGTGTGTGGGTGTTTGTATGTGTGGGTGTGTGTGTCTGTGGGTGTATGTGTGTGTGTGTGTGTGTGGGTGTGTGGGTGTATGGGTGGGTGGGTATAAATGTCTATTCTTTGCGAAGGGAAAGAAGAAAAGCACTAGATGTTATCTGGTAAATCTCAACAAGCCCTTTAACAAAACCCCCAACTAGACAATTTCCCTTTCAGAGCAAAAACACGTTAACTGTGTCCCAAATGGCACCCTATTCCCTATGAAGTGCACTACTTTTGATCAGAGCCCATAAGGAACAGGGTGCCGTTAGGAACGCAACCTTTGTACCTCACTAACACTAACCTCTCCACTGCACTTATCTCCACGGTAACACCGCCGAGAACGAGAGAAAACGAGAGATAAAAGATGACCAATAACAGTTTTATGAGGTCTTTATATCGCCGCAGCAACGCTTTTCATTTCTTCTCCTCTATCTCGAAATAGGGATGTTCTTTTTCTAAATGCAGAGAAAAACTAAAACATGGCATTTTATTTTGTGAAGTAAAACATGAGTTTTTATTTTGTAGGATAGAAGACGATCTGTTATTGTTTTGTAGGAGAGAAGACGATCTGTTATTGTTTTGTAGGAGAGAAGAGGGCCTGTTATTGTTTTGTAGGAGAGAAGAGGATCTGTTATTGTTTTGTAGGAGAGAAGAGGATCTGTTATTGTTTTGTAGGAGAGAAGAGGATCTGTTATTGTTTTGTAGGAGAGAAGAGGATCTGTTATTGTTTTGTAGGAGAGAAGAGGGCCTGTTATTGTTTTGTAGGAGAGAAGAGGATCTGTTATTGTTTTGTAGGAGAGAAGAGGATCTGTTATTGTTATGTAGGAGAGAAGAGGATCTGTTATTGTTATGTAGGAGAGAAGAGGATCTGTTATTGCTATGTAGGAGAGAAGAGGATCTGTTATTGTTTTGTAGGAGAGAAGAGGGCCTGTTATTGTTATGTAGGAGAGAAGAGGATCTGTTATTGTTTTGTAGGAGAGAAGAGGTTCTGTTATTGTTTTGTAGGAGAGAAGAGGATCTGTTATTGTTATGTAGGAGAGAAGATGGCCTGTTATTGTTTTGTAGGAGAGAAGAGGATCTGTTATTGTTTTGTAGGAGAGAAGAGGATCTGTTATTGTTTTGTAGGAGAGAAGAGGATCTGTTATTGTTTTGTAGGAGAGAAGAGGATCTGTTATTGTTATGTAGGAGAGAAGAGGATCTGTTATTGTTTTGTAGGAGAGAAGAGGATCTGTTATTGTTATGTAGGAGAGAAGAGGATCTGTTATTGTTATGTAGGAGAGAAGAGGATCTGTTATTGTTTTGTAGGAGAGAAGAGGGCCTGTTATTGTTTTGTAGGAGAGAAGAGGGCCTGTTATTGTTTTGTAGGAGAGAAGAGGGCCTGTTATTGTTATGTAGGAGAGAAGAGGATCTGTTATTGTTATGTAGGAGAGAAGAGGGCCTGTTATTGTTTTGTAGGAGAGAAGAGGATCTGTTATTGTTTTGTAGGAGAGAAGAGGATCTGTTATTGTTTTGTAGGAGAGAAGAGGATCTGTTATTGTTATGTAGTAGAGAAGAGGATCTGTTATTGTTTTGTAGGAGAGAAGAGGATCTGTTATTGTTTTGTAGGAGAGAAGAGGATCTGTTATTGTTTTGTAGGAGAGAAGAGGGCCTGTTATTGTTTTGTAGGAGAGAAGAGGATCTGTTATTGTTATGTAGGAGAGAAGAGGATCTGTTATTGTTATGTAGGAGAGAAGAGGATCTGTTATTGTTATGTAGGAGAGAAGAGGATCTGTTATTGTTATGTAGGAGAGAAGAGGATCTGTTATTGTTTTGTAGGAGAGAAGAGGATCTGTTATTGTTTTGTAGGAGAGAAGAGGATCTGTTATTGTTTTGTAGGAGAGAAGAGGGCCTGTTATTGTTTTGTAGGAGAGAAGAGGGCCTGTTATTGTTTTGTAGGAGAGAAGAGGATCTGTTATTGTTTTGTAGGAGAGAAGAGGATCTGTTATTGTTTTGTAGGAGAGAAGAGGATCTGTTATTGTTTTGTAGGAGAGAAGAGGATCTGTTATTGTTTTGTAGGAGAGAAGAGGATCTGTTATTGTTATGTAGTAGAGAAGAGGATCTGTTATTGTTTTGTAGGAGAGAAGAGGATCTGTTATTGTTTTGTAGTAGAGAAGAGGATCTGTTATTGTTTTGTAGTAGAGAAGAGGGCCTGTTATTGTTATGTAGGGGAGAAGAGGATCTGTTATTGTTTTGTAGGAGAGAAGAGGATCTGTTATTGTTTTGTAGGAGAGAAGAGGATCTGTTATTGTTTTGTAGGAGAGAAGAGGGCCTGTTATTGTTATGTAGGAGAGAAGAGGATCTGTTATTGTTAGGTAGGAGAGAAGAGGGCCTGTTATTGTTTTGTAGGAGAGAAGAGGGCCTGTTATTGTTTTGTAGGAGAGAAGAGGGCCTGTTATTGTTTTGTAGGAGAGAAGAGGATCTGTTATTGTTATGTAGGAGAGAAGAGGATCTGTTATTGTTTTGTAGGAGAGAAGAGGATCTGTTATTGTTTTGTAGGAGAGAAGAGGATCTGTTATTGTTTTGTAGGAGAGAAGAGGGCCTGTTATTGTTTTGTAGGAGAGAAGAGGATCTGTTATTGTTATGTAGGAGAGAAGAGGATCTGTTATTGTTATGTAGGAGAGAAGAGGATCTGTTATTGTTATGTAGGAGAGAAGAGGATCTGTTATTGTTTTGTAGGAGAGAAGAGGATCTGTTATTGTTTTGTAGGAGAGAAGAGGATCTGTTATTGTTTTGTAGGAGAGAAGAGGATCTGTTATTGTTATGTAGTAGAGAAGAGGATCTGTTATTGTTTTGTAGGAGAGAAGAGGATCTGTTATTGTTTTGTAGTAGAGAAGAGGATCTGTTATTGTTTTGTAGTAGAGAAGAGGGCCTGTTATTGTTATGTAGGGGAGAAGAGGATCTGTTATTGTTTTGTAGGAGAGAAGAGGATCTGTTATTGTTTTGTAGGAGAGAAGAGGATCTGTTATTGTTTTGTAGGAGAGAAGAGGGCCTGTTATTGTTATGTAGGAGAGAAGAGGATCTGTTATTGTTAGGTAGGAGAGAAGAGGGCCTGTTATTGTTTTGTAGGAGAGAAGAGGGCCTGTTATTGTTTTGTAGGAGAGAAGAGGGCCTGTTATTGTTTTGTAGGAGAGAAGAGGATCTGTTATTGTTATGTAGGAGAGAAGAGGATCTGTTATTGTTTTGTAGGAGAGAAGAGGATCTGTTATTGTTTTGTAGGAGAGAAGAGGATCTGTTATTGTTTTGTAGGAGAGAAGAGGGCCTGTTATTGTTTTGTAGGAGAGAAGAGGATCTGTTATTGTTATGTAGGAGAGAAGAGGATCTGTTATTGTTATGTAGGAGAGAAGAGGATCTGTTATTGTTATGTAGGAGAGAAGAGGATCTGTTATTGTTTTGTAGGAGAGAAGAGGATCTGTTATTGTTTTGTAGGAGAGAAGAGGATCTGTTATTGTTTTGTAGGAGAGAAGAGGGCCTGTTATTGTTTTGTAGGAGAGAAGAGGGCCTGTTATTGTTTTGTAGGAGAGAAGAGGATCTGTTATTGTTTTGTAGGAGAGAAGAGGATCTGTTATTGTTTTGTAGGAGAGAAGAGGATCTGTTATTGTTTTGTAGGAGAGAAGAGGATCTGTTATTGTTATGTAGGAGAGAAGAGGATCTGTTATTGTTTTGTAGGAGAGAAGAGGGCCTGTTATTGTTTTGTAGGAGAGAAGAGGATCTGTTATTGTTTTGTAGGAGAGAAGAGGATCTGTTATTGTTTTGTAGGAGAGAAGAGGATCTGTTATTGTTTTGTAGGAGAGAAGAGGATCTGTTATTGTTTTGTAGGAGAGAAGAGGGCCTGTCATTGTTTTGTAGGAGAGAAGAGGATCTGTTATTGTTTTGTAGTAGAGAAGAGGGCCTGTTATTGTTATGTAGGAGAGAAGAGGGCCTGTTATTGTTATGTAGGAGAGAAGAGGATCTGTTATTGTTTTGTAGTAGAGAAGAGGATCTGTTATTGTTTTGTAGGAGAGAAGAGGGCCTGTTATTGTTTTGTAGGAGAGAAGAGGATCTGTTATTGTTTTGTAGGAGAGAAGAGGATCTGTTATTGTTTTGTAGGAGAGAAGAGGGCCTGTTATTGTTTTGTAGGAGAGAAGAGGGCCTGTTATTGTTTTGTAGGAGAGAAGAGGATCTGTTATTGTTTTGTAGGAGAGAAGAGGATCTGTTATTGTTTTGTAGGAGAGAAGAGGATCTGTTATTGTTATGTAGGAGAGAAGAGGATCTGTTATTGTTATGTAGGAGAGAAGAGGATCTGTTATTGTTTTGTAGGAGAGAAGAGGATCTGTTATTGTTTTGTAGGAGAGAAGAGGATCTGTTATTCTTATGTAGGAGAGAAGAGGATCTGTTATTGTTTTGTAGGAGAGAAGAGGGCCTGTTATTGTTTTGTAGGAGAGAAGGGGATCTGTTATTGTTTTGTAGGAGAGAAGAGGATCTGTTATTGTTTTGTAAGAGAGAAGAGGATCTGTTATTGTTTTGTAGGAGAGAAGAGGATCTGTTATTGTTTTGTAGGAGAGAAGAGGATCTGTTATTGTTTTGTATTAGAGAAGAGGGCCTGTTATTGTTTTGTAGGAGAGAAGAGGATCTGTTATTGTTTTGTAGTAGAGAAGAGGGCCTGTTATTGTTATGTAGGAGAGAAGAGGATCTGTTATTGTTTTGTAGGAGAGAAGAGGATCTGTTATTGTTTTGTAGTAGAGAAGAGGGCCTGTTATTGTTTTGTATGAGAGAAGAGGGCCTGTTATTGTTATGTAGGAGAGAAGAGGATCTGTTATTGTTTTGTAGGAGAGAAGAGGATCTGTTATTGTTATGTAGGAGAGAAGAGGATCTGTTATTGTTTTGTAGTAGAGAAGAGGGCCTGTTATTGTTATGTAGGAGAGAAGAGGGCCTGTTATTGTTATGTAGGAGAGAAGAGGATCTGTTATTGTTATGTAGGAGAGAAGAGGGCCTGTTATTGTTTTGTAGGAGAGAAGAGGATCTGTTATTGTTTTGTAGGAGAGAAGAGGATCTGTTATTGTTTTGTAGGAGAGAAGAGGGCCTGTTATTGTTTTGTAGGAGAGAAGAGGGCCTGTTATTGTTTTGTAGGAGAGAAGAGGATCTGTTATTGTTTTGTAGGAGAGAAGAGGATCTGTTATTGTTTTGTAGGAGAGAAGAGGATCTGTTATTGTTATGTAGGAGAGAAGAGGATCTGTTATTGTTATGTAGGGGAGAAGAGGATCTGTTATTGTTTTGTAGGAGAGAAGAGGATCTGTTATTGTTTTGTAGGAGAGAAGAGGATCTGTTATTGTTTTGTAGGAGAGAAGAGGATCTGTTATTGTTTTGTAGGAGAGAAGAGGATCTGTTATTGTTTTGTAGGAGAGAAGAGGGCCTGTTATTGTTATGTAGGAGAGAAGAGGGCCTGTTATTGTTATGTCGGAGAGAAGAGGGCCTGTTATTGTTTTGTAGGAGAGAAGAGGATCTGTTATTGTTTTGTAGGAGAGAAGAGGATCTGTTATTGTTTTGTAGGAGAGAAGAGGGCCTGTTATTGTTTTGTAGGAGAGAAGAGGATCTGTTATTGTTTTGTAGGAGAGAAGAGGATCTGTGATTGTTTTGTAGGAGAGAAGAGGATCTGTTATTGTTTTGTAGGAGAGAAGAGGATCTGTTATTGTTATGTAGGAGAGAAGAGGATCTGCTATTGTTATGTAGGAGAGAAGAGGATCTGTTATTGTTTTGTAGGAGAGAAGAGGATCTGTTATTGTTTTGTAGGAGAGAAGAGGATCTGTTATTGTTTTGTAGGAGAGAAGAGGATCTGTTATTGTTATGTAGGAGAGAAGAGGATCTGTTATTGTTTTGTAGGAGAGAAGAGGATCTGTTATTGTTATGTAGGAGAGAAGATGATCTGTTATTGTTTTGTTGGAGAGAAGAGGTTCTGTTATTGTTTTGTAGTAGAGAAGAGGGCCTGTTATTGTTATGTAGGAGAGAAGAGGGCCTGTTATTGTTATGTAGGAGAGAAGAGGGTCTGTTATTGTTATGTAGGAGAGAAGAGGATCTGTTATTGTTTTGTAGTAGAGAAGAGGGCCTGTTATTGTTTTGTAGGAGAGAAGAGGGCCTGTTATTGTTTTGTAGGAGAGAAGAGGATCTGTTATTGTTTTGTAGGAGAGAAGAGGGCCTGTTATTGTTTTGTAGGAGAGAAGAGGGCCTGTTATTGTTTTGTAGGAGAGAAGAGGATCTGTTATTGTTATGTAGGAGAGAAGAGGATCTGTTATTGTTTTGTAGGAGAGAAGAGGGCCTGTTATTGTTTTGTAGGAGAGAAGAGGATCTGTTATTGTTTTGTAGGAGAGAAGAGGATCTGTTATTGTTTTGTAGGAGAGAAGAGGATCTGTTATTGTTTTGTAGGAGAGAAGAGGATCTGTTATTGTTATGTAGGAGAGAAGAGGATCTGCTATTGTTATGTAGGAGAGAAGAGGATCTGTAATTGTTTTGTAGGAGAGAAGAGGATCTGTTATTGTTTTGTAGGAGAGAAGAGGATCTGTTATTGTTTTGTAGGAGAGAAGAGGATCTGTTATTGTTATGTAGGAGAGAAGAGGATCTGTTATTGTTTTGTAGGAGAGAAGAGGATCTGTTATTGTTATGTAGGAGAGAAGATGATCTGTTATTGTTTTGTTGGAGAGAAGAGGATCTGTTATTGTTTTGTAGTAGAGAAGAGGGCCTGTTATTGTTATGTAGGAGAGAAGAGGGCCTGTTATTGTTATGTAGGAGAGAAGAGGGCCTGTTATTGTTATGTCGGAGAGAAGAGGGCCTGTTATTGTTTTGTAGGAGAGAAGAGGATCTGTTATTGTTTTGTAGGAGAGAAGAGGATCTGTTATTGTTTTGTAGGAGAGAAGAGGGCCTGTTATTGTTTTGTAGGAGAGAAGAGGATCTGTTATTGTTATGTAGGAGAGAAGAGGGCCTGTTATTGTTATGTAGGAGAGAAGAGGATCTGTTATTGTTTTGTAGTAGAGAAGAGGGCCTGTTATTGTTTTGTAGGAGAGAAGAGGATCTGTTATTGTTTTGTAGGAGAGAAGAGGATCTGTTATTGTTATGTAGGAGAGAAGAGGATCTGCTATTGTTATGTAGGAGAGAAGGGGATCTGTTATTGTTTTGTAGGAGAGAAGAGGATCTGTTATTGTTATGTAGGAGAGAAGAGGATCTGTTATTGTTTTGTAGGAGAGAAGAGGATCTGTTATTGTTATGTAGGAGAGAAGAGGGCCTGTTATTGTTTTGTAGGAGAGAAGAGGATCTGTTATTGTTATGTAGGGGAGAAGAGGATCTGTTATTGTTTTGTAGGAGAGAAGAGGATCTGTTATTGTTTTGTAGGAGAGAAGAGGATCTGTTATTGTTTTGTAGGAGAGAAGAGGATCTGTTATTGTTTTGTAGGAGAGAAGAGGATCTGTTATTGTTTTGTAGGAGAGAAGAGGATCTGTTATTGTTTTGTAGGAGAGAAGAGGATCTGTTATTGTTATGTAGGAGAGAAGAGGATCTGCTATTGTTATGTAGGAGAGAAGAGGATCTGTAATTGTTTTGTAGGAGAGAAGAGGATCTGTTATTGTTTTGTAGGAGAGAAGAGGATCTGTTATTGTTTCGTAGGAGAGAAGAGGATCTGTTATTGTTATGTAGGAGAGAAGAGGATCTGTTATTGTTTTGTAGGAGAGAAGAGGATCTGTTATTGTTATGTAGGAGAGAAGATGATCTGTTATTGTTTTGTTGGAGAGAAGAGGATCTGTTATTGTTTTGTAGTAGAGAAGAGGGCCTGTTATTGTTATGTAGGAGAGAAGAGGGCCTGTTATTGTTATGTAGGAGAGAAGAGGGCCTGTTATTGTTATGTCGGAGAGAAGAGGGCCTGTTATTGTTTTGTAGGAGAGAAGAGGATCTGTTATTGTTTTGTAGGAGAGAAGAGGATCTGTTATTGTTTTGTAGGAGAGAAGAGGGCCTGTTATTGTTTTGTAGGAGAGAAGAGGATCTGTTATTGTTTTGTAGGAGAGAAGAGGATCTGTGATTGTTTTGTAGGAGAGAAGAGGATCTGTTATTGTTTTGTAGGAGAGAAGAGGATCTGTTATTGTTATGTAGGAGAGAAGAGGATCTGCTATTGTTATGTAGGAGAGAAGAGGATCTGTTATTGTTTTGTAGGAGAGAAGAGGATCTGTTATTGTTTTGTAGGAGAGAAGAGGATCTGTTATTGTTTTGTAGGAGAGAAGAGGATCTGTTATTGTTATGTAGGAGAGAAGAGGATCTGTTATTGTTTTGTAGGAGAGAAGAGGATCTGTTATTGTTATGTAGGAGAGAAGATGATCTGTTATTGTTTTGTTGGAGAGAAGAGGTTCTGTTATTGTTTTGTAGTAGAGAAGAGGGCCTGTTATTGTTATGTAGGAGAGAAGAGGATCTGTTATTGTTATGTAGGGGAGAAGAGGATCTGTTATTGTTTTGTAGGAGAGAAGAGGATCTGTTATTGTTTTGTAGGAGAGAAGAGGATCTGTTATTGTTTTGTAGGAGAGAAGAGGATCTGTTATTGTTTTGTAGGAGAGAAGAGGATCTGTTATTGTTTTGTAGGAGAGAAGAGGATCTGTTATTGTTTTGTAGGAGAGAAGAGGATCTGTTATTGTTATGTAGGAGAGAAGAGGATCTGCTATTGTTATGTAGGAGAGAAGAGGATCTGTAATTGTTTTGTAGGAGAGAAGAGGATCTGTTATTGTTTTGTAGGAGAGAAGAGGATCTGTTATTGTTTCGTAGGAGAGAAGAGGATCTGTTATTGTTATGTAGGAGAGAAGAGGATCTGTTATTGTTTTGTAGGAGAGAAGAGGATCTGTTATTGTTATGTAGGAGAGAAGATGATCTGTTATTGTTTTGTTGGAGAGAAGAGGATCTGTTATTGTTTTGTAGTAGAGAAGAGGGCCTGTTATTGTTATGTAGGAGAGAAGAGGGCCTGTTATTGTTATGTAGGAGAGAAGAGGGCCTGTTATTGTTATGTCGGAGAGAAGAGGGCCTGTTATTGTTTTGTAGGAGAGAAGAGGATCTGTTATTGTTTTGTAGGAGAGAAGAGGATCTGTTATTGTTTTGTAGGAGAGAAGAGGGCCTGTTATTGTTTTGTAGGAGAGAAGAGGATCTGTTATTGTTTTGTAGGAGAGAAGAGGATCTGTGATTGTTTTGTAGGAGAGAAGAGGATCTGTTATTGTTTTGTAGGAGAGAAGAGGATCTGTTATTGTTATGTAGGAGAGAAGAGGATCTGCTATTGTTATGTAGGAGAGAAGAGGATCTGTTATTGTTTTGTAGGAGAGAAGAGGATCTGTTATTGTTTTGTAGGAGAGAAGATGATCTGTTATTGTTTTGTAGGAGAGAAGAGGATCTGTTATTGTTATGTAGGAGAGAAGAGGATCTGTTATTGTTTTGTAGGAGAGAAGAGGATCTGTTATTGTTATGTAGGAGAGAAGATGATCTGTTATTGTTTTGTTGGAGAGAAGAGGTTCTGTTATTGTTTTGTAGTAGAGAAGAGGGCCTGTTATTGTTATGTAGGAGAGAAGAGGGCCTGTTATTGTTATGTAGGAGAGAAGAGGGCCTGTTATTGTTATGTAGGAGAGAAGAGGATCTGTTATTGTTTTGTAGTAGAGAAGAGGGCCTGTTATTGTTTTGTAGGAGAGAAGAGGGCCTGTTATTGTTTTGTAGGAGAGAAGAGGATCTGTTATTGTTTTGTAGGAGAGAAGAGGGCCTGTTATTGTTTTGTAGGAGAGAAGAGGGCCTGTTATTGTTTTGTAGGAGAGAAGAGGATCTGTTATTGTTATGTAGGAGAGAAGAGGATCTGTTATTGTTATGTAGGAGAGAAGAGGATCTGTTATTGTTTTGTAGTAGAGAAGAGGGCCTGTTATTGTTTTGTAGTAGAGAAGAGGGCCTGTTATTGTTTTGTAGGAGAGAAGAGGATCTGTTATTGTTATGTAGGAGAGAAGAGGGCCTGTTATTGTTTTGTAGGAGAGAAGAGGGCCTGTTATTGTTTTGTAGGAGAGAAGAGGATCTGTTATTGTTTTGTAGGAGAGAAGAGGATCTGTTATTGTTTTGTAGGAGAGAAGAGGGCCTGTTATTGTTTTGTAGGAGAGAAGAGGGCCTGTTATTGTTTTGTAGGAGAGAAGAGGATCTGTTATTGTTTTGTAGGAGAGAAGAGGATCTGTTATTGTTTTGTAGGAGAGAAGAGGATCTGTTATTGTTTTGTAGGAGAGAAGAGGATCTGTTATTGTTTTGTAGGAGAGAAGAGGATCTGTTATTGTTATGTAGCAGAGAAGAGGATCTGTTATTGTTTTGTGGGAGAGAAGAGGATCTGTTATTGTTAAGTAGGAGAGAAGAGGATCTGTTATTGTTTTGTTGGTGAGAAAAGGATCTGTTATTGTTTTGTAGTAGAGAAGAGGGCCTGTTATTGTTATGTAGGAGAGAAGAGGGCCTGTTATTGTTTTGTAGGAGAGAAGAGGGCCTGTTATTGTTTTGTAGGAGAGAAGAGGATCTGTTATTGTTATGTAGGAGAGAAGAGGATCTGTTATTGTTATGTAGGAGAGAAGAGGATCTGTTATTGTTTTGTAGTAGAGAAGAGGGCCTGTTATTGTTTTGTAGGAGAGAAGAGGGCCTGTTATTGTTTTGTAGGAGAGAAGAGGATCTGTTATTGTTATGTAGGAGAGAAGAGGGCCTGTTATTGTTTTGTAGGAGAGAAGAGGGCCTGTTATTGTTATGTAGGAGAGAAGAGGGCCTGTTATTGTTTTGTAGGAGAGAAGAGGATCTGTTATTGTTTTGTAGGAGAGAAGAGGATCTGTTATTGTTTTGTAGGAGAGAATAGGGCCTGTTATTGTTTTGTAATAGAGAAGAGGGCCTGTTATTGTTTTGTAGGAGAGAAGAGGATCTGTTATTGTTTTGTAGGAGAGAAGAGGATCTGTTATTGTTTTGTAGGAGAGAAGAGGATCTGTTATTGTTTTGTAGGAGAGAAGAGGATCTGTTATTGTTTTGTAGGAGAGAAGAGGATCTGTTATTGTTATGTAGGAGAGAAGAGGATCTGTTATTGTTTTGTAGGAGAGAAGAGGATCTGTTATTGTTAAGTAGGAGAGAAGAGGATCTGTTATTGTTTTGTTGGTGAGAAGAGGATCTGTTATTGTTTTGTAGTAGAGAAGAGGGCCTGTTATTGTTATGTAGGAGAGAAGAGGGCCTGTTATTGTTATGTAGGAGAGAAGAGGATCTGTTATTTTTATGTAGGAGAGAAGAGGGCCTGTTATTGTTTTGTAGGAGAGAAGAGGATCTGTTATTGTTTTGTAGTAGAGAAGGGGGCCTGTTATTGTTATGTAGGAGAGAAGAGGGCCTGTTATTGTTTTGTAGGAGAGAAGAGGGCCTGTTATTGTTTTGTAGGAGAGAAGAGGGCCTGTTATTGTTTTGTAGGAGAGAAGAGGGCCTGTTATTGTTATGTAGGAGAGAAGAGGATCTGTTATTGTTATGTAGGAGAGAAGAGGGCCTGTTATTGTTTTGTAGGAGAGAAGAGGATCTGTTATTGTTTTGTAGGAGAGAAGAGGATCTGTTATTGTTTTGTAGGAGAGAAGAGGGCCTGTTATTGTTTTGTAGGAGAGAAGAGGGCCTGTTATTGTTTTGTAGGAGAGAAGAGGATCTGTTATTGTTTTGTAGGAGAGAAGAGGATCTGTTATTGTTTTGTAGGAGAGAAGAGGATCTGTTATTGTTATGTAGGAGAGAAGAGGATCTGTTATTGTTATGTAGGAGAGAAGAGGATCTGTTATTGTTTTGTAGGAGAGAAGAGGATCTGTTATTGTTTTGTAGGATAGAAGAGGGCCTGTTATTGTTTTGTAGGAGAGAAGAGGATCTGTTATTGTTTTGTAGGAGAGAAGAGGATCTGTTATTGTTTTGTAGGAGAGAAGAGGATCTGTTATTGTTTTGTAGGAGAGAAGAGGATCTGTTATTGTTATGTAGGAGAGAAGAGGATCTGTTATTGTTTTGTAGGAGAGAAGAGGGCCTGTTATTGTTTTGTAGGAGAGAAGAGGATCTGTTATTGTTTTGTAGGAGAGAAGAGGATCTGTTATTGTTTTGTAGGAGAGAAGAGGATCTGTTATTGTTTTGTAGGAGAGAAGAGGATCTGTTATTGTTATGTATGAGAGAAGAGGATCTGTTATTGTTTTGTAGGAGAGAAGAGGGCCTGTTATTGTTTTGTAGGAGAGAAGAGGATCTGTTATTGTTATGTTGGAGAGAAGAGGATCTGTTATTGTTTTGTAGGAGAGAAGAGGATCTGTTATTGTTATGTAGGAGAGAAGAGGGCCTGTTATTGTTTTGTAGGAGAGAAGAGGATCTGTTATTGTTTTGTAGGAGAGAAGAGGATCTGTTATTGTTATGTAGGAGAGAAGAGGATCTGTTATTGTTTTGTAGTAGAGAAGAGGGCCTGTTATTGTTATGTAGGAGAGAAGAGGGCCTGTTATTGTTATGTAGGAGAGAAGAGGATCTGTTATTGTTTTGTAGTAGAGAAGAGGGCCTGTTATTGTTTTGTAGGAGAGAAGAGGGCCTGTTATTGTTTTGTAGGAGAGAAGAGGATCTGTTATTGTTTTGTAGGAGAGAAGAGGATCTGTTATTGTTTTGTAGGAGAGAAGAGGATCTGTTATTGTTTTGTAGGAGAGAAGAGGGCCTGTTATTGTTTTGTAGGAGAGAAGAGGGCCTGTTATTGTTTTGTAGGAGAGAAGAGGATCTGTTATTGTTTTGTAGGAGAGAAGAGGATCTGTTATTGTTATGTAGGAGAGAAGAGGATCTGTTATTGTTATGTAGGAGAGAAGAGGATCTGTTATTGTTTTGTAGGAGAGAAGAGGATCTGTTATTGTTTTGTAGGAGAGAAGAGGGCCTGTTATTGTTTTGTAGGAGAGAAGAGGATCTGTTATTGTTTTGTAGGAGAGAAGAGGATCTGTTATTGTTTTGTAGGAGAGAAGAGGATCTGTTATTGTTTTGTAGGAGAGAAGAGGATCTGTTATTGTTATGTAGGAGAGAAGAGGATCTGTTATTGTTTTGTAGGAGAGAAGAGGGCCTGTTATTGTTTTGTAGGAGAGAAGAGGATCTGTTATTGTTATGTAGGAGAGAAGAGGATCTGTTATTGTTTTGTAGGAGAGAAGAGGGCCTGTTATTGTTTTGTAGGAGAGAAGAGGATCTGTTATTGTTTTGTAGGAGAGAAGAGGATCTGTTATTGTTTTGTAGGAGAGAAGAGGATCTGTTATTGTTTTGTAGGAGAGAAGAGGATCTGTTATTGTTTTGTAGGAGAGAAGAGGGCCTGTTATTGTTTTGTAGGAGAGAAGAGGATCTGTTATTGTTTTGTAGTAGAGAAGAGGGCCTGTTATTGTTATGTAGGAGAGAAGAGGGCCTGTTACTGTTATGTAGGAGAGAAGAGGATCTGTTATTGTTTTGTAGTAGAGAAGAGGGCCTGTTATTGTTATGTAGGAGAGAAGAGGGCCTGTTATTGTTTTGTAGGAGAGAAGAGGATCTGTTATTGTTTTGTAGGAGAGAAGAGGATCTGTTATTGTTTTGTAGGAGAGAAGAGGATCTGTTATTTTTTTGTAGGAGAGAAGAGGATCTGTTATTGTTTTGTAGGAGAGAAGAGGATCTGTTATTGTTTTGTAGGAGAGAAGAGGATCTGTTATTGTTTTGTAGGAGAGAAGAGGATCTGTTATTGTTATGTAGGAGAGAAGAGGATCTGTTATTGTTTTGTAGGAGAGAAGAGGATCTGTTATTGTTAAGTAGGAGAGAAGAGGATCTGTTATTGTTTTGTTGGTGAGAAGAGGATCTGTTATTGTTTTGTAGTAGAGAAGAGGGCCTGTTATTGTTATGTAGGAGAGAAGAGGGCCTGTTATTGTTATGTAGGAGAGAAGAGGATCTGTTATTTTTATGTAGGAGAGAAGAGGGCCTGTTATTGTTTTGTAGGAGAGAAGAGGATCTGTTATTGTTTTGTAGTAGAGAAGGGGGCCTGTTATTGTTATGTAGGAGAGAAGAGGGCCTGTTATTGTTTTGTAGGAGAGAAGAGGGCCTGTTATTGTTTTGTAGGAGAGAAGAGGGCCTGTTATTGTTTTGTAGGAGAGAAGAGGGCCTGTTATTGTTATGTAGGAGAGAAGAGGATCTGTTATTGTTATGTAGGAGAGAAGAGGGCCTGTTATTGTTTTGTAGGAGAGAAGAGGATCTGTTATTGTTTTGTAGGAGAGAAGAGGATCTGTTATTGTTTTGTAGGAGAGAAGAGGGCCTGTTATTGTTTTGTAGGAGAGAAGAGGGCCTGTTATTGTTTTGTAGGAGAGAAGAGGATCTGTTATTGTTTTGTAGGAGAGAAGAGGATCTGTTATTGTTTTGTAGGAGAGAAGAGGATCTGTTATTGTTATGTAGGAGAGAAGAGGATCTGTTATTGTTATGTAGGAGAGAAGAGGATCTGTTATTGTTTTGTAGGAGAGAAGAGGATCTGTTATTGTTTTGTAGGATAGAAGAGGGCCTGTTATTGTTTTGTAGGAGAGAAGAGGATCTGTTATTGTTTTGTAGGAGAGAAGAGGATCTGTTATTGTTTTGTAGGAGAGAAGAGGATCTGTTATTGTTTTGTAGGAGAGAAGAGGATCTGTTATTGTTATGTAGGAGAGAAGAGGATCTGTTATTGTTTTGTAGGAGAGAAGAGGGCCTGTTATTGTTTTGTAGGAGAGAAGAGGATCTGTTATTGTTTTGTAGGAGAGAAGAGGATCTGTTATTGTTTTGTAGGAGAGAAGAGGATCTGTTATTGTTTTGTAGGAGAGAAGAGGATCTGTTATTGTTATGTATGAGAGAAGAGGATCTGTTATTGTTTTGTAGGAGAGAAGAGGGCCTGTTATTGTTTTGTAGGAGAGAAGAGGATCTGTTATTGTTATGTTGGAGAGAAGAGGATCTGTTATTGTTTTGTAGGAGAGAAGAGGATCTGTTATTGTTATGTAGGAGAGAAGAGGGCCTGTTATTGTTTTGTAGGAGAGAAGAGGATCTGTTATTGTTTTGTAGGAGAGAAGAGGGCCTGTTATTGTTTTGTAGGAGAGAAGAGGATCTGTTATTGTTTTGTAGGAGAGAAGAGGGCCTGTTATTGTTTTGTAGGAGAGAAGAGGATCTGTTATTGTTTTGTAGTAGAGAAGAGGGCCTGTTATTGTTATGTAGGAGAGAAGAGGGCCTGTTATTGTTATGTAGGAGAGAAGAGGATCTGTTATTGTTTTGTAGTAGAGAAGAGGGCCTGTTATTGTTATGTAGGAGAGAAGAGGGCCTGTTATTGTTATGTAGGAGAGAAGAGGATCTGTTATTGTTATGTAGGAGAGAAGAGGGCCTGTTATTGTTTTGTAGGAGAGAAGAGGATCTGTTATTGTTTTGTAGGAGAGAAGAGGATCTGTTATTGTTTTGTAGGAGAGAAGAGGGCCTGTTATTGTTTTGTAGGAGAGAAGAGGGCCTGTTATTGTTTTGTAGGAGAGAAGAGGATCTGTTATTGTTTTGTAGGAGAGAAGAGGATCTGTTATTGTTTTGTAGGAGAGAAGAGGATCTGTTATTGTTATGTAGGAGAGAAGAGGATCTGTTATTGTTATGTAGGGGAGAAGAGGATCTGTTATTGTTTTGTAGGAGAGAAGAGGATCTGTTATTGTTTTGTGGGAGAGAAGAGGATCTGTTATTGTTTTGTGGGAGAGAAGAGGATCTGTTATTGTTTTGTAGGAGAGAAGAGGATCTGTAATTGTTTTGTAGGAGATTAGAGGATCTGTTATTGTTTTGTAGGAGAGAAGAGGGCATGTTATTGTTTTGTAGGAGAGAAGAGGATCTGTTATTGTTTTGTAGGAGAGAAGAGGATCTGTTATTGTTTTGTAGGAGAGAAGAGGATCTGTTATTGTTTTGTAGGAGAGAAGAGGATCTGTTATTGTTATGTAGGAGAGAAGAGGATCTGTTATTGTTATGTAGGAGAGAAGAGGATCTGTTATTGTTTTGTAGGAGAGAAGAGGATCTGTTATTGTTTTGTAGGAGAGAAGAGGATCTGTTATTGTTTTGTAGGAGAGAAGAGGATCTGTTATTGTTATGTAGGAGAGAAGAGGATCTGTTATTGTTTTGTAGGAGAGAAGAGGATCTGTTATTGTTTTGTAGGAGAGAAGAGGGTCTGTTATTGTTTTGTAGGAGAGAAGAGGATCTGTTATTGTTTTGTAGGAGAGAAGAGGGCCTGTTATTGTTATGTAGGAGAGAAGAGGATCTGTTATTGTTTTGTAGTAGAGAAGAGGATCTGTTATTGTTTTGTAGGAGAGAAGAGGATCTGTTATTGTTTTGTAGTAGAGAATAGGGCCTGTTATTGTTTTGTAGGAGAGAAGAGGATCTGTTATTGTTTTTTAGGAGAGAAGAGGATCTGTTATTGTTTTGTTTGAGAGAAGAGGGTCTGTTATTGTTATGTAGGAGAGAAGAGGTTCTGTTATTGTTATGTAGGAGAGAAGAGGATCTGTTATTGTTTTGTAGGAGAGAAGAGGATCTGTTACTGTTTTGTAGGAGAGAAGAGGATCTGTTATTGTTATGTAGGAGAGAAGAGGATCTGTTATTGTTATGTAGGGGAGAAGAGGATCTGTTATTGTTTTGTAGGAGAGAAGAGGATCTGTTATTGTTTTGTGGGAGAGAAGAGGATCTGTTATTGTTTTGTGGGAGAGAAGAGGATCTGTTATTGTTTTGTAGGAGAGAAGAGGATCTGTAATTGTTTTGTAGGAGATTAGAGGATCTGTTATTGTTTTGTAGGAGAGAAGAGGGCATGTTATTGTTTTGTAGGAGAGAAGAGGATCTGTTATTGTTTTGTAGGAGATAAGAGGATCTGTTATTGTTTTGTAGGAGAGAAGAGGATCTGTTATTGTTTTGTAGGAGAGAAGAGGATCTGTTATTGTTATGTAGGAGAGAAGAGGATCTGTTATTGTTATGTAGGAGAGAAGAGGATCTGTTATTGTTTTGTAGGAGAGAAGAGGATCTGTTATTGTTTTGTAGGAGAGAAGAGGATCTGTTATTGTTTTGTAGGAGAGAAGAGGATCTGTTATTGTTATGTAGGAGAGAAGAGGATCTGTTATTGTTTTGTAGGAGAGAAGAGGATCTGTTATTGTTTTGTAGGAGAGAAGAGGGTCTGTTATTGTTTTGTAGGAGAGAAGAGGATCTGTTATTGTTTTGTAGGAGAGAAGAGGGCCTGTTATTGTTATGTAGGAGAGAAGAGGATCTGTTATTGTTTTGTAGTAGAGAAGAGGATCTGTTATTGTTTTGTAGGAGAGAAGAGGATCTGTTATTGTTTTGTAGTAGAGAATAGGGCCTGTTATTGTTTTGTAGGAGAGAAGAGGATCTGTTATTGTTTTGTAGGAGAGAAGAGGATCTGTTATTGTTTTGTAGGAGAGAAGAGGGTCTGTTATTGTTATGTAGGAGAGAAGAGGATCTGTTATTGTTATGTAGGAGAGAAGAGGATCTGTTATTGTTTTGTAGGAGAGAAGAGGATCTGTTATTGTTTTGTAGGAGAGAAGAGGATCTGTTATTGTTTTGTAGGAGAGAAGAGGATCTGTTATTGTTTTGTAGGAGAGAAGAGGATCTGTTATTGTTTTGTAGGAGAGAAGAGGGCCTGTTATTGTTTTGTAGGAGAGAAGAGGATCTGTTATTGTTTTGTAGGAGAGAAGAGGATCTGTTATTGTTATGTAGGAGAGAAGAGGGCCTGTTATTGTTTTGTAGGAGAGAAGAGGATCTGTTATTGTTTTGTAGGAGAGAAGAGGATCTGTTATTGTTTTGTAGGAGAGAAGAGTATCTGTTATTGTTTTGTAGGAGAGAAGAGGATCTGTTATTGTTTTGTAGGAGAGAAGAGGATCTGTTATTGTTTTGTAGGAGAGAAGAGGATCTGTTACTGTTTTGTAGGAGAGAAGAGGATCTGTTATTGTTATGTAGGAGAGAAGAGGATCTGTTATTGTTATGTAGGGGAGAAGAGGATCTGTTATTGTTTTGTAGGAGAGAAGAGGATCTGTTATTGTTATGTAGGAGAGAAGAGGATCTGCTATTGTTATGTAGGAGAGAAGAGGATCTGTAATTGTTTTGTAGGAGAGAAGAGGATCTGTTATTGTTTTGTAGGAGAGAAGAGGATCTGTTATTGTTTCGTAGGAGAGAAGAGGATCTGTTATTGTTATGTAGGAGAGAAGAGGATCTGTTATTGTTTTGTAGGAGAGAAGAGGATCTGTTATTGTTATGTAGGAGAGAAGATGATCTGTTATTGTTTTGTTGGAGAGAAGAGGATCTGTTATTGTTTTGTAGTAGAGAAGAGGGCCTGTTATTGTTATGTAGGAGAGAAGAGGGCCTGTTATTGTTATGTAGGAGAGAAGAGGATCTGTTATTGTTATGTAGGAGAGAAGAGGATCTGCTATTGTTATGTAGGAGAGAAGAGGATCTGTAATTGTTTTGTAGGAGAGAAGAGGATCTGTTATTGTTATGTAGGAGAGAAGAGGATCTGCTATTGTTATGTAGGAGAGAAGAGGATCTGTAATTGTTTTGTAGGAGAGAAGAGGATCTGTTATTGTTTTGTAGGAGAGAAGAGGATCTGTTATTGTTTCGTAGGAGAGAAGAGGATCTGTTATTGTTATGTAGGAGAGAAGAGGATCTGTTATTGTTTTGTAGGAGAGAAGAGGATCTGTTATTGTTATGTAGGAGAGAAGATGATCTGTTATTGTTTTGTTGGAGAGAAGAGGATCTGTTATTGTTTTGTAGTAGAGAAGAGGGCCTGTTATTGTTATGTAGGAGAGAAGAGGGCCTGTTATTGTTATGTAGGAGAGAAGAGGGCCTGTTATTGTTATGTCGGAGAGAAGAGGGCCTGTTATTGTTTTGTAGGAGAGAAGAGGATCTGTTATTGTTTTGTAGGAGAGAAGAGGATCTGTTATTGTTTTGTAGGAGAGAAGAGGGCCTGTTATTGTTTTGTAGGAGAGAAGAGGATCTGTTATTGTTTTGTAGGAGAGAAGAGGATCTGTGATTGTTTTGTAGGAGAGAAGAGGATCTGTTATTGTTTTGTAGGAGAGAAGAGGATCTGTTATTGTTATGTAGGAGAGAAGAGGATCTGCTATTGTTATGTAGGAGAGAAGAGGATCTGTTATTGTTTTGTAGGAGAGAAGAGGATCTGTTATTGTTTTGTAGGAGAGAAGAGGATCTGTTATTGTTTTGTAGGAGAGAAGAGGATCTGTTATTGTTATGTAGGAGAGAAGAGGATCTGTTATTGTTTTGTAGGAGAGAAGAGGATCTGTTATTGTTATGTAGGAGAGAAGATGATCTGTTATTGTTTTGTTGGAGAGAAGAGGTTCTGTTATTGTTTTGTAGTAGAGAAGAGGGCCTGTTATTGTTATGTAGGAGAGAAGAGGGCCTGTTATTGTTATGTAGGAGAGAAGAGGGTCTGTTATTGTTATGTAGGAGAGAAGAGGATCTGTTATTGTTTTGTAGTAGAGAAGAGGGCCTGTTATTGTTTTGTAGGAGAGAAGAGGGCCTGTTATTGTTTTGTAGGAGAGAAGAGGATCTGTTATTGTTTTGTAGGAGAGAAGAGGGCCTGTTATTGTTTTGTAGGAGAGAAGAGGGCCTGTTATTGTTTTGTAGGAGAGAAGAGGATCTGTTATTGTTATGTAGGAGAGAAGAGGATCTGTTATTGTTTTGTAGGAGAGAAGAGGGCCTGTTATTGTTTTGTAGGAGAGAAGAGGATCTGTTATTGTTTTGTAGGAGAGAAGAGGATCTGTTATTGTTTTGTAGGAGAGAAGAGGATCTGTTATTGTTTTGTAGGAGAGAAGAGGATCTGTTATTGTTATGTAGGAGAGAAGAGGATCTGCTATTGTTATGTAGGAGAGAAGAGGATCTGTAATTGTTTTGTAGGAGAGAAGAGGATCTGTTATTGTTTTGTAGGAGAGAAGAGGATCTGTTATTGTTTTGTAGGAGAGAAGAGGATCTGTTATTGTTATGTAGGAGAGAAGAGGATCTGTTATTGTTTTGTAGGAGAGAAGAGGATCTGTTATTGTTATGTAGGAGAGAAGATGATCTGTTATTGTTTTGTTGGAGAGAAGAGGATCTGTTATTGTTTTGTAGTAGAGAAGAGGGCCTGTTATTGTTATGTAGGAGAGAAGAGGGCCTGTTATTGTTATGTAGGAGAGAAGAGGGCCTGTTATTGTTATGTCGGAGAGAAGAGGGCCTGTTATTGTTTTGTAGGAGAGAAGAGGATCTGTTATTGTTTTGTAGGAGAGAAGAGGATCTGTTATTGTTTTGTAGGAGAGAAGAGGGCCTGTTATTGTTTTGTAGGAGAGAAGAGGATCTGTTATTGTTATGTAGGAGAGAAGAGGGCCTGTTATTGTTATGTAGGAGAGAAGAGGATCTGTTATTGTTTTGTAGTAGAGAAGAGGGCCTGTTATTGTTTTGTAGGAGAGAAGAGGATCTGTTATTGTTTTGTAGGAGAGAAGAGGATCTGTTATTGTTATGTAGGAGAGAAGAGGATCTGCTATTGTTATGTAGGAGAGAAGGGGATCTGTTATTGTTTTGTAGGAGAGAAGAGGATCTGTTATTGTTATGTAGGAGAGAAGAGGATCTGTTATTGTTTTGTAGGAGAGAAGAGGATCTGTTATTGTTATGTAGGAGAGAAGAGGGCCTGTTATTGTTTTGTAGGAGAGAAGAGGATCTGTTATTGTTATGTAGGGGAGAAGAGGATCTGTTATTGTTTTGTAGGAGAGAAGAGGATCTGTTATTGTTTTGTAGGAGAGAAGAGGATCTGTTATTGTTTTGTAGGAGAGAAGAGGATCTGTTATTGTTTTGTAGGAGAGAAGAGGATCTGTTATTGTTTTGTAGGAGAGAAGAGGATCTGTTATTGTTTTGTAGGAGAGAAGAGGATCTGTTATTGTTATGTAGGAGAGAAGAGGATCTGCTATTGTTATGTAGGAGAGAAGAGGATCTGTAATTGTTTTGTAGGAGAGAAGAGGATCTGTTATTGTTTTGTAGGAGAGAAGAGGATCTGTTATTGTTTCGTAGGAGAGAAGAGGATCTGTTATTGTTATGTAGGAGAGAAGAGGATCTGTTATTGTTTTGTAGGAGAGAAGAGGATCTGTTATTGTTATGTAGGAGAGAAGATGATCTGTTATTGTTTTGTTGGAGAGAAGAGGATCTGTTATTGTTTTGTAGTAGAGAAGAGGGCCTGTTATTGTTATGTAGGAGAGAAGAGGGCCTGTTATTGTTATGTAGGAGAGAAGAGGGCCTGTTATTGTTATGTCGGAGAGAAGAGGGCCTGTTATTGTTTTGTAGGAGAGAAGAGGATCTGTTATTGTTTTGTAGGAGAGAAGAGGATCTGTTATTGTTTTGTAGGAGAGAAGAGGGCCTGTTATTGTTTTGTAGGAGAGAAGAGGATCTGTTATTGTTTTGTAGGAGAGAAGAGGATCTGTGATTGTTTTGTAGGAGAGAAGAGGATCTGTTATTGTTTTGTAGGAGAGAAGAGGATCTGTTATTGTTATGTAGGAGAGAAGAGGATCTGCTATTGTTATGTAGGAGAGAAGAGGATCTGTTATTGTTTTGTAGGAGAGAAGAGGATCTGTTATTGTTTTGTAGGAGAGAAGAGGATCTGTTATTGTTTTGTAGGAGAGAAGAGGATCTGTTATTGTTATGTAGGAGAGAAGAGGATCTGTTATTGTTTTGTAGGAGAGAAGAGGATCTGTTATTGTTATGTAGGAGAGAAGATGATCTGTTATTGTTTTGTTGGAGAGAAGAGGTTCTGTTATTGTTTTGTAGTAGAGAAGAGGGCCTGTTATTGTTATGTAGGAGAGAAGAGGATCTGTTATTGTTATGTAGGGGAGAAGAGGATCTGTTATTGTTTTGTAGGAGAGAAGAGGATCTGTTATTGTTTTGTAGGAGAGAAGAGGATCTGTTATTGTTTTGTAGGAGAGAAGAGGATCTGTTATTGTTTTGTAGGAGAGAAGAGGATCTGTTATTGTTTTGTAGGAGAGAAGAGGATCTGTTATTGTTTTGTAGGAGAGAAGAGGATCTGTTATTGTTATGTAGGAGAGAAGAGGATCTGCTATTGTTATGTAGGAGAGAAGAGGATCTGTAATTGTTTTGTAGGAGAGAAGAGGATCTGTTATTGTTTTGTAGGAGAGAAGAGGATCTGTTATTGTTTCGTAGGAGAGAAGAGGATCTGTTATTGTTATGTAGGAGAGAAGAGGATCTGTTATTGTTTTGTAGGAGAGAAGAGGATCTGTTATTGTTATGTAGGAGAGAAGATGATCTGTTATTGTTTTGTTGGAGAGAAGAGGATCTGTTATTGTTTTGTAGTAGAGAAGAGGGCCTGTTATTGTTATGTAGGAGAGAAGAGGGCCTGTTATTGTTATGTAGGAGAGAAGAGGGCCTGTTATTGTTATGTCGGAGAGAAGAGGGCCTGTTATTGTTTTGTAGGAGAGAAGAGGATCTGTTATTGTTTTGTAGGAGAGAAGAGGATCTGTTATTGTTTTGTAGGAGAGAAGAGGGCCTGTTATTGTTTTGTAGGAGAGAAGAGGATCTGTTATTGTTTTGTAGGAGAGAAGAGGATCTGTGATTGTTTTGTAGGAGAGAAGAGGATCTGTTATTGTTTTGTAGGAGAGAAGAGGATCTGTTATTGTTATGTAGGAGAGAAGAGGATCTGCTATTGTTATGTAGGAGAGAAGAGGATCTGTTATTGTTTTGTAGGAGAGAAGAGGATCTGTTATTGTTTTGTAGGAGAGAAGAGGATCTGTTATTGTTTTGTAGGAGAGAAGAGGATCTGTTATTGTTATGTAGGAGAGAAGAGGATCTGTTATTGTTTTGTAGGAGAGAAGAGGATCTGTTATTGTTATGTAGGAGAGAAGATGATCTGTTATTGTTTTGTTGGAGAGAAGAGGTTCTGTTATTGTTTTGTAGTAGAGAAGAGGGCCTGTTATTGTTATGTAGGAGAGAAGAGGGCCTGTTATTGTTATGTAGGAGAGAAGAGGGCCTGTTATTGTTATGTAGGAGAGAAGAGGATCTGTTATTGTTTTGTAGTAGAGAAGAGGGCCTGTTATTGTTTTGTAGGAGAGAAGAGGGCCTGTTATTGTTTTGTAGGAGAGAAGAGGATCTGTTATTGTTTTGTAGGAGAGAAGAGGGCCTGTTATTGTTTTGTAGGAGAGAAGAGGGCCTGTTATTGTTTTGTAGGAGAGAAGAGGATCTGTTATTGTTATGTAGGAGAGAAGAGGATCTGTTATTGTTATGTAGGAGAGAAGAGGATCTGTTATTGTTTTGTAGTAGAGAAGAGGGCCTGTTATTGTTTTGTAGTAGAGAAGAGGGCCTGTTATTGTTTTGTAGGAGAGAAGAGGATCTGTTATTGTTATGTAGGAGAGAAGAGGGCCTGTTATTGTTTTGTAGGAGAGAAGAGGGCCTGTTATTGTTTTGTAGGAGAGAAGAGGATCTGTTATTGTTTTGTAGGAGAGAAGAGGATCTGTTATTGTTTTGTAGGAGAGAAGAGGGCCTGTTATTGTTTTGTAGGAGAGAAGAGGGCCTGTTATTGTTTTGTAGGAGAGAAGAGGATCTGTTATTGTTTTGTAGGAGAGAAGAGGATCTGTTATTGTTTTGTAGGAGAGAAGAGGATCTGTTATTGTTTTGTAGGAGAGAAGAGGATCTGTTATTGTTATGTAGCAGAGAAGAGGATCTGTTATTGTTTTGTGGGAGAGAAGAGGATCTGTTATTGTTAAGTAGGAGAGAAGAGGATCTGTTATTGTTTTGTTGGTGAGAAAAGGATCTGTTATTGTTTTGTAGTAGAGAAGAGGGCCTGTTATTGTTATGTAGGAGAGAAGAGGGCCTGTTATTGTTTTGTAGGAGAGAAGAGGGCCTGTTATTGTTTTGTAGGAGAGAAGAGGATCTGTTATTGTTATGTAGGAGAGAAGAGGATCTGTTATTGTTATGTAGGAGAGAAGAGGATCTGTTATTGTTTTGTAGTAGAGAAGAGGGCCTGTTATTGTTTTGTAGGAGAGAAGAGGGCCTGTTATTGTTTTGTAGGAGAGAAGAGGATCTGTTATTGTTATGTAGGAGAGAAGAGGGCCTGTTATTGTTTTGTAGGAGAGAAGAGGGCCTGTTATTGTTATGTAGGAGAGAAGAGGGCCTGTTATTGTTTTGTAGGAGAGAAGAGGATCTGTTATTGTTTTGTAGGAGAGAAGAGGATCTGTTATTGTTTTGTAGGAGAGAATAGGGCCTGTTATTGTTTTGTAATAGAGAAGAGGGCCTGTTATTGTTTTGTAGGAGAGAAGAGGATCTGTTATTGTTTTGTAGGAGAGAAGAGGATCTGTTATTGTTTTGTAGGAGAGAAGAGGATCTGTTATTGTTTTGTAGGAGAGAAGAGGATCTGTTATTGTTTTGTAGGAGAGAAGAGGATCTGTTATTGTTATGTAGGAGAGAAGAGGATCTGTTATTGTTTTGTAGGAGAGAAGAGGATCTGTTATTGTTAAGTAGGAGAGAAGAGGATCTGTTATTGTTTTGTTGGTGAGAAGAGGATCTGTTATTGTTTTGTAGTAGAGAAGAGGGCCTGTTATTGTTATGTAGGAGAGAAGAGGGCCTGTTATTGTTATGTAGGAGAGAAGAGGATCTGTTATTTTTATGTAGGAGAGAAGAGGGCCTGTTATTGTTTTGTAGGAGAGAAGAGGATCTGTTATTGTTTTGTAGTAGAGAAGGGGGCCTGTTATTGTTATGTAGGAGAGAAGAGGGCCTGTTATTGTTTTGTAGGAGAGAAGAGGGCCTGTTATTGTTTTGTAGGAGAGAAGAGGGCCTGTTATTGTTTTGTAGGAGAGAAGAGGGCCTGTTATTGTTATGTAGGAGAGAAGAGGATCTGTTATTGTTATGTAGGAGAGAAGAGGGCCTGTTATTGTTTTGTAGGAGAGAAGAGGATCTGTTATTCTTTTGTAGGAGAGAAGAGGATCTGTTATTGTTTTGTAGGAGAGAAGAGGGCCTGTTATTGTTTTGTAGGAGAGAAGAGGGCCTGTTATTGTTTTGTAGGAGAGAAGAGGATCTGTTATTGTTTTGTAGGAGAGAAGAGGATCTGTTATTGTTTTGTAGGAGAGAAGAGGATCTGTTATTGTTATGTAGGAGAGAAGAGGATCTGTTATTGTTATGTAGGAGAGAAGAGGATCTGTTATTGTTTTGTAGGAGAGAAGAGGATCTGTTATTGTTTTGTAGGATAGAAGAGGGCCTGTTATTGTTTTGTAGGAGAGAAGAGGATCTGTTATTGTTTTGTAGGAGAGAAGAGGATCTGTTATTGTTTTGTAGGAGAGAAGAGGATCTGTTATTGTTTTGTAGGAGAGAAGAGGATCTGTTATTGTTATGTAGGAGAGAAGAGGATCTGTTATTGTTTTGTAGGAGAGAAGAGGGCCTGTTATTGTTTTGTAGGAGAGAAGAGGATCTGTTATTGTTTTGTAGGAGAGAAGAGGATCTGTTATTGTTTTGTAGGAGAGAAGAGGATCTGTTATTGTTTTGTAGGAGAGAAGAGGATCTGTTATTGTTATGTATGAGAGAAGAGGATCTGTTATTGTTTTGTAGGAGAGAAGAGGGCCTGTTATTGTTTTGTAGGAGAGAAGAGGATCTGTTATTGTTATGTTGGAGAGAAGGGGATCTGTTATTGTTTTGTAGGAGAGAAGAGGATCTGTTATTGTTATGTAGGAGAGAAGAGGGCCTGTTATTGTTTTGTAGGAGAGAAGAGGATCTGTTATTGTTTTGTAGGAGAGAAGAGGATCTGTTATTGTTATGTAGGAGAGAAGAGGATCTGTTATTGTTTTGTAGTAGAGAAGAGGGCCTGTTATTGTTATGTAGGAGAGAAGAGGGCCTGTTATTGTTATGTAGGAGAGAAGAGGATCTGTTATTGTTTTGTAGTAGAGAAGAGGGCCTGTTATTGTTTTGTAGGAGAGAAGAGGGCCTGTTATTGTTTTGTAGGAGAGAAGAGGATCTGTTATTGTTTTGTAGGAGAGAAGAGGATCTGTTATTGTTTTGTAGGAGAGAAGAGGATCTGTTATTGTTTTGTAGGAGAGAAGAGGGCCTGTTATTGTTTTGTAGGAGAGAAGAGGGCCTGTTATTGTTTTGTAGGAGAGAAGAGGATCTGTTATTGTTTTGTAGGAGAGAAGAGGATCTGTTATTGTTATGTAGGAGAGAAGAGGATCTGTTATTGTTATGTAGGAGAGAAGAGGATCTGTTATTGTTTTGTAGGAGAGAAGAGGATCTGTTATTGTTTTGTAGGAGAGAAGAGGGCCTGTTATTGTTTTGTAGGAGAGAAGAGGATCTGTTATTGTTTTGTAGGAGAGAAGAGGATCTGTTATTGTTTTGTAGGAGAGAAGAGGATCTGTTATTGTTTTGTAGGAGAGAAGAGGATCTGTTATTGTTATGTAGGAGAGAAGAGGATCTGTTATTGTTTTGTAGGAGAGAAGAGGGCCTGTTATTGTTTTGTAGGAGAGAAGAGGATCTGTTATTGTTATGTAGGAGAGAAGAGGATCTGTTATTGTTTTGTAGGAGAGAAGAGGGCCTGTTATTGTTTTGTAGGAGAGAAGAGGATCTGTTATTGTTTTGTAGGAGAGAAGAGGATCTGTTATTGTTTTGTAGGAGAGAAGAGGATCTGTTATTGTTTTGTAGGAGAGAAGAGGATCTGTTATTGTTTTGTAGGAGAGAAGAGGGCCTGTTATTGTTTTGTAGGAGAGAAGAGGATCTGTTATTGTTTTGTAGTAGAGAAGAGGGCCTGTTATTGTTATGTAGGAGAGAAGAGGGCCTGTTACTGTTATGTAGGAGAGAAGAGGATCTGTTATTGTTTTGTAGTAGAGAAGAGGGCCTGTTATTGTTATGTAGGAGAGAAGAGGGCCTGTTATTGTTTTGTAGGAGAGAAGAGGATCTGTTATTGTTTTGTAGGAGAGAAGAGGATCTGTTATTGTTTTGTAGGAGAGAAGAGGATCTGTTATTTTTTTGTAGGAGAGAAGAGGGCCTGTTATTGTTTTGTAGGAGAGAAGAGGGCCTGTTATTGTTTTGTAGGAGAGAAGAGGATCTGTAATTGTTTTGTAGGAGAGAAGAGGATCTGTTATTGTTTTGTAGGAGAGAAAAGGATCTGTTATTGTTATGTAGGAGAGAAGAGGATCTGTTATTGTTATGTAGGGGAGAAGAGGATCTGTTATTGTTTTGTAGGAGAGAAGAGGATCTGTTATTGTTTTGTGGGAGAGAAGAGGATCTGTTATTGTTTTGTGGGAGAGAAGAGGATCTGTTATTGTTTTGTAGGAGAGAAGAGGATCTGTTATTGTTTTGTAGGAGAGAAGAGGATCTGTTATTGTTTTGTAGGAGAGAAGAGGGCATGTTATTGTTTTGTAGGAGAGAAGAGGATCTGTTATTGTTTTGTAGGAGAGAAGAGGATCTGTTATTGTTTTGTAGGAGAGAAGAGGGCCTGTTATTGTTTTGTAGGAGAGAAGAGGATCTGTTATTGTTTTGTAGTAGAGAAGAGGGCCTGTTATTGTTATGTAGGAGAGAAGAGGGCCTGTTATTGTTATGTAGGAGAGAAGAGGATCTGTTATTGTTTTGTAGTAGAGAAGAGGGCCTGTTATTGTTATGTAGGAGAGAAGAGGGCCTGTTATTGTTATGTAGGAGAGAAGAGGATCTGTTATTGTTTTGTAGGAGAGAAGAGGATCTGTTATTGTTTTGTAGGAGAGAAGAGGGCCTGTTATTGTTTTGTAGGAGAGAAGAGGGCCTGTTATTGTTTTGTAGGAGAGAAGAGGATCTGTTATTGTTTTGTAGGAGAGAAGAGGATCTGTTATTGTTTTGTAGGAGAGAAGAGGATCTGTTATTGTTATGTAGGAGAGAAGAGGATCTGTTATTGTTATGTAGGGGAGAAGAGGATCTGTTATTGTTTTGTAGGAGAGAAGAGGATCTGTTATTGTTTTGTGGGAGAGAAGAGGATCTGTTATTGTTTTGTGGGAGAGAAGAGGATCTGTTATTGTTTTGTAGGAGAGAAGAGGATCTGTAATTGTTTTGTAGGAGATTAGAGGATCTGTTATTGTTTTGTAGGAGAGAAGAGGGCATGTTATTGTTTTGTAGGAGAGAAGAGGATCTGTTATTGTTTTGTAGGAGAGAAGAGGATCTGTTATTGTTTTGTAGGAGAGAAGAGGATCTGTTATTGTTTTGTAGGAGAGAAGAGGATCTGTTATTGTTATGTAGGAGAGAAGAGGATCTGTTATTGTTATGTAGGAGAGAAGAGGATCTGTTATTGTTTTGTAGGAGAGAAGAGGATCTGTTATTGTTTTGTAGGAGAGAAGAGGATCTGTTATTGTTTTGTAGGAGAGAAGAGGATCTGTTATTGTTATGTAGGAGAGAAGAGGATCTGTTATTGTTTTGTAGGAGAGAAGAGGATCTGTTATTGTTTTGTAGGAGAGAAGAGGGTCTGTTATTGTTTTGTAGGAGAGAAGAGGATCTGTTATTGTTTTGTAGGAGAGAAGAGGGCCTGTTATTGTTATGTAGGAGAGAAGAGGATCTGTTATTGTTTTGTAGTAGAGAAGAGGATCTGTTATTGTTTTGTAGGAGAGAAGAGGATCTGTTATTGTTTTGTAGTAGAGAATAGGGCCTGTTATTGTTTTGTAGGAGAGAAGAGGATCTGTTATTGTTTTTTAGGAGAGAAGAGGATCTGTTATTGTTTTGTTTGAGAGAAGAGGGTCTGTTATTGTTATGTAGGAGAGAAGAGGTTCTGTTATTGTTATGTAGGAGAGAAGAGGATCTGTTATTGTTTTGTAGGAGAGAAGAGGATCTGTTACTGTTTTGTAGGAGAGAAGAGGATCTGTTATTGTTATGTAGGAGAGAAGAGGATCTGTTATTGTTATGTAGGGGAGAAGAGGATCTGTTATTGTTTTGTAGGAGAGAAGAGGATCTGTTATTGTTTTGTGGGAGAGAAGAGGATCTGTTATTGTTTTGTGGGAGAGAAGAGGATCTGTTATTGTTTTGTAGGAGAGAAGAGGATCTGTAATTGTTTTGTAGGAGATTAGAGGATCTGTTATTGTTTTGTAGGAGAGAAGAGGGCATGTTATTGTTTTGTAGGAGAGAAGAGGATCTGTTATTGTTTTGTAGGAGATAAGAGGATCTGTTATTGTTTTGTAGGAGAGAAGAGGATCTGTTATTGTTTTGTAGGAGAGAAGAGGATCTGTTATTGTTATGTAGGAGAGAAGAGGATCTGTTATTGTTATGTAGGAGAGAAGAGGATCTGTTATTGTTTTGTAGGAGAGAAGAGGATCTGTTATTGTTTTGTAGGAGAGAAGAGGATCTGTTATTGTTTTGTAGGAGAGAAGAGGATCTGTTATTGTTATGTAGGAGAGAAGAGGGCCTGTTATTGTTTTGTAGGAGAGAAGAGGATCTGTTATTGTTTTGTAGGAGAGAAGAGGATCTGTTATTGTTTTGTAGGAGAGAAGAGGATCTGTTATTGTTTTGTAGGAGAGAAGAGGATCTGTTATTGTTTTGTAGGAGAGAAGAGGATCTGTTATTGTTTTGTAGGAGAGAAGAGGATCTGTTATTGTTTTGTAGGAGAGAAGAGGATCTGTTATTGTTTTGTAGGAGAGAAGAGGATCTGTTATTGTTTTGTAGGAGAGAAGAGGGCCTGTTATTGTTTTGTAGGAGAGAAGAGGATCTGTTATTGTTTTGTAGGAGAGAAGAGGATCTGTTATTGTTATGTAGGAGAGAAGAGGGCCTGTTATTGTTTTGTAGGAGAGAAGAGGATCTGTTATTGTTTTGTAGGAGAGAAGAGGATCTGTTATTGTTTTGTAGGAGAGAAGAGTATCTGTTATTGTTTTGTAGGAGAGAAGAGGATCTGTTATTGTTTTGTAGGAGAGAAGGGGATCTGTTATTGTTTTGTAGGAGAGAAGAGGATCTGTTACTGTTTTGTAGGAGAGAAGAGGATCTGTTATTGTTATGTAGGAGAGAAGAGGATCTGTTATTGTTATGTAGGGGAGAAGAGGATCTGTTATTGTTTTGTAGGAGAGAAGAGGATCTGTTATTGTTTTGTGGGAGAGAAGAGGATCTGTTATTGTTTTGTGGGAGAGAAGAGGATCTGTTATTGTTTTGTAGGAGAGAAGAGGATCTGTAATTGTTTTGTAGGAGATTAGAGGATCTGTTATTGTTTTGTAGGAGAGAAGAGGGCATGTTATTGTTTTGTAGGAGAGAAGAGGATCTGTTATTGTTTTGTAGGAGAGAAGAGGATCTGTTATTGTTTTGTAGGAGAGAAGAGGATCTGTTATTGTTTTGTAGGAGAGAAGAGGATCTGTTATTGTTATGTAGGAGAGAAGAGGATCTGTTATTGTTATGTAGGAGAGAAGAGGATCTGTTATTGTTTTGTAGGAGAGAAGAGGATCTGTTATTGTTTTGTAGGAGAGAAGAGGATCTGTTATTGTTTTGTAGGAGAGAAGAGGATCTGTTATTGTTATGTAGGAGAGAAGAGGATCTGTTATTGTTTTGTAGGAGAGAAGAGGATCTGTTATTGTTTTGTAGGAGAGAAGAGGGTCTGTTATTGTTTTGTAGGAGAGAAGAGGATCTGTTATTGTTTTGTAGGAGAGAAGAGGGCCTGTTATTGTTATGTAGGAGAGAAGAGGGCCTGTTATTGTTATGTAGGAGAGAAGAGGGCCTGTTATTGTTATATAGGAGAGAAGAGGATCTGTTATTGTTTTGTAGTAGAGAAGAGGGCCTGTTATTGTTATGTAGGAGAGAAGAGGGCCTGTTATTGTTATGTAGGAGAGAAGAGGATCTGTTATTGTTATGTAGGAGAGAAGAGGGCCTGTTATTGTTTTGTAGGAGAGAAGAGGATCTGTTATTGTTTTGTAGGAGAGAAGAGGATCTGTTATTGTTTTGTAGGAGAGAAGAGGGCCTGTTATTGTTTTGTAGGAGAGAAGAGGGCCTGTTATTGTTTTGTAGGAGAGAAGAGGATCTGTTATTGTTTTGTAGGAGAGAAGAGGATCTGTTATTGTTTTGTAGGAGAGAAGAGGATCTGTTATTGTTATGTAGGAGAGAAGAGGATCTGTTATTGTTATGTAGGGGAGAAGAGGATCTGTTATTGTTTTGTAGGAGAGAAGAGGATCTGTTATTGTTTTGTGGGAGAGAAGAGGATCTGTTATTGTTTTGTGGGAGAGAAGAGGATCTGTTATTGTTTTGTAGGAGAGAAGAGGATCTGTAATTGTTTTGTAGGAGATTAGAGGATCTGTTATTGTTTTGTAGGAGAGAAGAGGGCATGTTATTGTTTTGTAGGAGAGAAGAGGATCTGTTATTGTTTTGTAGGAGAGAAGAGGATCTGTTATTGTTTTGTAGGAGAGAAGAGGATCTGTTATTGTTTTGTAGGAGAGAAGAGGATCTGTTATTGTTATGTAGGAGAGAAGAGGATCTGTTATTGTTATGTAGGAGAGAAGAGGATCTGTTATTGTTTTGTAGGAGAGAAGAGGATCTGTTATTGTTTTGTAGGAGAGAAGAGGATCTGTTATTGTTTTGTAGGAGAGAAGAGGATCTGTTATTGTTATGTAGGAGAGAAGAGGATCTGTTATTGTTTTGTAGGAGAGAAGAGGATCTGTTATTGTTTTGTAGGAGAGAAGAGGGTCTGTTATTGTTTTGTAGGAGAGAAGAGGATCTGTTATTGTTTTGTAGGAGAGAAGAGGGCCTGTTATTGTTATGTAGGAGAGAAGAGGATCTGTTATTGTTTTGTAGTAGAGAAGAGGATCTGTTATTGTTTTGTAGGAGAGAAGAGGATCTGTTATTGTTTTGTAGTAGAGAATAGGGCCTGTTATTGTTTTGTAGGAGAGAAGAGGATCTGTTATTGTTTTTTAGGAGAGAAGAGGATCTGTTATTGTTTTGTTTGAGAGAAGAGGGTCTGTTATTGTTATGTAGGAGAGAAGAGGTTCTGTTATTGTTATGTAGGAGAGAAGAGGATCTGTTATTGTTTTGTAGGAGAGAAGAGGATCTGTTACTGTTTTGTAGGAGAGAAGAGGATCTGTTATTGTTATGTAGGAGAGAAGAGGATCTGTTATTGTTATGTAGGGGAGAAGAGGATCTGTTATTGTTTTGTAGGAGAGAAGAGGATCTGTTATTGTTTTGTGGGAGAGAAGAGGATCTGTTATTGTTTTGTGGGAGAGAAGAGGATCTGTTATTGTTTTGTAGGAGAGAAGAGGATCTGTAATTGTTTTGTAGGAGATTAGAGGATCTGTTATTGTTTTGTAGGAGAGAAGAGGGCATGTTATTGTTTTGTAGGAGAGAAGAGGATCTGTTATTGTTTTGTAGGAGAGAAGAGGATCTGTTATTGTTTTGTAGGAGAGAAGAGGATCTGTTATTGTTTTGTAGGAGAGAAGAGGATCTGTTATTGTTATGTAGGAGAGAAGAGGATCTGTTATTGTTATGTAGGAGAGAAGAGGATCTGTTATTGTTTTGTAGGAGAGAAGAGGATCTGTTATTGTTTTGTAGGAGAGAAGAGGATCTGTTATTGTTTTGTAGGAGAGAAGAGGATCTGTTATTGTTATGTAGGAGAGAAGAGGATCTGTTATTGTTTTGTAGGAGAGAAGAGGATCTGTTATTGTTTTGTAGGAGAGAAGAGGGTCTGTTATTGTTTTGTAGGAGAGAAGAGGATCTGTTATTGTTTTGTAGGAGAGAAGAGGGCCTGTTATTGTTATGTAGGAGAGAAGAGGATCTGTTATTGTTTTGTAGTAGAGAAGAGGATCTGTTATTGTTTTGTAGGAGAGAAGAGGATCTGTTATTGTTTTGTAGTAGAGAATAGGGCCTGTTATTGTTTTGTAGGAGAGAAGAGGATCTGTTATTGTTTTGTAGGAGAGAAGAGGATCTGTTATTGTTTTGTAGGAGAGAAGAGGGTCTGTTATTGTTATGTAGGAGAGAAGAGGATCTGTTATTGTTATGTAGGAGAGAAGAGGATCTGTTATTGTTTTGTAGGAGAGAAGAGGATCTGTTATTGTTTTGTAGGAGAGAAGAGGATCTGTTATTGTTTTGTAGGAGAGAAGAGGATCTGTTATTGTTTTGTAGGAGAGAAGAGGATCTGTTATTGTTTTGTAGGAGAGAAGAGGGCCTGTTATTGTTTTGTAGGAGAGAAGAGGATCTGTTATTGTTTTGTAGGAGAGAAGAGGATCTGTTATTGTTATGTAGGAGAGAAGAGGGCCTGTTATTGTTTTGTAGGAGAGAAGAGGATCTGTTATTGTTTTGTAGGAGAGAAGAGGATCTGTTATTGTTTTGTAGGAGAGAAGAGGATCTGTTATTGTTTTGTAGGAGAGAAGAGGATCTGTTATTGTTATGTAGGAGAGAAGAGGATCTGTTATTGTTTTGTAGGAGAGAAGAGGGCCTGTTATTGTTTTGTAGGAGAGAAGATGATCTGTTATTGTTATGTAGGAGAGAAGAGGATCTGTTATTGTTTTGTAGGACAGAAGAGGGCCTGTTATTGTTTTGTAGGAGAGAAGAGGATCTGTTATTGTTTTGTAGGAGAGAAGAGGATCTGTTATTGTTTTGTAGGAGAGAAGAGGGCCTGTTATTGTTTTGTAGGAGAGAAGAGGATCTGTTATTGTTTTGTAGGAGAGAAGAGGATCTGTTATTGTTTTGTAGGAGAGAAGAGGATCTGTTATTGTTTTGTAGGAGAGAAGAGGATCTGTTATTGTTATGTAGGAGAGAAGAGGATCTGTTATTGTTTTGTAGGAGAGAAGAGGGCCTGTTATTGTTTTGTAGGAGAGAAGATGATCTGTTATTGTTATGTAGGAGAGAAGAGGATCTGTTATTGTTTTGTAGGACAGAAGAGGGCCTGTTATTGTTTTGTAGGAGAGAAGAGGATCTGTTATTGTTTTGTAGGAGAGAAGAGGATCTGTTATTGTTTTGTAGTAGAGAATAGGGCCTGTTATTGTTTTGTAGGAGAGAAGAGGATCTGTTATTGTTTTGTAGGAGAGAAGAGGATCTGTTATTGTTTTGTAGGAGAGAAGAGGGTCTGTTATTGTTATGTAGGAGAGAAGAGGATCTGTTATTGTTATGTAGGAGAGAAGAGGATCTGTTATTGTTTTGTAGGAGAGAAGAGGATCTGTTATTGTTTTGTAGGAGAGAAGAGGATCTGTTATTGTTTTGTAGGAGAGAAGAGGATCTGTTATTGTTTTGTAGGAGAGAAGAGGCTCTGTTATTGTTTTGTAGGAGAGAAGAGGGCCTGTTATTGTTTTGTAGGAGAGAAGAGGATCTGTTATTGTTTTGTAGGAGAGAAGAGGATCTGTTATTGTTATGTAGGAGAGAAGAGGGCCTGTTATTGTTTTGTAGGAGAGAAGAGGATCTGTTATTGTTTTGTAGGAGAGAAGAGGATCTGTTATTGTTTTGTAGGAGAGAAGAGGATCTGTTATTGTTTTGTAGGAGAGAAGAGGATCTGTTATTGTTTTGTAGGAGAGAAGAGGATCTGTTATTGTTTTGTAGGAGAGAAGAGGATCTGTTATTGTTTTGTAGGAGAGAAGAGGGCCTGTTATTGTTTTGTAGGAGAGAAGAGGATCTGTTATTGTTTTGTAGGAGAGAAGAGGATCTGTTATTGTTTTGTAGGAGAGAAGAGGATCTGTTATTGTTATGTAGGAGAGAAGAGGATCTGTTATTGTTTTGTAGGAGAGAAGAGGGCCTGTTATTGTTTTGTAGGAGAGAAGAGGATCTGTTATTGTTATGTAGGAGAGAAGAGGATCTGTTATTGTTTTGTAGGACAGAAGAGGGCCTGTTATTGTTTTGTAGGAGAGAAGAGGATCTGTTATTGTTTTGTAGGAGAGAAGAGGATCTGTTATTGTTTTGTAGTAGAGAAGAGGGCCTGTTATTGTTTTGTAGGAGAGAAGAGGATCTGTTATTGTTTTGTAGGAGAGAAGAGGATCTGTTATTGTTTTGTAGGAGAGAAGAGGGTCTGTTATTGTTATGTAGGAGAGAAGAGGATCTGTTATTGTTATGTAGGAGAGAAGAGGATCTGTTATTGTTTTGTAGGAGAGAAGAGGATCTGTTATTGTTTTGTAGGAGAGAAGAGGATCTGTTATTGTTTTGTAGGAGAGAAGAGGATCTGTTATTGTTTTGTAGGAGAGAAGAGGATCTGTTATTGTTTTGTAGGAGAGAAGAGGGCCTGTTATTGTTTTGTAGGAGAGAAGAGGATCTGTTGTTGTTTTGTAGGAGAGAAGAGGATCTGTTATTGTTATGTAGGAGAGAAGAGGGCCTGTTATTGTTTTGTAGGAGAGAAGAGGATCTGTTATTGTTTTGTAGGAGAGAAGAGGATCTGTTATTGTTTTGTGGGAGAGAAGAGGATCTGTTATTGTTTTGTAGGAGAGAAGAGGATCTGTTATTGTTTTGTAGGAGAGAAGAGGATCTGTTATTGTTTTGTAGGAGAGAAGAGGATCTGTTATTGTTTTGTAGGAGAGAAGAGGATCTGTTATTGTTTTGTAGGAGAGAAGAGGGCCTGTTATTGTTTTGTAGGAGAGAAGAGGATCTGTTATTGTTTTGTAGGAGAGAAGAGGATCTGTTATTGTTTTGTAGGAGAGAAGAGGATCTGTTATTGTTTTGTAGGAGAGAAGAGGATCTGTTATTGTTATGTAGGAGAGAAGAGGATCTGTTATTGTTTTGTAGGAGAGAAGAGGGCCTGTTATTGTTTTGTAGGAGAGAAGAGGATCTGTTATTGTTATGTAGGAGAGAAGAGGATCTGTTATTGTTTTGTAGGACAGAGGAGGGCCTGTTATTGTTTTGTAGGAGAGAAGAGGATCTGTTATTGTTTTGTAGGAGAGAAGAGGATCTGTTATTGTTTTGTAGGAGAGAAGAGAATCTGTTATTGTTTTGTAGGAGAGAAGAGGATCTGTTATTGTTTTGTAGGAGAGAAGAGGATCTGTTATTGTTTTGTAGGAGAGAAGAGGGCCTGTTATTGTTTTGTAGGAGAGAAGAGGATCTGTTATTGTTTTGTAGGAGAGAAGAGGATCTGTTATTGTTATGTAGGAGAGAAGAGGGCCTGTTATTGTTATGTAGGAGAGAAGAGGATCTGTTATTGTTTTGTAGTAGAGAAGAGGGCCTGTTATTGTTTTGTAGGAGAGAAGAGGGCCTGTTATTGTTTTGTAGGAGAGAAGAGGGCCTGTTATTGTTTTGTAGGAGAGAAGAGGATCTGTTATTGTTTTGTAGGAGAGAAGAGGATCTGTTATTGTTATGTAGGAGAGAAGAGGATCTGTTATTGTTTTGTAGGAGAGAAGAGGGCCTGTTATTGTTTTGTAGGAGAGAAGAGGATCTGTTATTGTTATGTAGGAGAGAAGAGGATCTGTTATTGTTTTGTAGGAGAGAAGAGGGCCTGTTATTGTTATGTAGGAGAGAAGAGGATCTGTTATTGTTATGTAGGAGAGAAGAGGGCCTGTTATTGTTTTGTAGGAGAGAAGAGGATCTGTTATTGTTTTGTAGGAGAGAAGAGGATCTGTTATTGTTTTGTAGGAGAGAAGAGGGCCTGTTATTGTTTTGTAGGAGAGAAGAGGGCCTGTTATTGTTTTGTAGGAGAGAAGAGGATCTGTTATTGTTTTGTAGGAGAGAAGAGGATCTGTTATTGTTTTGTAGGAGAGAAGAGGATCTGTTATTGTTATGTAGGAGAGAAGAGGATCTGTTATTGTTATGTTGGTGGAGAAGAGGATCTGTTATTGTTTTGTAGGAGAGAAGAGGATCTGTTATTGTTTTGTAGGTGAGAAGAGGATCTGTTATTGTTTTGTAGGAGAGAAGAGAATCTGTTATTGTTTTGTAGGAGAGAAGTGGATCTGTTATTGTTTTGTAGGAGAGAAGAGGATCTGTTATTGTTTTGTAGGAGAGAAGAGGGCCTGTTATTGTTTTGTAGGAGAGAAGAGGATCTGTTATTGTTTTGTAGTAGAGAAGAGGGCCTGTTATTGTTATGTAGGAGAGAAGAGGGCCTGTTTTTGTTATGTAGGAGAGAAGAGGATCTGTTATTGTTTTGTAGTAGAGAAGAGGGCCTGTTATTGTTTTGTAGGAGAGAAGAGGGCCTGTTATTGTTTTGTAGGAGAGAAGAGGATCTGTTATTGTTTTGTAGGAGAGAAGAGGATCTGTTATTGTTATGTAGGAGAGAAGAGGATCTGTTATTGTTTTGTAGGAGAGAAGAGGGCCTGTTATTGTTTTGTAGGAGAGAAGAGGATCTGTTATTGTTATGTAGGAGAGAAGAGGATCTGTTATTGTTTTGTAGGAGAGAAGAGGGCCTGTTATTGTTTTGTAGGAGAGAAGAAGATCTGTTATTGTTTTGTAGGAGAGAAGCGGATCTGTTATTGTTTTGTAGGAGAGAAGAGGATCTGTTATTGTTTTGTAGGAGAGAAGAGGATCTGTTATTGTTTTGTAGGAGAGAAGAGGATCTGTTATTGTTTTGTAGGAGAGAAGAGGGCCTGTTATTGTTTTGTAGGAGAGAAGAGGATCTGTTATTGTTTTGTAGTAGAGAAGAGGGCCTGTTATTGTTATGTAGGAGAGAAGAGGGCCTGTTATTGTTATGTAGGAGAGAAGAGGGCCTGTTATTGTTTTGTAGGAGAGAAGAGGATCTGTTATTGTTTTGTAGTAGAGAAGAGGATCTGTTATTGTTTTGTAGTAGAGAAGAGGGCCTGTTATTGTTTTGTAGGAGAGAAGAGGGCCTGTTATTGTTTTGTAGGAGAGAAGAGGGCCTGTTATTGTTATGTAGGAGAGAAGAGGGCCTGTTATTGTTATGTAGGAGAGAAGAGGATCTGTTATTGTTATGTAGGAGAGAAGAGGGCCTGTTATTGTTTTGTAGGAGAGAAGAGGGCCTGTTATTGTTTTGTAGGAGAGAGAGGATCTGTTATTGTTTTGTAGGAGAGAAGAGGATCTGTTATTGTTTTGTAGGAGAGAAGAGGATCTGTTATTGTTATGTAGGAGAGAAGAGGATCTGTTATTGTTATGTTGGTGGAGAAGAGGATCTGTTATTGTTTTGTAGGAGAGAAGAGGATCTGTTATTGTTTTGTGGGAGAGAAGAGGATCTGTTATTGTTTTGTGGGAGAGAAGAGGATCTGTTATTGTTTTGTAGGAGAGAAGAGGATCTGTTATTGTTTTGTAGGAGAGAAGAGGATCTGTTATTGTTTTGTAGGAGAGAAGAGGATCTGTTATTGTTATGTAGGAGAGAAGAGGATCTGTTATTGTTATGTAGGAGAGAAGAGGATCTGTTATTGTTTTGTAGGAGAGAAGAGGATCTGTTATTGTTTTGTAGGAGAGAAGAGGATCTGTTATTGTTTTGTAGGAGAGAAGAGGATCTGTTATTGTTTTGTGGAGAGAAGAGGATCTGTTATTGTTTTGTAGGAGAGAAGAGGATCTGTTATTGTTTGTAGGAGAGAAGAGGGCCTGTTATTGTTTTGTAGGAGAGAAGAGGATCTGTTATTGTTTTGTAGGAGAGAAGAGGATCTGTTATTGTTTTGTAGGAGAGAAGAGGATCTGTTATTGTTTTGTAGGAGAGAAGAGGATCTGTTATTGTTTTGTAGGAGAGAAGAGGGCCTGTTATTGTTTTGTAGGAGAGAAGAGGATCTGTTATTGTTATGTAGGAGAGAGAAGGGCCTGTTATTGTTTTGTAGGAGAGAAGAGGATCTGTTATTGTTTTGTAGGAGAGAAGAGGATCTGTTATTGTTTTGTAGGAGAGAAGAGGATCTGTTATTGTTTTGTAGGAGAGAAGAGGATCTGTTATTGTTTTGTAGGAGAGAAGAGGATCTGTTATTGTTTTGTAGGAGAGAAGAGGATCTGTTATTGTTTTGTAGGAGAGAAGAGGGCCTGTTATTGTTTTGTAGGAGAGAAGAGGATCTGTTATTGTTTTGTAGGAGAGAAGAGGATCTGTTATTGTTTTGTAGGAGAGAAGAGGATCTGTTATTGTTTTGTAGGAGAGAAGAGGATCTGTTATTGTTATGTAGGAGAGAAGAGGATCTGTTATTGTTTTGTAGGAGAGAAGAGGGCCTGTTATTGTTTTGTAGGAGAGAAGAGGATCTGTTATTGTTATGTAGGAGAGAAGAGGATCTGTTATTGTTTTGTAGGAGAGAAGAGGGCCTGTTATTGTTTTGTAGGAGAGAAGAGGATCTGTTATTGTTATGTAGGAGAGAAGAGGATCTGTTATTGTTTTGTAGGAGAGAAGAGGGCCTGTTATTGTTTTGTAGGAGAGAAGAAGATCTGTTATTGTTTTGTAGGAGAGAAGCGGATCTGTTATTGTTTTGTAGGAGAGAAGAGGATCTGTTATTGTTTTGTAGGAGAGAAGAGGATCTGTTATTGTTTTGTAGGAGAGAAGAGGATCTGTTATTGTTTTGTAGGAGAGAAGAGGGCCTGTTATTGTTTTGTAGGAGAGAAGAGGATCTGTTATTGTTTTGTAGTAGAGAAGAGGGCCTGTTATTGTTATGTAGGAGAGAAGAGGGCCTGTTATTGTTATGTAGGAGAGAAGAGGGCCTGTTATTGTTTTGTAGGAGAGAAGAGGATCTGTTATTGTTTTGTAGTAGAGAAGAGGATCTGTTATTGTTTTGTAGTAGAGAAGAGGGCCTGTTATTGTTTTGTAGGAGAGAAGAGGGCCTGTTATTGTTTTGTAGGAGAGAAGAGGGCCTGTTATTGTTATGTAGGAGAGAAGAGGATCTGTTATTGTTTTGTAGGAGAGAAGAGGATCTGTTATTGTTTTGTAGGAGAGAAGAGGATCTGTTATTGTTTTGTAGGAGAGAAGAGGATCTGTTATTGTTTTGTAGGAGAGAAGAGGATCTGTTATTGTTATGTAGGAGAGAAGAGGATCTGTTATTGTTTTGTAGGAGAGAAGAGGGCCTGTTATTGTTTTGTAGGAGAGAAGAGGATCTGTTATTGTTTTGTAGTAGAGAAGAGGGCCTGTTATTGTTATGTAGGAGAGAAGAGGGCCTGTTATTGTTATGTAGGAGAGAAGAGGATCTGTTATTGTTTTGTAATAGAGAAGAGTGCCTGTTATTGTTTTGTAGGAGAGAAGAGGGCCTGTTATTGTTTTGTAGGAGAGAAGAGGATCTGTTATTGTTTTGTGGAGAGAAGAGGATCTGTTATTGTTTTGTAGTAGAGAAGAGGGCCTGTTATTGTTATGTAGGAGAGAAGAGGGCCTGTTATTGTTATGTAGGAGAGAAGAGGATCTGTTATTGTTATGTAGGAGAGAAGAGGATCTGTTATTGTTTTGTAGGAGAGAAGAGGATCTGTTATTGTTTTGTGGGAGAGAAGAGGATCTGTTATTGTTTTGTAGGAGAGAAGAGGATCTGTTATTGTTTTGTAGGAGAGAAGAGGATCTGTTATTGTTTTGTAGGAGAGAAGAGGGCATGTTATTGTTTTGTAGGAGAGAAGAGGATCTGTTATTGTTTTGTGGAGAGAAGAGGATCTGTTATTGTTTTGTAGTAGAGAAGAGGGCCTGTTATTGTTATGTAGGAGAGAAGAGGGCCTGTTATTGTTATGTAGGAGAGAAGAGGATCTGTTATTGTTATGTAGGAGAGAAGAGGATTTGTTATTGTTTTGTAGGAGAGAAGAGGATCTGTTATTGTTTTGTAGGAGAGAAGAGGATCTGTTATTGTTTTGTAGGAGAGAAGAGGATCTGTTATTGTTTTGTAGGAGAGAAGAGGGCCTGTTATTGTTTTGTAGGAGAGAAGAGGATCTGTTATTGTTTTGTAGGAGAGAAGAGGATCTGTTATTGTTATGTAGGAGAGAAGAGGATCTGTTATTGTTATGTTGGTGGAGAAGAGGATCTGTTATTGTTTTGTAGGAGAGAAGAGAATCTGTTATTGTTTTGTAGGAGAGAAGTGGATCTGTTATTGTTTTGTAGGAGAGAAGAGGATCTGTTATTGTTTTGTAGGAGAGAAGAGGGCCTGTTATTGTTTTGTAGGAGAGAAGAGGATCTGTTATTGTTTTGTAGTAGAGAAGAGGGCCTGTTATTGTTATGTAGGAGAGAAGAGGGCCTGTTTTTGTTATGTAGGAGAGAAGAGGATCTGTTATTGTTTTGTAGTAGAGAAGAGGGCCTGTTATTGTTTTGTAGGAGAGAAGAGGGCCTGTTATTGTTTTGTAGGAGAGAAGAGGGCCTGTTATTGTTTTGTAGGAGAGAAGAGGATCTGTTATTGTTTTGTAGGAGAGAAGAGGATCTGTTATTGTTATGTAGGAGAGAAGAGGATCTGTTATTGTTTTGTAGGAGAGAAGAGGGCCTGTTATTGTTTTGTAGGAGAGAAGAGGATCTGTTATTGTTATGTAGGAGAGAAGAGGATCTGTTATTGTTTTGTAGGAGAGAAGAGGGCCTGTTATTGTTTTGTAGGAGAGAAGAAGATCTGTTATTGTTTTGTAGGAGAGAAGCGGATCTGTTATTGTTTTGTAGGAGAGAAGAGGATCTGTTATTGTTTTGTAGGAGAGAAGAGGATCTGTTATTGTTTTGTAGGAGAGAAGAGGATCTGTTATTGTTTTGTAGGAGAGAAGAGGGCCTGTTATTGTTTTGTAGGAGAGAAGAGGATCTGTTATTGTTTTGTAGTAGAGAAGAGGGCCTGTTATTGTTATGTAGGAGAGAAGAGGGCCTGTTATTGTTATGTAGGAGAGAAGAGGGCCTGTTATTGTTTTGTAGGAGAGAAGAGGATCTGTTATTGTTTTGTAGTAGAGAAGAGGATCTGTTATTGTTTTGTAGTAGAGAAGAGGGCCTGTTATTGTTTTGTAGGAGAGAAGAGGGCCTGTTATTGTTTTGTAGGAGAGAAGAGGGCCTGTTATTGTTATGTAGGAGAGAAGAGGGCCTGTTATTGTTATGTAGGAGAGAAGAGGATCTGTTATTGTTATGTAGGAGAGAAGAGGGCCTGTTATTGTTTTGTAGGAGAGAAGAGGGCCTGTTATTGTTTTGTAGGAGAGAAGAGGATCTGTTATTGTTTTGTAGGAGAGAAGAGGATCTGTTATTGTTTTGTAGGAGAGAAGAGGATCTGTTATTGTTATGTAGGAGAGAAGAGGATCTGTTATTGTTATGTTGGTGGAGAAGAGGATCTGTTATTGTTTTGTAGGAGAGAAGAGGATCTGTTATTGTTTTGTGGGAGAGAAGAGGATCTGTTATTGTTTTGTGGGAGAGAAGAGGATCTGTTATTGTTTTGTAGGAGAGAAGCGGATCTGTTATTGTTTTGTAGGAGAGAAGAGGATCTGTTATTGTTTTGTAGGAGAGAAGAGGATCTGTTATTGTTATGTAGGAGAGAAGAGGATCTGTTATTGTTATGTAGGAGAGAAGAGGATCTGTTATTGTTTTGTAGGAGAGAAGAGGATCTGTTATTGTTTTGTAGGAGAGAACAGGATCTGTTATTGTTTTGTAGGAGAGAAGAGGATCTGTTATTGTTTTGTGGAGAGAAGAGGATCTGTTATTGTTTTGTAGGAGAGAAGAGGATCTGTTATTGTTTGTAGGAGAGAAGAGGGCCTGTTATTGTTTTGTAGGAGAGAAGAGGATCTGTTATTGTTTTGTAGGAGAGAAGAGGATCTGTTATTGTTTTGTAGGAGAGAAGAGGATCTGTTATTGTTTTGTAGGAGAGAAGAGGATCTGTTATTGTTTTGTAGGAGAGAAGAGGGCCTGTTATTGTTTTGTAGGAGAGAAGAGGATCTGTTATTGTTATGTAGGAGAGAGAAGGGCCTGTTATTGTTTTGTAGGAGAGAAGAGGATCTGTTATTGTTTTGTAGGAGAGAAGAGGATCTGTTATTGTTTTGTAGGAGAGAAGAGGATCTGTTATTGTTTTGTAGGAGAGAAGAGGATCTGTTATTGTTTTGTAGGAGAGAAGAGGATCTGTTATTGTTTTGTAGGAGAGAAGAGGGCCTGTTATTGTTTTGTAGGAGAGAAGAGGATCTGTTATTGTTTTGTAGTAGAGAAGAGGGCCTGTTATTGTTATGTAGGAGAGAAGAGGGCCTGTTATTGTTATGTAGGAGAGAAGAGGGCCTGTTATTGTTTTGTAGGAGAGAAGAGGATCTGTTATTGTTTTGTAGTAGAGAAGAGGATCTGTTATTGTTTTGTAGTAGAGAAGAGGGCCTGTTATTGTTTTGTAGGAGAGAAGAGGGCCTGTTATTGTTTTGTAGGAGAGAAGAGGGCCTGTTATTGTTATGTAGGAGAGAAGAGGGCCTGTTATTGTTATGTAGGAGAGAAGAGGATCTGTTATTGTTATGTAGGAGAGAAGAGGGCCTGTTATTGTTTTGTAGGAGAGAAGAGGGCCTGTTATTGTTTTGTAGGAGAGAAGAGGATCTGTTATTGTTTTGTAGGAGAGAAGAGGATCTGTTATTGTTTTGTAGGAGAGAAGAGGATCTGTTATTGTTATGTAGGAGAGAAGAGGATCTGTTATTGTTATGTTGGTGGAGAAGAGGATCTGTTATTGTTTTGTAGGAGAGAAGAGGATCTGTTATTGTTTTGTGGGAGAGAAGAGGATCTGTTATTGTTTTGTGGGAGAGAAGAGGATCTGTTATTGTTTTGTAGGAGAGAAGAGGATCTGTTATTGTTTTGTAGGAGAGAAGAGGATCTGTTATTGTTTTGTAGGAGAGAAGAGGATCTGTTATTGTTATGTAGGAGAGAAGAGGATCTGTTATTGTTATGTAGGAGAGAAGAGGATCTGTTATTGTTTTGTAGGAGAGAAGAGGATCTGTTATTGTTTTGTAGGAGAGAAGAGGATCTGTTATTGTTTTGTAGGAGAGAAGAGGATCTGTTATTGTTTTGTGGAGAGAAGAGGATCTGTTATTGTTTTGTAGGAGAGAAGAGGATCTGTTATTGTTTGTAGGAGAGAAGAGGGCCTGTTATTGTTTTGTAGGAGAGAAGAGGATCTGTTATTGTTTTGTAGGAGAGAAGAGGATCTGTTATTGTTTTGTAGGAGAGAAGAGGATCTGTTATTGTTTTGTAGGAGAGAATAGGATCTGTTATTGTTTTGTAGGAGAGAAGAGGGCCTGTTATTGTTTTGTAGGAGAGAAGAGGATCTGTTATTGTTATGTAGGAGAGAGAAGGGCCTGTTATTGTTTTGTAGGAGAGAAGAGGATCTGTTATTGTTTTGTAGGAGAGAAGAGGATCTGTTATTGTTTTGTAGGAGAGAAGAGGATCTGTTATTGTTTTGTAGGAGAGAAGAGGATCTGTTATTGTTTTGTAGGAGAGAAGAGGATCTGTTATTGTTTTGTAGGAGAGAAGAGGATCTGTTATTGTTTTGTAGGAGAGAAGAGGGCCTGTTATTGTTTTGTAGGAGAGAAGAGGATCTGTTATTGTTTTGTAGGAGAGAAGAGGATCTGTTATTGTTTTGTAGGAGAGAAGAGGATCTGTTATTGTTTTGTAGGAGAGAAGAGGATCTGTTATTGTTATGTAGGAGAGAAGAGGATCTGTTATTGTTTTGTAGGAGAGAAGAGGGCCTGTTATTGTTTTGTAGGAGAGAAGAGGGCCTGTTATTGTTATGTAGGAGAGAAGAGGATCTGTTATTGTTTTGTAGGAGAGAAGAGGGCCTGTTATTGTTTTGTAGGAGAGAAGAGGATCTGTTATTGTTTTGTAGGAGAGAAGAGGATCTGTTATTGTTTTGTAGGAGAGAAGAGGATCTGTTATTGTTTTGTAGGAGAGAAGAGGATCTGTTATTGTTTTGTAGGAGAGAAGAGGATCTGTTATTGTTTTGTAGGAGAGAAGAGGATCTGTTATTGTTTTGTAGGAGAGAAGAGGGCCTGTTATTGTTTTGTAGGAGAGAAGAGGATCTGTTATTGTTTTGTAGTAGAGAAGAGGGCTTGTTATTGTTATGTAGGAGAGAAGAGGATCTGTTATTGTTATGTAGGAGAGAAGAGGATCTGTTATTGTTTTGTAGGAGAGAAGAGGGCCTGTTATTGTTTTGTAGGAGAGAAGAGGATCTGTTATTGTTTTGTAGGAGAGAAGAGGATCTGTTATTGTTATGTAGGAGCGAGAAGGGCCTGTTATTGTTTTGTAGGAGAGAAGAGGATCTGTTATTGTTTTGTAGGAGAGAAGAGGATCTGTTATTGTTTTGTAGGAGAGAAGAGGATCTGTTATTGTTTTGTAGGAGAGAAGAGGATCTGTTATTGTTTTGTAGGAGAGAAGAGGATCTGTTATTGTTTTGTAGGAGAGAAGAGGATCTGTTATTGTTTTGTAGGAGAGAAGAGGGCCTGTTATTGTTTTGTAGGAGAGAAGAGGATCTGTTATTGTTTTGTAGGAGAGAAGAGGATCTGTTATTGTTTTGTAGGAGAGAAGAGGATCTGTTATTGTTTTGTAGGAGAGAAGAGGATCTGTTATTGTTATGTAGGAGAGAAGAGGATCTGTTATTGTTTTGTAGGAGAGAAGAGGGCCTGTTATTGTTTTGTAGGAGAGAAGAGGATCTGTTATTGTTATGTAGGAGAGAAGAGGATCTGTTATTGTTTTGTAGGAGAGAAGAGGGCCTGTTATTGTTTTGTAGGAGAGAAGAGGATCTGTTATTGTTTTGTAGGAGAGAAGAGGATCTGTTATTGTTTTGTAGGAGAGAAGAGGGCCTGTTATTGTTTTGTAGGAGAGAAGAGGATCTGTTATTGTTTTGTAGGAGAGAAGAGGATCTGTTATTGTTTTGTAGGAGAGAAGAGGGCCTGTTATTGTTTTGTAGGAGAGAAGAGGATCTGTTATTGTTTTGTAGTAGAGAAGAGGGCTTGTTATTGTTATGTAGGAGAGAAGAGGATCTGTTATTGTTATGTAGGAGAGAAGAGGATCTGTTATTGTTTTGTAGGAGAGAAGAGGGCCTGTTATTGTTTTGTAGGAGAGAAGAGGATCTGTTATTGTTTTGTAGGAGAGAAGAGGATCTGTTATTGTTTTGTAGGAGAGAAGAGGATCTGTTATTGTTTTGTAGGAGAGAAGAGGATCTGTTATTGTTTTGTAGGAGAGAAGAGGATCTGTTATTGTTTTGTAGGAGAGAAGAGGGCCTGTTATTGTTTTGTAGGAGAGAAGAGGATCTGTTATTGTTTTGTAGTAGAGAAGAGGGCCTGTTATTGTTATGTAGGAGAGAAGAGGGCCTGTTATTGTTATGTAGGAGAGAAGAGGATCTGTTATTGTTTTGTAATAGAGAAGAGTGCCTGTTATTGTTTTGTAGGAGAGAAGAGGGCCTGTTATTGTTTTGTAGGAGAGAAGAGGATCTGTTATTGTTTTGTGGAGAGAAGAGGATCTGTTATTGTTTTGTAGTAGAGAAGAGGGCCTGTTATTGTTATGTAGGAGAGAAGAGGGCCTGTTATTGTTATGTAGGAGAGAAGAGGATCTGTTATTGTTATGTAGGAGAGAAGAGGATCTGTTATTGTTTTGTAGGAGAGAAGAGGATCTGTTATTGTTTTGTGGGAGAGAAGAGGATCTGTTATTGTTTTGTAGGAGAGAAGAGGATCTGTTATTGTTTTGTAGGAGAGAAGAGGATCTGTTATTGTTTTGTAGGAGAGAAGAGGGCATGTTATTGTTTTGTAGGAGAGAAGAGGATCTGTTATTGTTTTGTGGAGAGAAGAGGATCTGTTATTGTTTTGTAGTAGAGAAGAGGGCCTGTTATTGTTATGTAGGAGAGAAGAGGGCCTGTTATTGTTATGTAGGAGAGAAGAGGATCTGTTATTGTTATGTAGGAGAGAAGAGGATCTGTTATTGTTTTGTAGGAGAGAAGAGGATCTGTTATTGTTTTGTGGGAGAGAAGAGGATCTGTTATTGTTTTGTAGGAGAGAAGAGGATCTGTTATTGTTTTGTAGGAGAGAAGAGGATCTGTTATTGTTTTGTAGGAGAGAAGAGGGCATGTTATTGTTTTGTAGGAGAGAAGAGGATCTGTTATTGTTTTGTAGGAGAGAAGAGGATCTGTTATTGTTTTGTAGGAGAGTAAAGAATCTGTTATTGTTTTGTAGGAGAGAAGAAGATCTGTTATTGTTATGTAGGAGAGAAGAGGATCTGTTATTGTTATGTAGGAGAGAAGAGGATCTGTTATTATTTTGTAGGAGAGAAGAGGATCTGTTATTGTTTTGTAGGAGAGAAGAGGATCTGTTATTGTTTTGTAGGAGAGAAGAGGATCTGTTATTGTTATGTAGGAGAGAAGAGGATCTGTTATTGTTTTGTAGGAGAGAAGAGGATCTGTTATTGTTATGTAGGAGAGAAGAGGATCTGTTATTGTTTTGTAGGAGAGAAGAGGATCTGTTATTGTTTTGTAGGAGAGAAGAGGATCTGTTATTGTTTTGTAGGAGAGAAGAGGGCCTGTTATTGTTATGTAGGAGAGAAGAGGATCTGTTATTGTTTTGTAGTAGAGAAGAGGATCTGTTATTGTTTTGTAGGAGAGAAGAGGATCTGTTATTGTTTTGTAGTAGAGAAGAGGGCCTGTTATTGTTTTGTAGGAGAGAAGAGGATCTGTTATTGTTTTGTAGGAGAGAAGAGGATCTGTTATTGTTTTGTAGGAGAGAAGAGGATCTGTTATTGTTATGTAGGAGAGAAGAGGATCTGTTATTGTTATGTAGGAGAGAAGAGGATCTGTTATTGTTTTGTAGGAGAGAAGAGGATCTGTTATTGTTTTGTAGGAGAGAAGAGGATCTGTTATTGTTTTGTAGGAGAGAAGAGGATCTGTTATTGTTTTGTAGGAGAGAAGGGGATCTGTTATTGTTTTGTAGGAGAGAAGAGGATCTGTTATTGTTATGTAGGAGAGAAGAGGGCCTGTTATTGTTATGTAGGAGAGAAGAGGATCTGTTATTGTTTTGTAGTAGAGAAGAGGGCCTGTTATTGTTTTGTAGGAGAGAAGAGGGCCTGTTATTGTTTTGTAGGAGAGAAGAGGGCCTGTTATTGTTTTGTAGGAGAGAAGAGGATCTGTTGTTGTTTTGTAGGAGAGAAGAGGATCTGTTATTGTTATGTAGGAGAGAAGAGGATCTGTTATTGTTTTGTAGGAGAGAAGAGGGCCTGTTATTGTTTTGTAGGAGAGAAGAGGATCTGTTATTGTTATGTAGGAGAGAAGAGGATATGTTATTGTTTTGTAGGAGAGAAGAGGGCCTGTTATTGTTATGTAGGAGAGAAGATGATCTGTTATTGTTATGTAGGAGAGAAGAGGGCCTGTTATTGTTATGTAGGAGAGAAGAGGCTCTGTTATTGTTTTGTAGGAGAGAAGAGGATCTGTTATTGTTTTGTAGGAGAGAAGAGGGCCTGTTATTGTTTTGTAGGAGAGAAGAGGGCCTGTTATTGTTTTGTAGGAGAGAAGAGGATCTGTTATTGTTTTGTAGGAGAGAAGAGGATCTGTTATTGTTTTGTAGGAGAGAAGAGGATCTGTTATTGTTATGTAGGAGAGAAGAGGATCTGTTATTGTTTTGTAGGAGAGAAGAGGATCTGTTATTGTTTTGTAGGAGAGAAGAGGATCTGTTATTGTTTTGTAGGAGAGAAGAGAATCTGTTATTGTTTTGTAGGAGAGAAGAGGATCTGTTATTGTTTTGTAGGAGAGAAGAGGATCTGTTATTGTTTTGTAGGAGAGAAGAGGGCCTGTTATTGTTTTGTAGGAGAGAAGAGGATCTGTTATTGTTTTGTAGTAGAGAAGAGGGCCTGTTATTGTTATGTAGGAGAGAAGAGGGCCTGTTATTGTTATGTAGGAGAGAAGAGGATCTGTTATTGTTTTGTAGTAGAGAAGAGGGCCTGTTATTGTTTTGTAGGAGAGAAGAGGGCCTGTTATTGTTTTGTAGGAGAGAAGAGGGCCTGTTATTGTTTTGTAGGAGAGAAGAGGATCTGTTATTGTTTTGTAGGAGAGAAGAGGATCTGTTATTGTTATGTAGGAGAGAAGAGGATCTGTTATTGTTTTGTAGGAGAGAAGAGGGCCTGTTATTGTTTTGTAGGAGAGAAGAGGATCTGTTATTGTTTTGTAGTAGAGAAGAGGGCCTGTTATTGTTTTGTAGGAGAGAAGAGGATCTGTTATTGTTTTGTAGGAGAGAAGAGGATCTGTTATTGTTTTGTAGGAGAGAAGAGGATCTGTTATTGTTATGTAGGAGAGAAGAGGATCTGTTATTGTTATGTAGGAGAGAAGAGGATCTGTTATTGTTTTGTAGGAGAGAAGAGGATCTGTTATTGTTTTGTAGGAGAGAAGAGGATCTGTTATTGTTTTGTAGGAGAGAAGAGGATCTGTTATTGTTTTGTAGGAGAGAAGAGGATCTGTTATTGTTTTGTAGGAGAGAAGAGGATCTGTTATTGTTATGTAGGAGAGAAGAGGGCCTGTTATTGTTATGTAGGAGAGAAGAGGATCTGTTATTGTTTTGTAGTAGAGAAGAGGGCCTGTTATTGTTTTGTAGGAGAGAAGAGGGCCTGTTATTGTTTTGTAGGAGAGAAGAGGGCCTGTTATTGTTTTGTAGGAGAGAAGAGGATCTGTTGTTGTTTTGTAGGAGAGAAGAGGATCTGTTATTGTTATGTAGGAGAGAAGAGGATCTGTTATTGTTTTGTAGGAGAGAAGAGGGCCTGTTATTGTTTTGTAGGAGAGAAGAGGATCTGTTATTGTTATGTAGGAGAGAAGAGGATCTGTTATTGTTTTGTAGGAGAGAAGAGGGCCTGTTATTGTTATGTAGGAGAGAAGAGGATCTGTTATTGTTATGTAGGAGAGAAGAGGGCCTGTTATTGTTTTGTAGGAGAGAAGAGGATCTGTTATTGTTTTGTAGGAGAGAAGAGGATCTGTTATTGTTTTGTAGGAGAGAAGAGGCTCTGTTATTGTTTTGTAGGAGAGAAGAGGATCTGTTATTGTTTTGTAGGAGAGAAGAGGGCCTGTTATTGTTTTGTAGGAGAGAAGAGGGCCTGTTATTGTTTTGTAGGAGAGAAGAGGATCTGTTATTGTTTTGTAGGAGAGAAGAGGATCTGTTATTGTTTTGTAGGAGAGAAGAGGATCTGTTATTGTTATGTAGGAGAGAAGAGGATCTGTTATTGTTATGTTGGTGGAGAAGAGGATCTGTTATTGTTTTGTATTAGAGAAGAGGATCTGTTATTGTTTTGTAGGAGAGAAGAGGGTCTGTTATTGTTTTGTAGGAGAGAAGAGAATCTGTTATTGTTTTGTAGGAGAGAAGAGGATCTGTTATTGTTTTGTAGGAGAGAAGAGGATCTGTTATTGTTTTGTAGGAGAGAAGAGGGCCTGTTATTGTTTTGTAGGAGAGAAGAGGATCTGTTATTGTTTTGTAGTAGAGAAGAGGGCCTGTTATTGTTATGTAGGAGAGAAGAGGGCCTGTTATTGTTATGTAGGAGAGAAGAGGATCTGTTATTGTTTTGTAGTAGAGAAGAGGGCCTGTTATTGTTTTGTAGGAGAGAAGAGGGCCTGTTATTGTTTTGTAGGAGAGAAGAGGGCCTGTTATTGTTTTGTAGGAGAGAAGAGGATCTGTTATTGTTTTGTAGGAGAGAAGAGGATCTGTTATTGTTATGTAGGAGAGAAGAGGATCTGTTATTGTTTTGTAGGAGAGAAGAGGGCCTGTTATTGTTTTGTAGGAGAGAAGAGGATCTGTTATTGTTATGTAGTAGAGAAGAGGATCTGTTATTGTTTTGTAGGAGAGAAGAGGGCCTGTTATTGTTTTGTAGGAGAGAAGAGGATCTGTTATTGTTTTGTAGGAGAGAAGAGGATCTGTTATTGTTTTGTAGGAGAGAAGAGGATCTGTTATTGTTTTGTAGGAGAGAAGAGGATTTGTTATTGTTTTGTAGGAGAGAAGAGGATCTGTTATTGTTTTGTAGGAGAGAAGAGGGCCTGTTATTGTTTTGTAGGAGAGAAGAGGATCTGTTATTGTTTTGTAGTAGAGAAGAGGGCCTGTTATTGTTATGTAGGAGAGAAGAGGGCCTGTTATTGTTATGTAGGAGAGAAGAGGGTCTGTTATTGTTTTGTAGTAGAGAAGAGGGCCTGTTATTGTTTTGTAGGAGAGAAGAGGGCCTGTTATTGTTTTGTAGGAGAGAAGAGGGCCTGTTATTGTTTTGTAGGAGAGAAGAGGATCTGTTATTGTTTTGTAGGAGAGAAGAGGATCTGTTATTGTTATGTAGGAGAGAAGAGGATCTGTTATTGTTTTGTAGGAGAGAAGAGGGCCTGTTATTGTTTTGTAGGAGAGAAGAGGATCTGTTATTGTTATGTAGGAGAGAAGAGGATCTGTTATTGTTATGTTGGTGGAGAATAGGATCTGTTATTGTTTTGTAGGAGAGAAGAGGATCTGTTATTGTTTTGTAGGAGAGAAGAGGGCCTGTTATTGTTTTGTAGGAGAGAAGAGGGCCTGTTATTGTTTTGTAGGAGAGAAGAGGATCTGTTATTGTTTTGTAGGAGAGAAGAGGATCTGTTATTGTTTTGTAGGAGAGAAGAGGATCTGTTATTGTTTTGTAGGAGAGAAGAGGATCTGTTATTGTTATGTAGGGGAGAAGAGGATTTGTTATTGTTTTGTAGGAGAGAAGAGGATCTGTTATTGTTTTGTGGGAGAGAAGAGGATCTGTTATTGTTTTGTGGGAGAGAAGAGGATCTGTTATTGTTTTGTAGGAGAGAAGAGGATCTGTTATTGTTTTGTAGGAGAGAAGAGAATCTGTTATTGTTTTGTAGGAGAGAAGAGGGCATGTTATTGTTTTGTAGGAGAGAAGAGGATCTGTTATTGTTTTGTAGGAGAGAAGAGGATCTGTTATTGTTTTGTAGGAGAGTAAAGAATCTGTTATTGTTTTGTAGGAGAGAAGAAGATCTGTTATTGTTATGTAGGAGAGAAGAGGTTCTGTTATTGTTATGTAGGAGAGAAGAGGATCTGTTATTGTTTTGTAGGAGAGAAGAGGATCTGTTATTGTTTTGTAGGAGAGAAGAGGATCTGTTATTGTTTTGTAGGAGAGAAGAGGATCTGTTATTGTTATGTAGGAGAGAAGAGGATCTGTTATTGTTTTGTAGGAGAGAAGAGGATCTGTTATTGTTATGTAGGAGAGAAGAGGATCTGTTATTGTTTTGTAGGAGAGAAGAGGATCTGTTATTGTTTTGTAGGAGAGAAGAGGATCTGTTATTGTTTTGTAGGAGAGAAGAGGGCCTGTTATTGTTATGTAGGAGAGAAGAGGATCTGTTATTGTTTTGTAGTAGAGAAGAGGATCTGTTATTGTTTTGTAGGAGAGAAGAGGCTCTGTTATTGTTTTGTAGTAGAGAAGAGGGCCTGTTATTGTTTTGTAGGAGAGAAGAGGATCTGTTATTGTTATGTAGGAGAGAAGAGGATCTGTTATTGTTTTGTAGGAGAGAAGAGGGCCTGTTATTGTTATGTAGGAGAGAAGAGGATCTGTTATTGTTATGTAGGAGAGAAGAGGGCCTGTTATTGTTTTGTATTAGAGAAGAGGATCTGTTATTGTTTTGTATGAGAGAAGAGGATCTGTTATTGTTTTGTAAGAGAGAAGAGGGCCTGTTATTGTTTTGTAGGAGAGAAGAGGGCCTGTTATTGTTTTGTAGGAGAGAAGAGGATCTGTTATTGTTTTGTAGGAGAGAAGAGGATCTGTTATTGTTTTGTAGGAGAGAAGAGGATCTGTTATTGTTATGTAGGAGAGAAGAGGATCTGTTATTGTTATGTTGGTGGAGAAGAGGATCTGTTATTGTTTTGTAGGAGAGAAGGGGATCTGTTATTGTTTTGTAGGAGAGAAGAGGATCTGTTATTGTTTTGTAGGAGAGAAGAGAATCTGTTATTGTTTTGTAGGAGAGAAGAGGATCTGTTATTGTTTTGTAGGAGAGAAGAGGATCTGTTATTGTTTTGTAGGAGAGAAGAGGATCTGTTATTGTTATGTAGGAGAGAAGAGGATCTGTTATTGTTTTGTAGGAGAGAAGAGGATCTGTTATTGTTATGTAGGAGAGAAGAGGATCTGTTATTGTTTTGTAGGAGAGAAGAGGATCTGTTATTGTTTTGTAGTAGAGAAGAGGGCCTGTTATTGTTATGTAGGAGAGAAGAGGGCCTGTTATTGTTATGTAGGAGAGAAGAGGATCTGTTATTGTTTTGTAGTAGAGAAGAGGGCCTGTTATTGTTTTGTAGGAGAGAAGAGGGCCTGTTATTGTTTTGTAGGAGAGAAGAGGGCCTGTTATTGTTTTGTAGGAGAGAAGAGGATCTGTTATTGTTTTGTAGGAGAGAAGAGGATCTGTTATTGTTATGTAGGAGAGAAGAGGATCTGTTATTGTTTTGTAGGAGAGAAGAGGGCCTGTTATTGTTTTGTAGGAGAGAAGAGGATCTGTTATTGTTATGTAGGAGAGAAGAGGATCTGTTATTGTTTTGTAGGAGAGAAGAGGGCCTGTTATTGTTTTGTAGGAGAGAAGAGGATCTGTTATTGTTTTGTAGGAGAGAAGAGGGCCTGTTATTGTTTTGTAGGAGAGAAGAGGATCTGTTATTGTTTTGTAGGAGAGAAGAGGATCTGTTATTGTTTTGTAGGAGAGAAGAGGATTTGTTATTGTTTTGTAGGAGAGAAGAGGATCTGTTATTGTTTTGTAGGAGAGAAGAGGATCTGTTATTGTTTTGTAGGAGAGAAGAGGATCTGTTATTGTTTTGTAGGAGAGAAGAGGATCTGTTATTGTTATGTAGGAGAGAAGAGGATCTGTTATTGTTTTGTAGGAGAGAAGAGGGCCTGTTATTGTTTTGTAGGAGAGAAGAGGATCTGTTATTGTTTTGTAGTAGAGAAGAGGGCCTGTTATTGTTATGTAGGAGAGAAGAGGGCCTGTTATTGTTATGTAGGAGAGAAGAGGATCTGTTATTGTTTTGTAGTAGAGAAGAGGGCCTGTTATTGTTTTGTAGGAGAGAAGAGGGCCTGTTATTGTTTTGTAGGAGAGAAGAGGGCCTGTTATTGTTTTGTAGGAGAGAAGAGGATCTGTTATTGTTTTGTAGGAGAGAAGAGGATCTGTTATTGTTATGTAGGAGAGAAGAGGATCTGTTATTGTTTTGTAGGAGAGAAGAGGGCCTGTTATTGTTTTGTAGGAGAGAAGAGGATCTGTTATTGTTTTGTAGTAGAGAAGAGGGCCTGTTATTGTTTTGTAGGAGAGAAGAGGATCTGTTATTGTTTTGTAGGAGAGAAGAGGATCTGTTATTGTTTTGTAGGAGAGAAGAGGATCTGTTATTGTTATGTAGGAGAGAAGAGGATCTGTTATTGTTATGTAGGAGAGAAGAGGATCTGTTATTGTTTTGTAGGAGAGAAGAGGATCTGTTATTGTTTTGTAGGAGAGAAGAGGATCTGTTATTGTTTTGTAGGAGAGAAGAGGATCTGTTATTGTTTTGTAGGAGAGAAGAGGATCTGTTATTGTTTTGTAGGAGAGAAGAGGATCTGTTATTGTTATGTAGGAGAGAAGAGGGCCTGTTATTGTTATGTAGGAGAGAAGAGGATCTGTTATTGTTTTGTAGTAGAGAAGAGGGCCTGTTATTGTTTTGTAGGAGAGAAGAGGGCCTGTTATTGTTTTGTAGGAGAGAAGAGGGCCTGTTATTGTTTTGTAGGAGAGAAGAGGATCTGTTGTTGTTTTGTAGGAGAGAAGAGGATCTGTTATTGTTATGTAGGAGAGAAGAGGATCTGTTATTGTTTTGTAGGAGAGAAGAGGGCCTGTTATTGTTTTGTAGGAGAGAAGAGGATCTGTTATTGTTATGTAGGAGAGAAGAGGATCTGTTATTGTTTTGTAGGAGAGAAGAGGGCCTGTTATTGTTATGTAGGAGAGAAGAGGATCTGTTATTGTTATGTAGGAGAGAAGAGGGCCTGTTATTGTTTTGTAGGAGAGAAGAGGATCTGTTATTGTTTTGTAGGAGAGAAGAGGATCTGTTATTGTTTTGTAGGAGAGAAGAGGCTCTGTTATTGTTTTGTAGGAGAGAAGAGGATCTGTTATTGTTTTGTAGGAGAGAAGAGGGCCTGTTATTGTTTTGTAGGAGAGAAGAGGGCCTGTTATTGTTTTGTAGGAGAGAAGAGGATCTGTTATTGTTTTGTAGGAGAGAAGAGGATCTGTTATTGTTTTGTAGGAGAGAAGAGGATCTGTTATTGTTATGTAGGAGAGAAGAGGATCTGTTATTGTTATGTTGGTGGAGAAGAGGATCTGTTATTGTTTTGTAGGAGAGAAGAGGATCTGTTATTGTTTTGTAGGAGAGAAGAGGGTCTGTTATTGTTTTGTAGGAGAGAAGAGAATCTGTTATTGTTTTGTAGGAGAGAAGAGGATCTGTTATTGTTTTGTAGGAGAGAAGAGGATCTGTTATTGTTTTGTAGGAGAGAAGAGGGCCTGTTATTGTTTTGTAGGAGAGAAGAGGATCTGTTATTGTTTTGTAGTAGAGAAGAGGGCCTGTTATTGTTATGTAGGAGAGAAGAGGGCCTGTTATTGTTATGTAGGAGAGAAGAGGATCTGTTATTGTTTTGTAGTAGAGAAGAGGGCCTGTTATTGTTTTGTAGGAGAGAAGAGGGCCTGTTATTGTTTTGTAGGAGAGAAGAGGGCCTGTTATTGTTTTGTAGGAGAGAAGAGGATCTGTTATTGTTTTGTAGGAGAGAAGAGGATCTGTTATTGTTATGTAGGAGAGAAGAGGATCTGTTATTGTTTTGTAGGAGAGAAGAGGGCCTGTTATTGTTTTGTAGGAGAGAAGAGGATCTGTTATTGTTATGTAGTAGAGAAGAGGATCTGTTATTGTTTTGTAGGAGAGAAGAGGGCCTGTTATTGTTTTGTAGGAGAGAAGAGGATCTGTTATTGTTTTGTAGGAGAGAAGAGGATCTGTTATTGTTTTGTAGGAGAGAAGAGGATCTGTTATTGTTTTGTAGGAGAGAAGAGGGCCTGTTATTGTTTTGTAGGAGAGAAGAGGATCTGTTATTGTTTTGTAGTAGAGAAGAGGGCCTGTTATTGTTATGTAGGAGAGAAGAGGGCCTGTTATTGTTATGTAGGAGAGAAGAGGGTCTGTTATTGTTTTGTAGTAGAGAAGAGGGCCTGTTATTGTTTTGTAGGAGAGAAGAGGGCCTGTTATTGTTTTGTAGGAGAGAAGAGGGCCTGTTATTGTTTTGTAGGAGAGAAGAGGATCTGTTATTGTTTTGTAGGAGAGAAGAGGATCTGTTATTGTTATGTAGGAGAGAAGAGGATCTGTTATTGTTTTGTAGGAGAGAAGAGGGCCTGTTATTGTTTTGTAGGAGAGAAGAGGATCTGTTATTGTTATGTAGGAGAGAAGAGGATCTGTTATTGTTATGTTGGTGGAGAATAGGATCTGTTATTGTTTTGTAGGAGAGAAGAGGATCTGTTATTGTTTTGTAGGAGAGAAGAGGGCCTGTTATTGTTTTGTAGGAGAGAAGAGGGCCTGTTATTGTTTTGTAGGAGAGAAGAGGATCTGTTATTGTTTTGTAGGAGAGAAGAGGATCTGTTATTGTTTTGTAGGAGAGAAGAGGATCTGTTATTGTTTTGTAGGAGAGAAGAGGATCTGTTATTGTTATGTAGGGGAGAAGAGGATTTGTTATTGTTTTGTAGGAGAGAAGAGGATCTGTTATTGTTTTGTGGGAGAGAAGAGGATCTGTTATTGTTTTGTGGGAGAGAAGAGGATCTGTTATTGTTTTGTAGGAGAGAAGAGGATCTGTTATTGTTTTGTAGGAGAGAAGAGAATCTGTTATTGTTTTGTAGGAGAGAAGAGGGCATGTTATTGTTTTGTAGGAGAGAAGAGGATCTGTTATTGTTTTGTAGGAGAGAAGAGGATCTGTTATTGTTTTGTAGGAGAGTAAAGAATCTGTTATTGTTTTGTAGGAGAGAAGAAGATCTGTTATTGTTATGTAGGAGAGAAGAGGTTCTGTTATTGTTATGTAGGAGAGAAGAGGATCTGTTATTGTTTTGTAGGAGAGAAGAGGATCTGTTATTGTTTTGTAGGAGAGAAGAGGATCTGTTATTGTTTTGTAGGAGAGAAGAGGATCTGTTATTGTTATGTAGGAGAGAAGAGGATCTGTTATTGTTTTGTAGGAGAGAAGAGGATCTGTTATTGTTATGTAGGAGAGAAGAGGATCTGTTATTGTTTTGTAGGAGAGAAGAGGATCTGTTATTGTTTTGTAGGAGAGAAGAGGATCTGTTATTGTTTTGTAGGAGAGAAGAGGGCCTGTTATTGTTATGTAGGAGAGAAGAGGATCTGTTATTGTTTTGTAGTAGAGAAGAGGATCTGTTATTGTTTTGTAGGAGAGAAGAGGCTCTGTTATTGTTTTGTAGTAGAGAAGAGGGCCTGTTATTGTTTTGTAGGAGAGAAGAGGATCTGTTATTGTTATGTAGGAGAGAAGAGGATCTGTTATTGTTTTGTAGGAGAGAAGAGGGCCTGTTATTGTTATGTGGGAGAGAAGAGGATCTGTTATTGTTATGTAGGAGAGAAGAGGGCCTGTTATTGTTTTGTAGGAGAGAAGAGGATCTGTTATTGTTTTGTAGGAGAGAAGAGGATCTGTTATTGTTTTGTAGGAGAGAAGAGGCTCTGTTATTGTTTTGTAGGAGAGAAGAGGATCTGTTATTGTTTTGTAGGAGAGAAGAGGGCCTGTTATTGTTTTGTAGGAGAGAAGAGGGCCTGTTATTGTTTTGTAGGAGAGAAGAGGATCTGTTATTGTTTTGTAGGAGAGAAGAGGATCTGTTATTGTTTTGTAGGAGAGAAGAGGATCTGTTATTGTTATGTAGGAGAGAAGAGGATCTGTTATTGTTATGTTGGTGGAGAAGAGGATCTGTTATTGTTTTGTAGGAGAGAAGAGGATCTGTTATTGTTTTGTAGGAGAGAAGAGGGTCTGTTATTGTTTTGTAGGAGAGAAGAGAATCTGTTATTGTTTTGTAGGAGAGAAGAGGATCTGTTATTGTTTTGTAGGAGAGAAGAGGATCTGTTATTGTTTTGTAGGAGAGAAGAGGGCCTGTTATTGTTTTGTAGGAGAGAAGAGGATCTGTTATTGTTTTGTAGTAGAGAAGAGGGCCTGTTATTGTTATGTAGGAGAGAAGAGGGCCTGTTATTGTTATGTAGGAGAGAAGAGGATCTGTTATTGTTTTGTAGTAGAGAAGAGGGCCTGTTATTGTTTTGTAGGAGAGAAGAGGGCCTGTTATTGTTTTGTAGGAGAGAAGAGGGCCTGTTATTGTTTTGTAGGAGAGAAGAGGATCTGTTATTGTTTTGTAGGAGAGAAGAGGATCTGTTATTGTTATGTAGGAGAGAAGAGGATCTGTTATTGTTTTGTAGGAGAGAAGAGGGCCTGTTATTGTTTTGTAGGAGAGAAGAGGATCTGTTATTGTTATGTAGTAGAGAAGAGGATCTGTTATTGTTTTGTAGGAGAGAAGAGGGCCTGTTATTGTTTTGTAGGAGAGAAGAGGATCTGTTATTGTTTTGTAGGAGAGAAGAGGATCTGTTATTGTTTTGTAGGAGAGAAGAGGATCTGTTATTGTTTTGTAGGAGAGAAGAGGATTTGTTATTGTTTTGTAGGAGAGAAGAGGATCTGTTATTGTTTTGTAGGAGAGAAGAGGGCCTGTTATTGTTTTGTAGGAGAGAAGAGGATCTGTTATTGTTTTGTAGTAGAGAAGAGGGCCTGTTATTGTTATGTAGGAGAGAAGAGGGCCTGTTATTGTTATGTAGGAGAGAAGAGGGTCTGTTATTGTTTTGTAGTAGAGAAGAGGGCCTGTTATTGTTTTGTAGGAGAGAAGAGGGCCTGTTATTGTTTTGTAGGAGAGAAGAGGGCCTGTTATTGTTTTGTAGGAGAGAAGAGGATCTGTTATTGTTTTGTAGGAGAGAAGAGGATCTGTTATTGTTATGTAGGAGAGAAGAGGATCTGTTATTGTTTTGTAGGAGAGAAGGGGGCCTGTTATTGTTTTGTAGGAGAGAAGAGGATCTGTTATTGTTATGTAGGAGAGAAGAGGATCTGTTATTGTTATGTTGGTGGAGAATAGGATCTGTTATTGTTTTGTAGGAGAGAAGAGGATCTGTTATTGTTTTGTAGGAGAGAAGAGGGCCTGTTATTGTTTTGTAGGAGAGAAGAGGGCCTGTTATTGTTTTGTAGGAGAGAAGAGGATCTGTTATTGTTTTGTAGGAGAGAAGAGGATCTGTTATTGTTTTGTAGGAGAGAAGAGGATCTGTTATTGTTTTGTAGGAGAGAAGAGGATCTGTTATTGTTATGTAGGGGAGAAGAGGATTTGTTATTGTTTTGTAGGAGAGAAGAGGATCTGTTATTGTTTTGTGGGAGAGAAGAGGATCTGTTATTGTTTTGTGGGAGAGAAGAGGATCTGTTATTGTTTTGTAGGAGAGAAGAGGATCTGTTATTGTTTTGTAGGAGAGAAGAGAATCTGTTATTGTTTTGTAGGAGAGAAGAGGGCATGTTATTGTTTTGTAGGAGAGAAGAGGATCTGTTATTGTTTTGTAGGAGAGAAGAGGATCTGTTATTGTTTTGTAGGAGAGTAAAGAATCTGTTATTGTTTTGTAGGAGAGAAGAAGATCTGTTATTGTTATGTAGGAGAGAAGAGGTTCTGTTATTGTTATGTAGGAGAGAAGAGGATCTGTTATTGTTTTGTAGGAGAGAAGAGGATCTGTTATTGTTTTGTAGGAGAGAAGAGGATCTGTTATTGTTTTGTAGGAGAGAAGAGGATCTGTTATTGTTATGTAGGAGAGAAGAGGATCTGTTATTGTTTTGTAGGAGAGAAGAGGATCTGTTATTGTTATGTAGGAGAGAAGAGGATCTGTTATTGTTTTGTAGGAGAGAAGAGGATCTGTTATTGTTTTGTAGGAGAGAAGAGGATCTGTTATTGTTTTGTAGGAGAGAAGAGGGCCTGTTATTGTTATGTAGGAGAGAAGAGGATCTGTTATTGTTTTGTAGTAGAGAAGAGGATCTGTTATTGTTTTGTAGGAGAGAAGAGGCTCTGTTATTGTTTTGTAGTAGAGAAGAGGGCCTGTTATTGTTTTGTAGGAGAGAAGAGGATCTGTTATTGTTATGTAGGAGAGAAGAGGATCTGTTATTGTTTTGTAGGAGAGAAGAGGGCCTGTTATTGTTATGTAGGAGAGAAGAGGATCTGTTATTGTTATGTAGGAGAGAAGAGGGCCTGTTATTGTTTTGTAGGAGAGAAGAGGATCTGTTATTGTTTTGTATGAGAGAAGAGGATCTGTTATTGTTTTGTAGGAGAGAAGAGGGCCTGTTATTGTTTTGTAGGAGAGAAGAGGGCCTGTTATTGTTTTGTAGGAGAGAAGAGGATCTGTTATTGTTTTGTAGGAGAGAAGAGGATCTGTTATTGTTTTGTAGGAGAGAAGAGGATCTGTTATTGTTATGTAGGAGAGAAGAGGATCTGTTATTGTTATGTTGGTGGAGAAGAGGATCTGTTATTGTTTTGTAGGAGAGAAGAGGATCTGTTATTGTTTTGTAGGAGAGAAGAGGATCTGTTATTGTTTTGTAGGAGAGAAGAGAATCTGTTATTGTTTTGTAGGAGAGAAGAGGATCTGTTATTGTTTTGTAGGAGAGAAGAGGATCTGTTATTGTTTTGTAGGAGAGAAGAGGATCTGTTATTGTTATGTAGGAGAGAAGAGGATCTGTTATTGTTTTGTAGGAGAGAAGAGGATCTGTTATTGTTATGTAGGAGAGAAGAGGATCTGTTATTGTTTTGTAGGAGAGAAGAGGATCTGTTATTGTTTTGTAGTAGAGAAGAGGGCCTGTTATTGTTATGTAGGAGAGAAGAGGGCCTGTTATTGTTATGTAGGAGAGAAGAGGATCTGTTATTGTTTTGTAGTAGAGAAGAGGGCCTGTTATTGTTTTGTAGGAGAGAAGAGGGCCTGTTATTGTTTTGTAGGAGAGAAGAGGGCCTGTTATTGTTTTGTAGGAGAGAAGAGGATCTGTTATTGTTTTGTAGGAGAGAAGAGGATCTGTTATTGTTATGTAGGAGAGAAGAGGATCTGTTATTGTTTTGTAGGAGAGAAGAGGGCCTGTTATTGTTTTGTAGGAGAGAAGAGGATCTGTTATTGTTTTGTAGGAGAGAAGAGGATCTGTTATTGTTTTGTAGGAGAGAAGAGGATCTGTTATTGTTTTGTAGGAGAGAAGAGGATCTGTTATTGTTATGTAGGGGAGAAGAGGATTTGTTATTGTTTTGTAGGAGAGAAGAGGATCTGTTATTGTTTTGTGGGAGAGAAGAGGATCTGTTATTGTTTTGTGGGAGAGAAGAGGATCTGTTATTGTTTTGTAGGAGAGAAGAGGATCTGTTATTGTTTTGTAGGAGAGAAGAGGATCTGTTATTGTTTTGTAGGAGAGAAGAGGGCATGTTATTGTTTTGTAGGAGAGAAGAGGATCTGTTATTGTTTTGTAGGAGAGAAGAGGATCTGTTATTGTTTTGTAGGAGAGTAAAGAATCTGTTATTGTTTTGTAGGAGAGAAGAAGATCTGTTATTGTTATGTAGGAGAGAAGAGGTTCTGTTATTGTTATGTAGGAGAGAAGAGGATCTGTTATTGTTTTGTAGGAGAGAAGAGGATCTGTTATTGTTTTGTAGGAGAGAAGAGGATCTGTTATTGTTTTGTAGGAGAGAAGAGGATCTGTTATTGTTATGTAGGAGAGAAGAGGATCTGTTATTGTTTTGTAGGAGAGAAGAGGATCTGTTATTGTTATGTAGGAGAGAAGAGGATCTGTTATTGTTTTGTAGGAGAGAAGAGGATCTGTTATTGTTTTGTAGGAGAGAAGAGGATCTGGTATTGTTTTGTAGGAGAGAAGAGGGCCTGTTATTGTTATGTAGGAGAGAAGAGGATCTGTTATTGTTTTGTAGTAGAGAAGAGGATCTGTTATTGTTTTGTAGGAGAGAAGAGGCTCTGTTATTGTTTTGTAGTAGAGAAGAGGGCCTGTTATTGTTTTGTAGGAGAGAAGAGGATCTGTTATTGTTATGTAGGAGAGAAGAGGATCTGTTATTGTTTTGTAGGAGAGAAGAGGGCCTGTTATTGTTATGTAGGAGAGAAGTGGATCTGTTATTGTTATGTAGGAGAGAAGAGGGCCTGTTATTGTTTTGTAGGAGAGAAGAGGATCTGTTATTGTTTTGTATGAGAGAAGAGGATCTGTTATTGTTTTGTAGGAGAGAAGAGGGCCTGTTATTGTTTTGTAGGAGAGAAGAGGGCCTGTTATTGTTTTGTAGGAGAGAGGAGGATCTGTTATTGTTTTGTAGGAGAGAAGAGGATCTGTTATTGTTTTGTAGGAGAGAAGAGGATCTGTTATTGTTATGTAGGAGAGAAGAGGATCTGTTATTGTTATGTTGTTGGAGAAGAGGATCTGTTATTGTTTTGTAGGAGAGAAGAGGATCTGTTATTGTTTTGTAGGAGAGAAGAGGATCTGTTATTGTTTTGTAGGAGAGAAGAGAATCTGTTATTGTTTTGTAGGAGAGAAGAGGATCTGTTATTGTTTTGTAGGAGAGAAGAGGATCTGTTATTGTTTTGTAGGAGAGAAGAGGATCTGTTATTGTTATGTAGGAGAGAAGAGGATCTGTTATTGTTTTGTAGGAGAGAAGAGGATCTGTTATTGTTATGTAGGAGAGAAGAGGATCTGTTATTGTTTTGTAGGAGAGAAGAGGATCTGTTATTGTTTTGTAGGAGAGAAGAGGATCTGTTATTGTTTTGTAGGAGAGAAGAGGGCCTGTTATTGTTATGTAGGAGAGAAGAGGATCTGTTATTGTTTTGTAGTAGAGAAGAGGATATGTTATTGTTTTGTAGGAGACAAGAGGATCTGTTATTGTTTTGTAGTAGAGAAGAGGGCCTGTTATTGTTTTGTAGGAGAGAAGAGGATCTGTTATTGTTTTGTAGGAGAGAAGAGGATCTGTTATTGTTTTGTAGGAGAGAAGAGGATCTGTTATTGTTTTGTAGGAGAGAAGAGGATCTGTTATTGTTTTGTAGGAGAGAAGAGGATCTGTTATTGTTTTGTAGGAGAGAAGAGGGCCTGTTATTGTTTTGTAGGAGAGAAGAGGGCCTGTTATTGTTTTGTAGGAGAGAAGAGGATCTGTTATTGTTATGTAGGAGAGAAGAGGATCTGTTATTGTTTTGTAGGAGAGAAGAGGGCCTGTTATTGTTATGTAGGAGAGAAGAGGATCTGTTATTGTTATGTAGGAGAGAAGAGGGCCTGTTATTGTTTTGTAGGAGAGAAGAGGATCTGTTATTGTTTTGTATGAGAGAAGAGGATCTGTTATTGTTTTGTAGGAGAGAAGAGGGCCTGTTATTGTTTTGTAGGAGAGAAGAGGGCCTGTTATTGTTTTGTAGGAGAGAAGAGGATCTGTTATTGTTTTGTAGGAGAGAAGAGGATCTGTTATTGTTTTGTAGGAGAGAAGAGGATCTGTTATTGTTATGTAGGAGAGAAGAGGATCTGTTATTGTTATGTTGGTGGAGAAGAGGATCTGTTATTGTTTTGTAGGAGAGAAGAGGATCTGTTATTGTTTTGTAGGAGAGAAGAGGATCTGTTATTGTTTTGTAGGAGAGAAGAGAATCTGTTATTGTTTTGTAGGAGAGAAGAGGATCTGTTATTGTTTTGTAGGAGAGAAGAGGATCTGTTATTGTTTTGTAGGAGAGAAGAGGATCTGTTATTGTTATGTAGGAGAGAAGAGGATCTGTTATTGTTTTGTAGGAGAGAAGAGGATCTGTTATTGTTATGTAGGAGAGAAGAGGATCTGTTATTGTTTTGTAGGAGAGAAGAGGATCTGTTATTGTTTTGTAGGAGAGAAGAGGATCTGTTATTGTTTTGTAGGAGAGAAGAGGGCCTGTTATTGTTATGTAGGAGAGAAGAGGATCTGTTATTGTTTTGTAGTAGAGAAGAGGATCTGTTATTGTTTTGTAGGAGAGAAGAGGGCCTGTTATTGTTTTGTAGGAGAGAAGAGGGCCTGTTATTGTTTTGTAGGAGAGAAGAGGATCTGTTATGGTTTTGTAGGAGAGAAGAGGATCTGTTATTGTTTTGTAGGAGAGAAGAGGATCTGTTATTGTTTTGTAGGAGAGAAGAGGATCTGTTATTGTTATGTAGGGGAGAAGAGGATTTGTTATTGTTTTGTAGGAGAGAAGAGGATCTGTTATTGTTTTGTGGGAGAGAAGAGGATCTGTTATTGTTTTGTGGGAGAGAAGAGGATCTGTTATTGTTTTGTAGGAGAGAAGAGGATCTGTTATTGTTTTGTAGGAGAGAAGAGGATCTGTTATTGTTTTGTAGGAGAGAAGAGGGCATGTTATTGTTTTGTAGGAGAGAAGAGGATCTGTTATTGTTTTGTAGGAGAGAAGAGGATCTGTTATTGTTTTGTAGGAGAGTAAAGAATCTGTTATTGTTTTGTAGGAGAGAAGAAGATCTGTTATTGTTATGTAGGAGAGAAGAGGTTCTGTTATTGTTATGTAGGAGAGAAGAGGATCTGTTATTGTTTTGTAGGAGAGAAGAGGATCTGTTATTGTTTTGTAGGAGAGAAGAGGATCTGTTATTGTTTTGTAGGAGAGAAGAGGATCTGTTATTGTTATGTAGGAGAGAAGAGGATCTGTTATTGTTTTGTAGGAGAGAAGAGGATCTGTTATTGTTATGTAGGAGAGAAGAGGATCTGTTATTGTTTTGTAGGAGAGAAGAGGATCTGTTATTGTTTTGTAGGAGAGAAGAGGATCTGGTATTGTTTTGTAGGAGAGAAGAGGGCCTGTTATTGTTATGTAGGAGAGAAGAGGATCTGTTATTGTTTTGTAGTAGAGAAGAGGATCTGTTATTGTTTTGTAGGAGAGAAGAGGCTCTGTTATTGTTTTGTAGTAGAGAAGAGGGCCTGTTATTGTTTTGTAGGAGAGAAGAGGATCTGTTATTGTTATGTAGGAGAGAAGAGGATCTGTTATTGTTTTGTAGGAGAGAAGAGGGCCTGTTATTGTTATGTAGGAGAGAAGTGGATCTGTTATTGTTATGTAGGAGAGAAGAGGGCCTGTTATTGTTTTGTAGGAGAGAAGAGGATCTGTTATTGTTTTGTATGAGAGAAGAGGATCTGTTATTGTTTTGTAGGAGAGAAGAGGGCCTGTTATTGTTTTGTAGGAGAGAAGAGGGCCTGTTATTGTTTTGTAGGAGAGAGGAGGATCTGTTATTGTTTTGTAGGAGAGAAGAGGATCTGTTATTGTTTTGTAGGAGAGAAGAGGATCTGTTATTGTTATGTAGGAGAGAAGAGGATCTGTTATTGTTATGTTGTTGGAGAAGAGGATCTGTTATTGTTTTGTAGGAGAGAAGAGGATCTGTTATTGTTTTGTAGGAGAGAAGAGGATCTGTTATTGTTTTGTAGGAGAGAAGAGAATCTGTTATTGTTTTGTAGGAGAGAAGAGGATCTGTTATTGTTTTGTAGGAGAGAAGAGGATCTGTTATTGTTTTGTAGGAGAGAAGAGGATCTGTTATTGTTATGTAGGAGAGAAGAGGATCTGTTATTGTTTTGTAGGAGAGAAGAGGATCTGTTATTGTTATGTAGGAGAGAAGAGGATCTGTTATTGTTTTGTAGGAGAGAAGAGGATCTGTTATTGTTTTGTAGGAGAGAAGAGGATCTGTTATTGTTTTGTAGGAGAGAAGAGGGCCTGTTATTGTTATGTAGGAGAGAAGAGGATCTGTTATTGTTTTGTAGTAGAGAAGAGGATATGTTATTGTTTTGTAGGAGACAAGAGGATCTGTTATTGTTTTGTAGTAGAGAAGAGGGCCTGTTATTGTTTTGTAGGAGAGAAGAGGATCTGTTATTGTTTTGTAGGAGAGAAGAGGATCTGTTATTGTTTTGTAGGAGAGAAGAGGATCTGTTATTGTTTTGTAGGAGAGAAGAGGATCTGTTATTGTTTTGTAGGAGAGAAGAGGATCTGTTATTGTTTTGTAGGAGAGAAGAGGATCTGTTATTGTTATGTAGGAGAGAAGAGGATCTGTTATTGTTATGTTGGTGGAGAAGAGGATCTGTTATTGTTTTGTAGGAGAGAAGAGGATCTGTTATTGTTTTGTAGGAGAGAAGAGGGCCTGTTATTGTTTTGTAGGAGAGAAGAGGGCCTGTTATTGTTTTGTAGGAGAGAAGAGGATCTGTTATTGTTTTGTAGGAGAGAAGAGGATCTGTTATTGTTTTGTAGGAGAGAAGAGGATCTGTTATTGTTTTGTAGGAGAGAAGAGGATCTGTTATTGTTATGTAGGGGAGAAGAGGATTTGTTATTGTTTTGTAGGAGAGAAGAGGATCTGTTATTGTTTTGTGGGAGAGAAGAGGATCTGTTATTGTTTTGTGGGAGAGAAGAGGATCTGTTATTGTTTTGTAGGAGAGAAGAGGATCTGTTATTGTTTTGTAGGAGAGAAGAGGATCTGTTATTGTTTTGTAGGAGAGAAGAGGGCATGTTATTGTTTTGTAGGAGAGAAGAGGATCTGTTATTGTTTTGTAGGAGAGAAGAGGATCTGTTATTGTTTTGTAGGAGAGTAAAGAATCTGTTATTGTTTTGTAGGAGAGAAGAAGATCTGTTATTGTTATGTAGGAGAGAAGAGGTTCTGTTATTGTTATGTAGGAGAGAAGAGGATCTGTTATTGTTTTGTAGGAGAGAAGAGGATCTGTTATTGTTTTGTAGGAGAGAAGAGGATCTGTTATTGTTTTGTAGGAGAGAAGAGGATCTGTTATTGTTATGTAGGAGAGAAGAGGATCTGTTATTGTTTTGTAGGAGAGAAGAGGATCTGTTATTGTTATGTAGGAGAGAAGAGGATCTGTTATTGTTTTGTAGGAGAGAAGAGGATCTGTTATTGTTTTGTAGGAGAGAAGAGGATCTGTTATTGTTTTGTAGGAGAGAAGAGGGCCTGTTATTGTTATGTAGGAGAGAAGAGGATCTGTTATTGTTTTGTAGTAGAGAAGAGGATCTGTTATTGTTTTGTAGGAGAGAAGAGGCTCTGTTATTGTTTTGTAGTAGAGAAGAGGGCCTGTTATTGTTTTGTAGGAGAGAAGAGGATCTGTTATTGTTATGTAGGAGAGAAGAGGATCTGTTATTGTTTTGTAGGAGAGAAGAGGGCCTGTTATTGTTATGTAGGAGAGAAGAGGATCTGTTATTGTTATGTAGGAGAGAAGAGGGCCTGTTATTGTTTTGTAGGAGAGAAGAGGATCTGTTATTGTTTTGTATGAGAGAAGAGGATCTGTTATTGTTTTGTAGGAGAGAAGAGGGCCTGTTATTGTTTTGTAGGAGAGAAGAGGGCCTGTTATTGTTTTGTAGGAGAGAAGAGGATCTGTTATTGTTTTGTAGGAGAGAAGAGGATCTGTTATTGTTTTGTAGGAGAGAAGAGGATCTGTTATTGTTTTGTAGGAGAGAAGAGGATCTGTTATTGTTTTGTAGTAGAGAAGAGGGCCTGTTATTGTTTTGTAGGAGAGAAGAGGATCTGTTATTGTTTTGTAGGAGAGAAGAGGATCTGTTATTGTTTTGTAGGAGAGAAGAGGATCTGTTATTGTTTTGTAGGAGAGAAGAGGATCTGTTATTGTTTTGTAGGAGAGAAGAGGATCTGTTATTGTTTTGTAGGAGAGAAGAGGGCCTGTTATTGTTATGTAGGAGAGAAGAGGATCTGTTATTGTTTTGTAGTAGAGAAGAGGATCTGTTATTGTTTTGTAGGAGAGAAGAGGATCTGTTATTGTTTTGAAGTAGAGAAGAGGGCCTGTTATTGTTTTGTAGGAGAGAAGAGGATCTGTTATTGTTTTGTAGGAGAGAAGAGGATCTGTTATTGTTTTGTAGGAGAGAAGAGGATCTGTTATTGTTATGTAGGAGAGAAGAGGATCTGTTATTGTTATGTAGGAGAGAAGAGGATCTGTTATTGTTTTGTAGGAGAGAAGAGGATCTGTTATTGTTTTGTAGGAGAGAAGAGGATCTGTTATTGTTTTGTAGGAGAGAAGAGGATCTGTTATTGTTTTGTAGGAGAGAAGAGGATCTGTTATTGTTATGTAGGAGAGAAGAGGATCTGTTATTGTTTTGTAGGAGAGAAGAGGATCTGTTATTGTTATGTAGGAGAGAAGAGGGCCTGTTATTGTTATGTAGGAGAGAAGAGGATCTGTTATTGTTTTGTAGTAGAGAAGAGGGCCTGTTATTGTTTTGTAGGAGAGAAGAGGGCCTGTTATTGTTTTGTAGGAGAGAAGAGGGCCTGTTATTGTTTTGTAGGAGAGAAGAGGATCTGTTGTTGTTTTGTAGGAGAGAAGAGGATCTGTTATTGTTATGTAGGAGAGAAGAGGATCTGTTATTGTTTTGTAGTAGAGAAGAGGGCCTGTTATTGTTATGTAGGAGAGAAGAGGGCCTGTTGTTGTTATGTAGGAGAGAAGAGGATCTGTTATTGTTTTGTAGTAGAGAAGAGGGCCTGTTATTGTTTTGTAGGAGAGAAGAGGGCCTGTTATTGTTTTGTAGGAGAGAAGAGGGCCTGTTATTGTTTTGTAGGAGAGAAGAGGATCTGTTATTGTTTTGTAGGAGAGAAGAGGATCTGTTATTGTTATGTAGGAGAGAAGAGGATCTGTTATTGTTTTGTAGGAGAGAAGAGGGCCTGTTATTGTTTTGTAGGAGAGAAGAGGATCTGTTATTGTTATGTAGGAGAGAAGAGGATCTGTTATTGTTTTGTAGGAGAGAAGAGGGCCTGTTATTGTTTTGTAGGAGAGAAGAGGATCTGTTATTGTTTTGTAGGAGAGAAGAGGATCTGTTATTGTTTTGTAGGAGAGAAGAGGATCTGTTATTGTTTTGTAGGAGAGAAGAGGATTTGTTATTGTTTTGTAGGAGAGAAGAGGATCTGTTATTGTTTTGTAGGAGAGAAGAGGGCCTGTTATTGTTTTGTAGGAGAGAAGAGGATCTGTTATTGTTTTGTAGTAGAGAAGAGGGCCTGTTATTGTTATGTAGGAGAGAAGAGGGCCTGTTATTGTTATGTAGGAGAGAAGAGGATCTGTTATTGTTTTGTAGTAGAGAAGAGGGCCTGTTATTGTTTTGTAGGAGAGAAGAGGGCCTGTTATTGTTTTGTAGGAGAGAAGAGGGCCTGTTATTGTTTTGTAGGAGAGAAGAGGATCTGTTATTGTTTTATAGGAGAGAAGAGGATCTGTTATTGTTATGTAGGAGAGAAGAGGATCTGTTATTGTTTTGTAGGAGAGAAGAGGGCCTGTTATTGTTTTGTAGGAGAGAAGAGGATCTGTTATTGTTATGTAGGAGAGAAGAGGATCTGTTATTGTTTTGTAGTAGAGAAGAGGGCCTGTTATTGTTATGTAGGAGAGAAGAGGGCCTGTTGTTGTTATGTAGGAGAGAAGAGGATCTGTTATTGTTTTGTAGTAGAGAAGAGGGCCTGTTATTGTTTTGTAGGAGAGAAGAGGGCCTGTTATTGTTTTGTAGGAGAGAAGAGGGCCTGTTATTGTTTTGTAGGAGAGAAGAGGATCTGTTATTGTTTTGTAGGAGAGAAGAGGATCTGTTATTGTTATGTAGGAGAGAAGAGGATCTGTTATTGTTTTGTAGGAGAGAAGAGGGCCTGTTATTGTTTTGTAGGAGAGAAGAGGATCTGTTATTGTTATGTAGGAGAGAAGAGGATCTGTTATTGTTTTGTAGGAGAGAAAAGGGCCTGTTATTGTTTTGTAGGAGAGAAGAGGATCTGTTATTGTTTTGTAGGAGAGAAGAGGATCTGTTATTGTTTTGTAGGAGAGAAGAGGATCTGTTATTGTTTTGTAGGAGAGAAGAGGATTTGTTATTGTTTTGTAGGAGAGAAGAGGATCTGTTATTGTTTTGTAGGAGAGAAGAGGGCCTGTTATTGTTTTGTAGGAGAGAAGAGGATCTGTTATTGTTTTGTAGTAGAGAAGAGGGCCTGTTATTGTTATGTAGGAGAGAAGAGGGCCTGTTATTGTTATGTAGGAGAGAAGAGGATCTGTTATTGTTTTGTAGTAGAGAAGAGGGCCTGTTATTGTTTTGTAGGAGAGAAGAGGGCCTGTTATTGTTTTGTAGGAGAGAAGAGGGCCTGTTATTGTTTTGTAGGAGAGAAGAGGATCTGTTATTGTTTTATAGGAGAGAAGAGGATCTGTTATTGTTATGTAGGAGAGAAGAGGATCTGTTATTGTTTTGTAGGAGAGAAGAGGGCCTGTTATTGTTTTGTAGGAGAGAAGAGGATCTGTTATTGTTATGTAGGAGAGAAGAGGATCTGTTATTGTTTTGTAGGAGAGAAGAGGGCCTGTTATTGTTATGTAGGAGAGAAGAGGATCTGTTATTGTTATGTAGGAGAGAAGAGGGCCTGTTATTGTTTTGTAGGAGAGAAGAGGATCTGTTATTGTTTTGTAGGAGAGAAGAGGATCTGTTATTGTTTTGTAGGAGAGAAGAGGGCCTGTTATTGTTTTGTAGGAGAGAAGAGGGCCTGTTATTGTTTTGTAGGAGAGAAGAGGATCTGTTATTGTTTTGTAGGAGAGAAGAGGATCTGTTATTGTTTTGTAGGAGAGAAGAGGATCTGTTATTGTTATGTAGGAGAGAAGAGGATCCGTTATTGTTATGTTGGTGGAGAAGAGGATCTGTTATTGTTTTGTAGGAGAGAAGAGGATCTGTTATTGTTTTGTAGGAGAGAAGAGGGCCTGTTATTGTTTTGTAGGAGAGAAGAGGGCCTGTTATTGTTTTGTAGGAGAGAAGAGGATCTGTTATTGTTTTGTAGGAGAGAAGAGGATCTGTTATTGTTTTGTAGGAGAGAAGAGGGCATGTTATTGTTTTGTAGGAGAGAAGAGGATCTGTTATTGTTTTGTAGGAGAGAAGAGGATCTGTTATTGTTTTGTAGGAGAGTAAAGAATCTGTTATTGTTTTGTAGGAGAGAAGAAGATCTGTTATTGTTATGTAGGAGAGAAGAGGATCTGTTATTGTTATGTAGGAGAGAAGAGGATCTGTTATTGTTTTGTAGGAGAGAAGAGGATCTGTTATTGTTTTGTAGGAGAGAAGAGGGTCTGTTATTGTTTTGTAGGAGAGAAGAGGATCTGTTATTGTTATGTAGGAGAGAAGAGGATCTGTTATTGTTTTGTAGGAGAGAAGAGGATCTGTTATTGTTATGTAGGAGAGAAGAGGATCTGTTATTGTTTTGTAGGAGAGAAGAGGATCTGTTATTGTTTTGTAGGAGAGAAGAGGATCTGTTATTGTTTTGTAGGAGAGAAGAGGATCTGTTATTGTTTTGTAGTAGAGAAGAGGGCCTGTTATTGTTTTGTAGGAGAGAAGAGGATCTGTTATTGTTTTGTAGGAGAGAAGAGGATCTGTTATTGTTTTGTAGGAGAGAAGAGGATCTGTTATTGTTTTGTAGGAGAGAAGAGGATCTGTTATTGTTTTGTAGGAGAGAAGAGGATCTGTTATTGTTTTGTAGGAGAGAAGAGGGCCTGTTATTGTTATGTAGGAGAGAAGAGGATCTGTTATTGTTTTGTAGTAGAGAAGAGGATCTGTTATTGTTTTGTAGGAGAGAAGAGGATCTGTTATTGTTTTGAAGTAGAGAAGAGGGCCTGTTATTGTTTTGTAGGAGAGAAGAGGATCTGTTATTGTTTTGTAGGAGAGAAGAGGATCTGTTATTGTTTTGTAGGAGAGAAGAGGATCTGTTATTGTTATGTAGGAGAGAAGAGGATCTGTTATTGTTATGTAGGAGAGAAGAGGATCTGTTATTGTTTTGTAGGAGAGAAGAGGATCTGTTATTGTTTTGTAGGAGAGAAGAGGATCTGTTATTGTTTTGTAGGAGAGAAGAGGATCTGTTATTGTTTTGTAGGAGAGAAGAGGATCTGTTATTGTTATGTAGGAGAGAAGAGGATCTGTTATTGTTTTGTAGGAGAGAAGAGGATCTGTTATTGTTATGTAGGAGAGAAGAGGGCCTGTTATTGTTATGTAGGAGAGAAGAGGATCTGTTATTGTTTTGTAGTAGAGAAGAGGGCCTGTTATTGTTTTGTAGGAGAGAAGAGGGCCTGTTATTGTTTTGTAGGAGAGAAGAGGGCCTGTTATTGTTTTGTAGGAGAGAAGAGGATCTGTTGTTGTTTTGTAGGAGAGAAGAGGATCTGTTATTGTTATGTAGGAGAGAAGAGGATCTGTTATTGTTTTGTAGTAGAGAAGAGGGCCTGTTATTGTTATGTAGGAGAGAAGAGGGCCTGTTGTTGTTATGTAGGAGAGAAGAGGATCTGTTATTGTTTTGTAGTAGAGAAGAGGGCCTGTTATTGTTTTGTAGGAGAGAAGAGGGCCTGTTATTGTTTTGTAGGAGAGAAGAGGGCCTGTTATTGTTTTGTAGGAGAGAAGAGGATCTGTTATTGTTTTGTAGGAGAGAAGAGGATCTGTTATTGTTATGTAGGAGAGAAGAGGATCTGTTATTGTTTTGTAGGAGAGAAGAGGGCCTGTTATTGTTTTGTAGGAGAGAAGAGGATCTGTTATTGTTATGTAGGAGAGAAGAGGATCTGTTATTGTTTTGTAGGAGAGAAGAGGGCCTGTTATTGTTTTGTAGGAGAGAAGAGGATCTGTTATTGTTTTGTAGGAGAGAAGAGGATCTGTTATTGTTTTGTAGGAGAGAAGAGGATCTGTTATTGTTTTGTAGGAGAGAAGAGGATTTGTTATTGTTTTGTAGGAGAGAAGAGGATCTGTTATTGTTTTGTAGGAGAGAAGAGGGCCTGTTATTGTTTTGTAGGAGAGAAGAGGATCTGTTATTGTTTTGTAGTAGAGAAGAGGGCCTGTTATTGTTATGTAGGAGAGAAGAGGGCCTGTTATTGTTATGTAGGAGAGAAGAGGATCTGTTATTGTTTTGTAGTAGAGAAGAGGGCCTGTTATTGTTTTGTAGGAGAGAAGAGGGCCTGTTATTGTTTTGTAGGAGAGAAGAGGGCCTGTTATTGTTTTGTAGGAGAGAAGAGGATCTGTTATTGTTTTATAGGAGAGAAGAGGATCTGTTATTGTTATGTAGGAGAGAAGAGGATCTGTTATTGTTTTGTAGGAGAGAAGAGGGCCTGTTATTGTTTTGTAGGAGAGAAGAGGATCTGTTATTGTTATGTAGGAGAGAAGAGGATCTGTTATTGTTTTGTAGTAGAGAAGAGGGCCTGTTATTGTTATGTAGGAGAGAAGAGGGCCTGTTGTTGTTATGTAGGAGAGAAGAGGATCTGTTATTGTTTTGTAGTAGAGAAGAGGGCCTGTTATTGTTTTGTAGGAGAGAAGAGGGCCTGTTATTGTTTTGTAGGAGAGAAGAGGGCCTGTTATTGTTTTGTAGGAGAGAAGAGGATCTGTTATTGTTTTGTAGGAGAGAAGAGGATCTGTTATTGTTATGTAGGAGAGAAGAGGATCTGTTATTGTTTTGTAGGAGAGAAGAGGGCCTGTTATTGTTTTGTAGGAGAGAAGAGGATCTGTTATTGTTATGTAGGAGAGAAGAGGATCTGTTATTGTTTTGTAGGAGAGAAAAGGGCCTGTTATTGTTTTGTAGGAGAGAAGAGGATCTGTTATTGTTTTGTAGGAGAGAAGAGGATCTGTTATTGTTTTGTAGGAGAGAAGAGGATCTGTTATTGTTTTGTAGGAGAGAAGAGGATTTGTTATTGTTTTGTAGGAGAGAAGAGGATCTGTTATTGTTTTGTAGGAGAGAAGAGGGCCTGTTATTGTTTTGTAGGAGAGAAGAGGATCTGTTATTGTTTTGTAGTAGAGAAGAGGGCCTGTTATTGTTATGTAGGAGAGAAGAGGGCCTGTTATTGTTATGTAGGAGAGAAGAGGATCTGTTATTGTTTTGTAGTAGAGAAGAGGGCCTGTTATTGTTTTGTAGGAGAGAAGAGGGCCTGTTATTGTTTTGTAGGAGAGAAGAGGGCCTGTTATTGTTTTGTAGGAGAGAAGAGGATCTGTTATTGTTTTATAGGAGAGAAGAGGATCTGTTATTGTTATGTAGGAGAGAAGAGGATCTGTTATTGTTTTGTAGGAGAGAAGAGGGCCTGTTATTGTTTTGTAGGAGAGAAGAGGATCTGTTATTGTTATGTAGGAGAGAAGAGGATCTGTTATTGTTTTGTAGGAGAGAAGAGGGCCTGTTATTGTTATGTAGGAGAGAAGAGGATCTGTTATTGTTATGTAGGAGAGAAGAGGGCCTGTTATTGTTTTGTAGGAGAGAAGAGGATCTGTTATTGTTTTGTAGGAGAGAAGAGGATCTGTTATTGTTTTGTAGGAGAGAAGAGGGCCTGTTATTGTTTTGTAGGAGAGAAGAGGGCCTGTTATTGTTTTGTAGGAGAGAAGAGGATCTGTTATTGTTTTGTAGGAGAGAAGAGGATCTGTTATTGTTTTGTAGGAGAGAAGAGGATCTGTTATTGTTATGTAGGAGAGAAGAGGATCCGTTATTGTTATGTTGGTGGAGAAGAGGATCTGTTATTGTTTTGTAGGAGAGAAGAGGATCTGTTATTGTTTTGTAGGAGAGAAGAGGGCCTGTTATTGTTTTGTAGGAGAGAAGAGGGCCTGTTATTGTTTTGTAGGAGAGAAGAGGATCTGTTATTGTTTTGTAGGAGAGAAGAGGATCTGTTATTGTTTTGTAGGAGAGAAGAGGGCATGTTATTGTTTTGTAGGAGAGAAGAGGATCTGTTATTGTTTTGTAGGAGAGAAGAGGATCTGTTATTGTTTTGTAGGAGAGTAAAGAATCTGTTATTGTTTTGTAGGAGAGAAGAAGATCTGTTATTGTTATGTAGGAGAGAAGAGGATCTGTTATTGTTATGTAGGAGAGAAGAGGATCTGTTATTGTTTTGTAGGAGAGAAGAGGATCTGTTATTGTTTTGTAGGAGAGAAGAGGGTCTGTTATTGTTTTGTAGGAGAGAAGAGGATCTGTTATTGTTATGTAGGAGAGAAGAGGATCTGTTATTGTTTTGTAGGAGAGAAGAGGATCTGTTATTGTTATGTAGGAGAGAAGAGGATCTGTTATTGTTTTGTAGGAGAGAAGAGGATCTGTTATTGTTTTGTAGGAGAGAAGAGGATCTGTTATTGTTTTGTAGGAGAGAAGAGGGCCTGTTATTGTTATGTAGGAGAGAAGAGGATCTGTTATTGTTTTGTAGTAGAGAAGAGGATCTGTTATTGTTTTGTAGGAGAGAAGAGGATCTGTTATTGTTTTGTAGTAGAGAAGAGGGCCTGTTATTGTTTTGTAGGAGAGAAGAGGATCTGTTATTGTTATGTAGGAGAGAAGAGGATCTGTTATTGTTTTGTAGGAGAGAAGAGGGCCTGTTATTGTTATGTAGGAGAGAAGAGGATCTGTTATTGTTATGTAGGAGAGAAGAGGGCCTGTTATTGTTTTGTAGGAGAGAAGAGGATCTGTTATTGTTTTGTATGAGAGAAGAGGATCTGTTATTGTTTTGTAGGAGAGAAGAGGGCCTGTTATTGTTTTGTAGGAGAGAAGAGGGCCTGTTATTGTTTTGTAGGAGAGAAGAGGATCTGTTATTGTTTTGTAGGAGAGAAGAGGATCTGTTATTGTTTTGTAGGAGAGAAGAGGATCTGTTATTGTTTTGTAGGAGAGAAGAGGATCTGTTATTGTTTTGTAGGAGAGAAGAGGGCCTGTTATTGTTTTGTAGGAGAGAAGAGGATCTGTTATTGTTTTGTAGTAGAGAAGAGGGCCTGTTATTGTTATGTAGGAGAGAAGAGGGCCTGTTATTGTTATGTAGGAGAGAAGAGGATCTGTTATTGTTTTGTAATAGAGAAGAGTGCCTGTTATTGTTTTGTAGGAGAGAAGAGGGCCTGTTATTGTTTTGTAGGAGAGAAGAGGATCTGTTATTGTTTTGTGGAGAGAAGAGGATCTGTTATTGTTTTGTAGTAGAGAAGAGGGCCTGTTATTGTTATGTAGGAGAGAAGAGGGCCTGTTATTGTTATGTAGGAGAGAAGAGGATCTGTTATTGTTATGTAGGAGAGAAGAGGATCTGTTATTGTTTTGTAGGAGAGAAGAGGATCTGTTATTGTTTTGTGGGAGAGAAGAGGATCTGTTATTGTTTTGTAGGAGAGAAGAGGATCTGTTATTGTTTTGTAGGAGAGAAGAGGATCTGTTATTGTTTTGTAGGAGAGAAGAGGGCATGTTATTGTTTTGTAGGAGAGAAGAGGATCTGTTATTGTTTTGTGGAGAGAAGAGGATCTGTTATTGTTTTGTAGTAGAGAAGAGGGCCTGTTATTGTTATGTAGGAGAGAAGAGGGCCTGTTATTGTTATGTAGGAGAGAAGAGGATCTGTTATTGTTATGTAGGAGAGAAGAGGATCTGTTATTGTTTTGTAGGAGAGAAGAGGATCTGTTATTGTTTTGTAGGAGAGAAGAGGATCTGTTATTGTTTTGTAGGAGAGAAGAGGATCTGTTATTGTTATGTAGGAGAGAAGAGGATCTGTTATTGTTTTGTAGGAGAGAAGAGGATCTGTTATTGTTATGTAGGAGAGAAGAGGATCTGTTATTGTTTTGTAGGAGAGAAGAGGATCTGTTATTGTTTTGTAGGAGAGAAGAGGATCTGTTATTGTTTTGTAGGAGAGAAGAGGGCCTGTTATTGTTATGTAGGAGAGAAGAGGATCTGTTATTGTTTTGTAGTAGAGAAGAGGATCTGTTATTGTTTTGTAGGAGAGAAGAGGATCTGTTATTGTTTTGTAGTAGAGAAGAGGGCCTGTTATTGTTTTGTAGGAGAGAAGAGGATCTGTTATTGTTTTGTAGGAGAGAAGAGGATCTGTTATTGTTTTGTAGGAGAGAAGAGGATCTGTTATTGTTATGTAGGAGAGAAGAGGATCTGTTATTGTTATGTAGGAGAGAAGAGGATCTGTTATTGTTTTGTAGGAGAGAAGAGGATCTGTTATTGTTTTGTAGGAGAGAAGAGGATCTGTTATTGTTTTGTAGGAGAGAAGAGGATCTGTTATTGTTTTGTAGGAGAGAAGGGGATCTGTTATTGTTTTGTAGGAGAGAAGAGGATCTGTTATTGTTATGTAGGAGAGAAGAGGGCCTGTTATTGTTATGTAGGAGAGAAGAGGATCTGTTATTGTTTTGTAGTAGAGAAGAGGGCCTGTTATTGTTTTGTAGGAGAGAAGAGGGCCTGTTATTGTTTTGTAGGAGAGAAGAGGGCCTGTTATTGTTTTGTAGGAGAGAAGAGGATCTGTTGTTGTTTTGTAGGAGAGAAGAGGATCTGTTATTGTTATGTAGGAGAGAAGAGGATCTGTTATTGTTTTGTAGGAGAGAAGAGGGCCTGTTATTGTTTTGTAGGAGAGAAGAGGATCTGTTATTGTTATGTAGGAGAGAAGAGGATATGTTATTGTTTTGTAGGAGAGAAGAGGGCCTGTTATTGTTATGTAGGAGAGAAGATGATCTGTTATTGTTATGTAGGAGAGAAGAGGGCCTGTTATTGTTTTGTAGGAGAGAAGAGGCTCTGTTATTGTTTTGTAGGAGAGAAGAGGATCTGTTATTGTTTTGTAGGAGAGAAGAGGGCCTGTTATTGTTTTGTAGGAGAGAAGAGGGCCTGTTATTGTTTTGTAGGAGAGAAGAGGATCTGTTATTGTTTTGTAGGAGAGAAGAGGATCTGTTATTGTTTTGTAGGAGAGAAGAGGATCTGTTATTGTTATGTAGGAGAGAAGAGGATCTGTTATTGTTTTGTAGGAGAGAAGAGGATCTGTTATTGTTTTGTAGGAGAGAAGAGGATCTGTTATTGTTTTGTAGGAGAGAAGAGAATCTGTTATTGTTTTGTAGGAGAGAAGAGGATCTGTTATTGTTTTGTAGGAGAGAAGAGGATCTGTTATTGTTTTGTAGGAGAGAAGAGGGCCTGTTATTGTTTTGTAGGAGAGAAGAGGGCCTGTTATTGTTATGTAGGAGAGAAGAGGATCTGTTATTGTTTTGTAGTAGAGAAGAGGGCCTGTTATTGTTTTGTAGGAGAGAAGAGGGCCTGTTATTGTTTTGTAGGAGAGAAGAGGGCCTGTTATTGTTTTGTAGGAGAGAAGAGGATCTGTTATTGTTTTGTAGGAGAGAAGAGGATCTGTTATTGTTATGTAGGAGAGAAGAGGATCTGTTATTGTTTTGTAGGAGAGAAGAGGGCCTGTTATTGTTTTGTAGGAGAGAAGAGGATCTGTTATTGTTTTGTAGTAGAGAAGAGGGCCTGTTATTGTTTTGTAGGAGAGAAGAGGATCTGTTATTGTTTTGTAGGAGAGAAGAGGATCTGTTATTGTTTTGTAGGAGAGAAGAAGATCTGTTATTGTTATGTAGGAGAGAAGAGGATCTGTTATTGTTATGTAGGAGAGAAGAGGATCTGTTATTGTTTTGTAGGAGAGAAGAGGATCTGTTATTGTTTTGTAGGAGAGAAGAGGATCTGTTATTGTTTTGTAGGAGAGAAGAGGATCTGTTATTGTTTTGTAGGAGAGAAGAGGATCTGTTATTGTTTTGTAGGAGAGAAGAGGATCTGTTATTGTTATGTAGGAGAGAAGAGGGCCTGTTATTGTTTTGTAGGAGAGAAGAGGGCCTGTTATTGTTTTGTAGGAGAGAAGAGGGCCTGTTATTGTTTTGTAGGAGAGAAGAGGGCCTGTTATTGTTTTGTAGGAGAGAAGAGGGCCTGTTATTGTTTTGTAGGAGAGAAGAGGGTCTGTTATTGTTTTGTAGGAGAGAAGAGGGCCTGTTATTGTTTTGTAGGAGAGAAGAGGATCTGTTATTGTTATGTAGTAGAGAAGAGGATCTGTTATTGTTTTGTAGGAGAGAAGAGGGCCTGTTATTGTTTTGTAGGAGAGAAGAGGATCTGTTATTGTTTTGTAGGAGAGAAGAGGATCTGTTATTGTTTTGTAGGAGAGAAGAGGATCTGTTATTGTTTTGTAGGAGAGAAGAGGGCCTGTTATTGTTTTGTAGGAGAGAAGAGGATCTGTTATTGTTTTGTAGGAGAGAAGAGGGCCTGTTATTGTTTTGTAGGAGAGAAGAGGATCTGTTATTGTTTTGTAGTAGAGAAGAGGGCCTGTTATTGTTATGTAGGAGAGAAGAGGGCCTGTTATTGTTATGTAGGAGAGAAGAGGGTCTGTTATTGTTTTGTAGTAGAGAAGAGGGCCTGTTATTGTTTTGTAGGAGAGAAGAGGGCCTGTTATTGTTTTGTAGGAGAGAAGAGGGCCTGTTATTGTTTTGTAGGAGAGAAGAGGATCTGTTATTGTTTTGTAGGAGAGAAGAGGATCTGTTATTGTTATGTAGGAGAGAAGAGGATCTGTTATTGTTTTGTAGGAGAGAAGAGGGCCTGTTATTGTTTTGTAGGAGAGAAGAGGATCTGTTATTGTTATGTAGGAGAGAAGAGGATCTGTTATTGTTATGTTGGTGGAGAATAGGATCTGTTATTGTTTTGTAGGAGAGAAGAGGATCTGTTATTGTTTTGTAGGAGAGAAGAGGGCCTGTTATTGTTTTGTAGGAGAGAAGAGGGCCTGTTATTGTTTTGTAGGAGAGAAGAGGATCTGTTATTGTTTTGTAGGAGAGAAGAGGATCTGTTATTGTTTTGTAGGAGAGAAGAGGATCTGTTATTGTTTTGTAGGAGAGAAGAGGATCTGTTATTGTTATGTAGGGGAGAAGAGGATTTGTTATTGTTTTGTAGGAGAGAAGAGGATCTGTTATTGTTTTGTGGGAGAGAAGAGGATCTGTTATTGTTTTGTGGGAGAGAAGAGGATCTGTTATTGTTTTGTAGGAGAGAAGAGGATCTGTTATTGTTTTGTAGGAGAGAAGAGAATCTGTTATTGTTTTGTAGGAGAGAAGAGGGCATGTTATTGTTTTGTAGGAGAGAAGAGGATCTGTTATTGTTTTGTAGGAGAGAAGAGGATCTGTTATTGTTTTGTAGGAGAGTAAAGAATCTGTTATTGTTTTGTAGGAGAGAAGAAGATCTGTTATTGTTATGTAGGAGAGAAGAGGTTCTGTTATTGTTATGTAGGAGAGAAGAGGATCTGTTATTGTTTTGTAGGAGAGAAGAGGATCTGTTATTGTTTTGTAGGAGAGAAGAGGATCTGTTATTGTTTTGTAGGAGAGAAGAGGATCTGTTATTGTTATGTAGGAGAGAAGAGGATCTGTTATTGTTTTGTAGGAGAGAAGAGGATCTGTTATTGTTATGTAGGAGAGAAGAGGATCTGTTATTGTTTTGTAGGAGAGAAGAGGATCTGTTATTGTTTTGTAGGAGAGAAGAGGATCTGTTATTGTTTTGTAGGAGAGAAGAGGATCTGTTATTGTTTTGTAGGAGAGAAGAGGATCTGTTATTGTTTTGTAGGAGAGTAAAGAATCTGTTATTGTTTTGTAGGAGAGAAGAAGATCTGTTATTGTTATGTAGGAGAGAAGAGGTTCTGTTATTGTTATGTAGGAGAGAAGAGGATCTGTTATTGTTTTGTAGGAGAGAAGAGGATCTGTTATTGTTTTGTAGGAGAGAAGAGGATCTGTTATTGTTTTGTAGGAGAGAAGAGGATCTGTTATTGTTATGTAGGAGAGAAGAGGATCTGTTATTGTTTTGTAGGAGAGAAGAGGATCTGTTATTGTTATGTAGGAGAGAAGAGGATCTGTTATTGTTTTGTAGGAGAGAAGAGGATCTGTTATTGTTTTGTAGGAGAGAAGAGGATCTGTTATTGTTTTGTAGGAGAGAAGAGGGCCTGTTATTGTTATGTAGGAGAGAAGAGGATCTGTTATTGTTTTGTAGTAGAGAAGAGGATCTGTTATTGTTTTGTAGGAGAGAAGAGGCTCTGTTATTGTTTTGTAGTAGAGAAGAGGGCCTGTTATTGTTTTGTAGGAGAGAAGAGGATCTGTTATTGTTATGTAGGAGAGAAGAGGATCTGTTATTGTTTTGTAGGAGAGAAGAGGGCCTGTTATTGTTATGTAGGAGAGAAGAGGATCTGTTATTGTTATGTAGGAGAGAAGAGGGCCTGTTATTGTTTTGTAGGAGAGAAGAGGATCTGTTATTGTTTTGTATGAGAGAAGAGGATCTGTTATTGTTTTGTAGGAGAGAAGAGGGCCTGTTATTGTTTTGTAGGAGAGAAGAGGGCCTGTTATTGTTTTGTAGGAGAGAAGAGGATCTGTTATTGTTTTGTAGGAGAGAAGAGGATCTGTTATTGTTTTGTAGGAGAGAAGAGGATCTGTTATTGTTATGTAGGAGAGAAGAGGATCTGTTATTGTTATGTTGGTGGAGAAGAGGATCTGTTATTGTTTTGTAGGAGAGAAGAGGATCTGTTATTGTTTTGTAGGAGAGAAGAGGATCTGTTATTGTTTTGTAGGAGAGAAGAGAATCTGTTATTGTTTTGTAGGAGAGAAGAGGATCTGTTATTGTTTTGTAGGAGAGAAGAGGATCTGTTATTGTTTTGTAGGAGAGAAGAGGATCTGTTATTGTTATGTAGGAGAGAAGAGGATCTGTTATTGTTTTGTAGGAGAGAAGAGGATCTGTTATTGTTATGTAGGAGAGAAGAGGATCTGTTATTGTTTTGTAGGAGAGAAGAGGATCTGTTATTGTTTTGTAGTAGAGAAGAGGGCCTGTTATTGTTATGTAGGAGAGAAGAGGGCCTGTTATTGTTATGTAGGAGAGAAGAGGATCTGTTATTGTTTTGTAGTAGAGAAGAGGGCCTGTTATTGTTTTGTAGGAGAGAAGAGGGCCTGTTATTGTTTTGTAGGAGAGAAGAGGGCCTGTTATTGTTTTGTAGGAGAGAAGAGGATCTGTTATTGTTTTGTAGGAGAGAAGAGGATCTGTTATTGTTATGTAGGAGAGAAGAGGATCTGTTATTGTTTTGTAGGAGAGAAGAGGGCCTGTTATTGTTTTGTAGGAGAGAAGAGGATCTGTTATTGTTATGTAGGAGAGAAGAGGATCTGTTATTGTTTTGTAGGAGAGAAGAGGGCCTGTTATTGTTTTGTAGGAGAGAAGAGGATCTGTTATTGTTTTGTAGGAGAGAAGAGGGCCTGTTATTGTTTTGTAGGAGAGAAGAGGATCTGTTATTGTTTTGTAGGAGAGAAGAGGATCTGTTATTGTTTTGTAGGAGAGAAGAGGATTTGTTATTGTTTTGTAGGAGAGAAGAGGATCTGTTATTGTTTTGTAGGAGAGAAGAGGATCTGTTATTGTTTTGTAGGAGAGAAGAGGATCTGTTATTGTTTTGTAGGAGAGAAGAGGATCTGTTATTGTTATGTAGGAGAGAAGAGGATCTGTTATTGTTTTGTAGGAGAGAAGAGGGCCTGTTATTGTTTTGTAGGAGAGAAGAGGATCTGTTATTGTTTTGTAGTAGAGAAGAGGGCCTGTTATTGTTATGTAGGAGAGAAGAGGGCCTGTTATTGTTATGTAGGAGAGAAGAGGATCTGTTATTGTTTTGTAGTAGAGAAGAGGGCCTGTTATTGTTTTGTAGGAGAGAAGAGGGCCTGTTATTGTTTTGTAGGAGAGAAGAGGGCCTGTTATTGTTTTGTAGGAGAGAAGAGGATCTGTTATTGTTTTGTAGGAGAGAAGAGGATCTGTTATTGTTATGTAGGAGAGAAGAGGATCTGTTATTGTTTTGTAGGAGAGAAGAGGGCCTGTTATTGTTTTGTAGGAGAGAAGAGGATCTGTTATTGTTTTGTAGTAGAGAAGAGGGCCTGTTATTGTTTTGTAGGAGAGAAGAGGATCTGTTATTGTTTTGTAGGAGAGAAGAGGATCTGTTATTGTTTTGTAGGAGAGAAGAGGATCTGTTATTGTTATGTAGGAGAGAAGAGGATCTGTTATTGTTATGTAGGAGAGAAGAGGATCTGTTATTGTTTTGTAGGAGAGAAGAGGATCTGTTATTGTTTTGTAGGAGAGAAGAGGATCTGTTATTGTTTTGTAGGAGAGAAGAGGATCTGTTATTGTTTTGTAGGAGAGAAGAGGATCTGTTATTGTTTTGTAGGAGAGAAGAGGATCTGTTATTGTTATGTAGGAGAGAAGAGGGCCTGTTATTGTTATGTAGGAGAGAAGAGGATCTGTTATTGTTTTGTAGTAGAGAAGAGGGCCTGTTATTGTTTTGTAGGAGAGAAGAGGGCCTGTTATTGTTTTGTAGGAGAGAAGAGGGCCTGTTATTGTTTTGTAGGAGAGAAGAGGATCTGTTGTTGTTTTGTAGGAGAGAAGAGGATCTGTTATTGTTATGTAGGAGAGAAGAGGATCTGTTATTGTTTTGTAGGAGAGAAGAGGGCCTGTTATTGTTTTGTAGGAGAGAAGAGGATCTGTTATTGTTATGTAGGAGAGAAGAGGATCTGTTATTGTTTTGTAGGAGAGAAGAGGGCCTGTTATTGTTATGTAGGAGAGAAGAGGATCTGTTATTGTTATGTAGGAGAGAAGAGGGCCTGTTATTGTTTTGTAGGAGAGAAGAGGATCTGTTATTGTTTTGTAGGAGAGAAGAGGATCTGTTATTGTTTTGTAGGAGAGAAGAGGCTCTGTTATTGTTTTGTAGGAGAGAAGAGGATCTGTTATTGTTTTGTAGGAGAGAAGAGGGCCTGTTATTGTTTTGTAGGAGAGAAGAGGGCCTGTTATTGTTTTGTAGGAGAGAAGAGGATCTGTTATTGTTTTGTAGGAGAGAAGAGGATCTGTTATTGTTTTGTAGGAGAGAAGAGGATCTGTTATTGTTATGTAGGAGAGAAGAGGATCTGTTATTGTTATGTTGGTGGAGAAGAGGATCTGTTATTGTTTTGTAGGAGAGAAGAGGATCTGTTATTGTTTTGTAGGAGAGAAGAGGGTCTGTTATTGTTTTGTAGGAGAGAAGAGAATCTGTTATTGTTTTGTAGGAGAGAAGAGGATCTGTTATTGTTTTGTAGGAGAGAAGAGGATCTGTTATTGTTTTGTAGGAGAGAAGAGGGCCTGTTATTGTTTTGTAGGAGAGAAGAGGATCTGTTATTGTTTTGTAGTAGAGAAGAGGGCCTGTTATTGTTATGTAGGAGAGAAGAGGGCCTGTTATTGTTATGTAGGAGAGAAGAGGATCTGTTATTGTTTTGTAGTAGAGAAGAGGGCCTGTTATTGTTTTGTAGGAGAGAAGAGGGCCTGTTATTGTTTTGTAGGAGAGAAGAGGGCCTGTTATTGTTTTGTAGGAGAGAAGAGGATCTGTTATTGTTTTGTAGGAGAGAAGAGGATCTGTTATTGTTATGTAGGAGAGAAGAGGATCTGTTATTGTTTTGTAGGAGAGAAGAGGGCCTGTTATTGTTTTGTAGGAGAGAAGAGGATCTGTTATTGTTATGTAGTAGAGAAGAGGATCTGTTATTGTTTTGTAGGAGAGAAGAGGGCCTGTTATTGTTTTGTAGGAGAGAAGAGGATCTGTTATTGTTTTGTAGGAGAGAAGAGGATCTGTTATTGTTTTGTAGGAGAGAAGAGGATCTGTTATTGTTTTGTAGGAGAGAAGAGGATCTGTTATTGTTTTGTAGGAGAGAAGAGGATCTGTTATTGTTATGTAGGAGAGAAGAGGGCCTGTTATTGTTATGTAGGAGAGAAGAGGATCTGTTATTGTTTTGTAGTAGAGAAGAGGGCCTGTTATTGTTTTGTAGGAGAGAAGAGGGCCTGTTATTGTTTTGTAGGAGAGAAGAGGGCCTGTTATTGTTTTGTAGGAGAGAAGAGGATCTGTTGTTGTTTTGTAGGAGAGAAGAGGATCTGTTATTGTTATGTAGGAGAGAAGAGGATCTGTTATTGTTTTGTAGGAGAGAAGAGGGCCTGTTATTGTTTTGTAGGAGAGAAGAGGATCTGTTATTGTTATGTAGGAGAGAAGAGGATCTGTTATTGTTTTGTAGGAGAGAAGAGGGCCTGTTATTGTTATGTAGGAGAGAAGAGGATCTGTTATTGTTATGTAGGAGAGAAGAGGGCCTGTTATTGTTTTGTAGGAGAGAAGAGGATCTGTTATTGTTTTGTAGGAGAGAAGAGGATCTGTTATTGTTTTGTAGGAGAGAAGAGGCTCTGTTATTGTTTTGTAGGAGAGAAGAGGATCTGTTATTGTTTTGTAGGAGAGAAGAGGGCCTGTTATTGTTTTGTAGGAGAGAAGAGGGCCTGTTATTGTTTTGTAGGAGAGAAGAGGATCTGTTATTGTTTTGTAGGAGAGAAGAGGATCTGTTATTGTTTTGTAGGAGAGAAGAGGATCTGTTATTGTTATGTAGGAGAGAAGAGGATCTGTTATTGTTATGTTGGTGGAGAAGAGGATCTGTTATTGTTTTGTAGGAGAGAAGAGGATCTGTTATTGTTTTGTAGGAGAGAAGAGGGTCTGTTATTGTTTTGTAGGAGAGAAGAGAATCTGTTATTGTTTTGTAGGAGAGAAGAGGATCTGTTATTGTTTTGTAGGAGAGAAGAGGATCTGTTATTGTTTTGTAGGAGAGAAGAGGGCCTGTTATTGTTTTGTAGGAGAGAAGAGGATCTGTTATTGTTTTGTAGTAGAGAAGAGGGCCTGTTATTGTTATGTAGGAGAGAAGAGGGCCTGTTATTGTTATGTAGGAGAGAAGAGGATCTGTTATTGTTTTGTAGTAGAGAAGAGGGCCTGTTATTGTTTTGTAGGAGAGAAGAGGGCCTGTTATTGTTTTGTAGGAGAGAAGAGGGCCTGTTATTGTTTTGTAGGAGAGAAGAGGATCTGTTATTGTTTTGTAGGAGAGAAGAGGATCTGTTATTGTTATGTAGGAGAGAAGAGGATCTGTTATTGTTTTGTAGGAGAGAAGAGGGCCTGTTATTGTTTTGTAGGAGAGAAGAGGATCTGTTATTGTTATGTAGTAGAGAAGAGGATCTGTTATTGTTTTGTAGGAGAGAAGAGGGCCTGTTATTGTTTTGTAGGAGAGAAGAGGATCTGTTATTGTTTTGTAGGAGAGAAGAGGATCTGTTATTGTTTTGTAGGAGAGAAGAGGATCTGTTATTGTTTTGTAGGAGAGAAGAGGATTTGTTATTGTTTTGTAGGAGAGAAGAGGATCTGTTATTGTTTTGTAGGAGAGAAGAGGGCCTGTTATTGTTTTGTAGGAGAGAAGAGGATCTGTTATTGTTTTGTAGTAGAGAAGAGGGCCTGTTATTGTTATGTAGGAGAGAAGAGGGCCTGTTATTGTTATGTAGGAGAGAAGAGGGTCTGTTATTGTTTTGTAGTAGAGAAGAGGGCCTGTTATTGTTTTGTAGGAGAGAAGAGGGCCTGTTATTGTTTTGTAGGAGAGAAGAGGGCCTGTTATTGTTTTGTAGGAGAGAAGAGGATCTGTTATTGTTTTGTAGGAGAGAAGAGGATCTGTTATTGTTATGTAGGAGAGAAGAGGATCTGTTATTGTTTTGTAGGAGAGAAGAGGGCCTGTTATTGTTTTGTAGGAGAGAAGAGGATCTGTTATTGTTATGTAGGAGAGAAGAGGATCTGTTATTGTTATGTTGGTGGAGAATAGGATCTGTTATTGTTTTGTAGGAGAGAAGAGGATCTGTTATTGTTTTGTAGGAGAGAAGAGGGCCTGTTATTGTTTTGTAGGAGAGAAGAGGGCCTGTTATTGTTTTGTAGGAGAGAAGAGGTTCTGTTATTGTTTTGTAGGAGAGAAGAGGATCTGTTATTGTTTTGTAGGAGAGAAGAGGATCTGTTATTGTTTTGTAGGAGAGAAGAGGATCTGTTATTGTTATGTAGGGGAGAAGAGGATTTGTTATTGTTTTGTAGGAGAGAAGAGGATCTGTTATTGTTTTGTGGGAGAGAAGAGGATCTGTTATTGTTTTGTGGGAGAGAAGAGGATCTGTTATTGTTTTGTAGGAGAGAAGAGGATCTGTTATTGTTTTGTAGGAGAGAAGAGAATCTGTTATTGTTTTGTAGGAGAGAAGAGGGCATGTTATTGTTTTGTAGGAGAGAAGAGGATCTGTTATTGTTTTGTAGGAGAGAAGAGGATCTGTTATTGTTTTGTAGGAGAGTAAAGAATCTGTTATTGTTTTGTAGGAGAGAAGAAGATCTGTTATTGTTATGTAGGAGAGAAGAGGTTCTGTTATTGTTATGTAGGAGAGAAGAGGATCTGTTATTGTTTTGTAGGAGAGAAGAGGATCTGTTATTGTTTTGTAGGAGAGAAGAGGATCTGTTATTGTTTTGTAGGAGAGAAGAGGATCTGTTATTGTTATGTAGGAGAGAAGAGGATCTGTTATTGTTTTGTAGGAGAGAAGAGGATCTGTTATTGTTATGTAGGAGAGAAGAGGATCTGTTATTGTTTTGTAGGAGAGAAGAGGATCTGTTATTGTTTTGTAGGAGAGAAGAGGATCTGTTATTGTTTTGTAGGAGAGAAGAGGGCCTGTTATTGTTATGTAGGAGAGAAGAGGATCTGTTATTGTTTTGTAGTAGAGAAGAGGATCTGTTATTGTTTTGTAGGAGAGAAGAGGCTCTGTTATTGTTTTGTAGTAGAGAAGAGGGCCTGTTATTGTTTTGTAGGAGAGAAGAGGATCTGTTATTGTTATGTAGGAGAGAAGAGGATCTGTTATTGTTTTGTAGGAGAGAAGAGGGCCTGTTATTGTTATGTAGGAGAGAAGAGGATCTGTTATTGTTATGTAGGAGAGAAGAGGGCCTGTTATTGTTTTGTAGGAGAGAAGAGGATCTGTTATTGTTTTGTAGGAGAGAAGAGGATCTGTTATTGTTTTGTAGGAGAGAAGAGGCTCTGTTATTGTTTTGTAGGAGAGAAGAGGATCTGTTATTGTTTTGTAGGAGAGAAGAGGGCCTGTTATTGTTTTGTAGGAGAGAAGAGGGCCTGTTATTGTTTTGTAGGAGAGAAGAGGATCTGTTATTGTTTTGTAGGAGAGAAGAGGATCTGTTATTGTTTTGTAGGAGAGAAGAGGATCTGTTATTGTTATGTAGGAGAGAAGAGGATCTGTTATTGTTATGTTGGTGGAGAAGAGGATCTGTTATTGTTTTGTAGGAGAGAAGAGGATCTGTTATTGTTTTGTAGGAGAGAAGAGGGTCTGTTATTGTTTTGTAGGAGAGAAGAGAATCTGTTATTGTTTTGTAGGAGAGAAGAGGATCTGTTATTGTTTTGTAGGAGAGAAGAGGATCTGTTATTGTTTTGTAGGAGAGAAGAGGGCCTGTTATTGTTTTGTAGGAGAGAAGAGGATCTGTTATTGTTTTGTAGTAGAGAAGAGGGCCTGTTATTGTTATGTAGGAGAGAAGAGGGCCTGTTATTGTTATGTAGGAGAGAAGAGGATCTGTTATTGTTTTGTAGTAGAGAAGAGGGCCTGTTATTGTTTTGTAGGAGAGAAGAGGGCCTGTTATTGTTTTGTAGGAGAGAAGAGGGCCTGTTATTGTTTTGTAGGAGAGAAGAGGGCCTGTTATTGTTTTGTAGGAGAGAAGAGGGCCTGTTATTGTTTTGTAGGAGAGAAGAGGATCTGTTATTGTTTTGTAGGAGAGAAGAGGATCTGTTATTGTTTTGTAGGAGAGAAGAGGATCTGTTATTGTTATGTAGGAGAGAAGAGGATCTGTTATTGTTATGTTGGTGGAGAAGAGGATCTGTTATTGTTTTGTAGGAGAGAAGAGGATCTGTTATTGTTTTGTAGGAGAGAAGAGGATCTGTTATTGTTTTGTAGGAGAGAAGAGAATCTGTTATTGTTTTGTAGGAGAGAAGAGGATCTGTTATTGTTTTGTAGGAGAGAAGAGGATCTGTTATTGTTTTGTAGGAGAGAAGAGGATCTGTTATTGTTATGTAGGAGAGAAGAGGATCTGTTATTGTTTTGTAGGAGAGAAGAGGATCTGTTATTGTTATGTAGGAGAGAAGAGGATCTGTTATTGTTTTGTAGGAGAGAAGAGGATCTGTTATTGTTTTGTAGTAGAGAAGAGGGCCTGTTATTGTTATGTAGGAGAGAAGAGGGCCTGTTATTGTTATGTAGGAGAGAAGAGGGCCTGTTATTGTTTTGTAGTAGAGAAGAGGGCCTGTTATTGTTTTGTAGGAGAGAAGAGGGCCTGTTATTGTTTTGTAGGAGAGAAGAGGGCCTGTTATTGTTTTGTAGGAGAGAAGAGGATCTGTTATTGTTTTGTAGGAGAGAAGAGGATCTGTTATTGTTATGTAGGAGAGAAGAGGATCTGTTATTGTTTTGTAGGAGAGAAGAGGGCCTGTTATTGTTTTGTAGGAGAGAAGAGGATCTGTTATTGTTATGTAGGAGAGAAGAGGATCTGTTATTGTTTTGTAGGAGAGAAGAGGGCCTGTTATTGTTTTGTAGGAGAGAAGAGGATCTGTTATTGTTTTGTAGGAGAGAAGAGGGCCTGTTATTGTTTTGTAGGAGAGAAGAGGATCTGTTATTGTTTTGTAGGAGAGAAGAGGATCTGTTATTGTTTTGTAGGAGAGAAGAGGATTTGTTATTGTTTTGTAGGAGAGAAGAGGATCTGTTATTGTTTTGTAGGAGAGAAGAGGATCTGTTATTGTTTTGTAGGAGAGAAGAGGATCTGTTATTGTTTTGTAGGAGAGAAGAGGATCTGTTATTGTTATGTAGGAGAGAAGAGGATCTGTTATTGTTTTGTAGGAGAGAAGAGGGCCTGTTATTGTTTTGTAGGAGAGAAGAGGATCTGTTATTGTTTTGTAGTAGAGAAGAGGGCCTGTTATTGTTATGTAGGAGAGAAGAGGGCCTGTTATTGTTATGTAGGAGAGAAGAGGATCTGTTATTGTTTTGTAGTAGAGAAGAGGGCCTGTTATTGTTTTGTAGGAGAGAAGAGGGCCTGTTATTGTTTTGTAGGAGAGAAGAGGGCCTGTTATTGTTTTGTAGGAGAGAAGAGGATCTGTTATTGTTTTGTAGGAGAGAAGAGGATCTGTTATTGTTTTGTAGGAGAGAAGAGGGCCTGTTATTGTTTTGTAGGAGAGAAGAGGATCTGTTATTGTTTTGTAGTAGAGAAGAGGGCCTGTTATTGTTTTGTAGGAGAGAAGAGGATCTGTTATTGTTTTGTAGGAGAGAAGAGGATCTGTTATTGTTTTGTAGGAGAGAAGAGGATCTGTTATTGTTATGTAGGAGAGAAGAGGATCTGTTATTGTTATGTAGGAGAGAAGAGGATCTGTTATTGTTTTGTAGGAGAGAAGAGGATCTGTTATTGTTTTGTAGGAGAGAAGAGGATCTGTTATTGTTTTGTAGGAGAGAAGAGGATCTGTTATTGTTTTGTAGGAGAGAAGAGGATCTGTTATTGTTTTGTAGGAGAGAAGAGGATCTGTTATTGTTATGTAGGAGAGAAGAGGGCCTGTTATTGTTATGTAGGAGAGAAGAGGATCTGTTATTGTTTTGTAGTAGAGAAGAGGGCCTGTTATTGTTTTGTAGGAGAGAAGAGGGCCTGTTATTGTTTTGTAGGAGAGAAGAGGGCCTGTTATTGTTTTGTAGGAGAGAAGAGGATCTGTTGTTGTTTTGTAGGAGAGAAGAGGATCTGTTATTGTTATGTAGGAGAGAAGAGGATCTGTTATTGTTTTGTAGGAGAGAAGAGGGCCTGTTATTGTTTTGTAGGAGAGAAGAGGATCTGTTATTGTTATGTAGGAGAGAAGAGGATCTGTTATTGTTTTGTAGGAGAGAAGAGGGCCTGTTATTGTTATGTAGGAGAGAAGAGGATCTGTTATTGTTATGTAGGAGAGAAGAGGGCCTGTTATTGTTTTGTAGGAGAGAAGAGGATCTGTTATTGTTTTGTAGGAGAGAAGAGGATCTGTTATTGTTTTGTAGGAGAGAAGAGGCTCTGTTATTGTTTTGTAGGAGAGAAGAGGATCTGTTATTGTTTTGTAGGAGAGAAGAGGGCCTGTTATTGTTTTGTAGGAGAGAAGAGGGCCTGTTATTGTTTTGTAGGAGAGAAGAGGATCTGTTATTGTTTTGTAGGAGAGAAGAGGATCTGTTATTGTTTTGTAGGAGAGAAGAGGATCTGTTATTGTTATGTAGGAGAGAAGAGGATCTGTTATTGTTATGTTGGTGGAGAAGAGGATCTGTTATTGTTTTGTAGGAGAGAAGAGGATCTGTTATTGTTTTGTAGGAGAGAAGAGGGTCTGTTATTGTTTTGTAGGAGAGAAGAGAATCTGTTATTGTTTTGTAGGAGAGAAGAGGATCTGTTATTGTTTTGTAGGAGAGAAGAGGATCTGTTATTGTTTTGTAGGAGAGAAGAGGGCCTGTTATTGTTTTGTAGGAGAGAAGAGGATCTGTTATTGTTTTGTAGTAGAGAAGAGGGCCTGTTATTGTTATGTAGGAGAGAAGAGGGCCTGTTATTGTTATGTAGGAGAGAAGAGGATCTGTTATTGTTTTGTAGTAGAGAAGAGGGCCTGTTATTGTTTTGTAGGAGAGAAGAGGGCCTGTTATTGTTTTGTAGGAGAGAAGAGGGCCTGTTATTGTTTTGTAGGAGAGAAGAGGATCTGTTATTGTTTTGTAGGAGAGAAGAGGATCTGTTATTGTTATGTAGGAGAGAAGAGGATCTGTTATTGTTTTGTAGGAGAGAAGAGGGCCTGTTATTGTTTTGTAGGAGAGAAGAGGATCTGTTATTGTTATGTAGTAGAGAAGAGGATCTGTTATTGTTTTGTAGGAGAGAAGAGGGCCTGTTATTGTTTTGTAGGAGAGAAGAGGATCTGTTATTGTTTTGTAGGAGAGAAGAGGATCTGTTATTGTTTTGTAGGAGAGAAGAGGATCTGTTATTGTTTTGTAGGAGAGAAGAGGATTTGTTATTGTTTTGTAGGAGAGAAGAGGATCTGTTATTGTTTTGTAGGAGAGAAGAGGGCCTGTTATTGTTTTGTAGGAGAGAAGAGGATCTGTTATTGTTTTGTAGTAGAGAAGAGGGCCTGTTATTGTTATGTAGGAGAGAAGAGGGCCTGTTATTGTTATGTAGGAGAGAAGAGGGTCTGTTATTGTTTTGTAGTAGAGAAGAGGGCCTGTTATTGTTTTGTAGGAGAGAAGAGGGCCTGTTATTGTTTTGTAGGAGAGAAGAGGGCCTGTTATTGTTTTGTAGGAGAGAAGAGGATCTGTTATTGTTTTGTAGGAGAGAAGAGGATCTGTTATTGTTATGTAGGAGAGAAGAGGATCTGTTATTGTTTTGTAGGAGAGAAGAGGGCCTGTTATTGTTTTGTAGGAGAGAAGAGGATCTGTTATTGTTATGTAGGAGAGAAGAGGATCTGTTATTGTTATGTTGGTGGAGAATAGGATCTGTTATTGTTTTGTAGGAGAGAAGAGGATCTGTTATTGTTTTGTAGGAGAGAAGAGGGCCTGTTATTGTTTTGTAGGAGAGAAGAGGGCCTGTTATTGTTTTGTAGGAGAGAAGAGGATCTGTTATTGTTTTGTAGGAGAGAAGAGGATCTGTTATTGTTTTGTAGGAGAGAAGAGGATCTGTTATTGTTTTGTAGGAGAGAAGAGGATCTGTTATTGTTATGTAGGGGAGAAGAGGATTTGTTATTGTTTTGTAGGAGAGAAGAGGATCTGTTATTGTTTTGTGGGAGAGAAGAGGATCTGTTATTGTTTTGTGGGAGAGAAGAGGATCTGTTATTGTTTTGTAGGAGAGAAGAGGATCTGTTATTGTTTTGTAGGAGAGAAGAGAATCTGTTATTGTTTTGTAGGAGAGAAGAGGGCATGTTATTGTTTTGTAGGAGAGAAGAGGATCTGTTATTGTTTTGTAGGAGAGAAGAGGATCTGTTATTGTTTTGTAGGAGAGTAAAGAATCTGTTATTGTTTTGTAGGAGAGAAGAAGATCTGTTATTGTTATGTAGGAGAGAAGAGGGCCTGTTATTGTTATGTAGGAGAGAAGAGGATCTGTTATTGTTTTGTAGTAGAGAAGAGGGCCTGTTATTGTTTTGTAGGAGAGAAGAGGGCCTGTTATTGTTTTGTAGGAGAGAAGAGGGCCTGTTATTGTTTTGTAGGAGAGAAGAGGATCTGTTATTGTTTTGTAGGAGAGAAGAGGATCTGTTATTGTTTTGTAGGAGAGAAGAGGGCCTGTTATTGTTTTGTAGGAGAGAAGAGGATCTGTTATTGTTTTGTAGTAGAGAAGAGGGCCTGTTATTGTTTTGTAGGAGAGAAGAGGATCTGTTATTGTTTTGTAGGAGAGAAGAGGATCTGTTATTGTTTTGTAGGAGAGAAGAGGATCTGTTATTGTTATGTAGGAGAGAAGAGGATCTGTTATTGTTATGTAGGAGAGAAGAGGATCTGTTATTGTTTTGTAGGAGAGAAGAGGATCTGTTATTGTTTTGTAGGAGAGAAGAGGATCTGTTATTGTTTTGTAGGAGAGAAGAGGATCTGTTATTGTTTTGTAGGAGAGAAGAGGATCTGTTATTGTTTTGTAGGAGAGAAGAGGATCTGTTATTGTTATGTAGGAGAGAAGAGGGCCTGTTATTGTTATGTAGGAGAGAAGAGGATCTGTTATTGTTTTGTAGTAGAGAAGAGGGCCTGTTATTGTTTTGTAGGAGAGAAGAGGGCCTGTTATTGTTTTGTAGGAGAGAAGAGGGCCTGTTATTGTTTTGTAGGAGAGAAGAGGATCTGTTGTTGTTTTGTAGGAGAGAAGAGGATCTGTTATTGTTATGTAGGAGAGAAGAGGATCTGTTATTGTTTTGTAGGAGAGAAGAGGGCCTGTTATTGTTTTGTAGGAGAGAAGAGGATCTGTTATTGTTATGTAGGAGAGAAGAGGATCTGTTATTGTTTTGTAGGAGAGAAGAGGGCCTGTTATTGTTATGTAGGAGAGAAGAGGATCTGTTATTGTTATGTAGGAGAGAAGAGGGCCTGTTATTGTTTTGTAGGAGAGAAGAGGATCTGTTATTGTTTTGTAGGAGAGAAGAGGATCTGTTATTGTTTTGTAGGAGAGAAGAGGCTCTGTTATTGTTTTGTAGGAGAGAAGAGGATCTGTTATTGTTTTGTAGGAGAGAAGAGGGCCTGTTATTGTTTTGTAGGAGAGAAGAGGGCCTGTTATTGTTTTGTAGGAGAGAAGAGGATCTGTTATTGTTTTGTAGGAGAGAAGAGGATCTGTTATTGTTTTGTAGGAGAGAAGAGGATCTGTTATTGTTATGTAGGAGAGAAGAGGATCTGTTATTGTTATGTTGGTGGAGAAGAGGATCTGTTATTGTTTTGTAGGAGAGAAGAGGATCTGTTATTGTTTTGTAGGAGAGAAGAGGGTCTGTTATTGTTTTGTAGGAGAGAAGAGAATCTGTTATTGTTTTGTAGGAGAGAAGAGGATCTGTTATTGTTTTGTAGGAGAGAAGAGGATCTGTTATTGTTTTGTAGGAGAGAAGAGGGCCTGTTATTGTTTTGTAGGAGAGAAGAGGATCTGTTATTGTTTTGTAGTAGAGAAGAGGGCCTGTTATTGTTATGTAGGAGAGAAGAGGGCCTGTTATTGTTATGTAGGAGAGAAGAGGATCTGTTATTGTTTTGTAGTAGAGAAGAGGGCCTGTTATTGTTTTGTAGGAGAGAAGAGGGCCTGTTATTGTTTTGTAGGAGAGAAGAGGGCCTGTTATTGTTTTGTAGGAGAGAAGAGGATCTGTTATTGTTTTGTAGGAGAGAAGAGGATCTGTTATTGTTATGTAGGAGAGAAGAGGATCTGTTATTGTTTTGTAGGAGAGAAGAGGGCCTGTTATTGTTTTGTAGGAGAGAAGAGGATCTGTTATTGTTATGTAGTAGAGAAGAGGATCTGTTATTGTTTTGTAGGAGAGAAGAGGGCCTGTTATTGTTTTGTAGGAGAGAAGAGGATCTGTTATTGTTTTGTAGGAGAGAAGAGGATCTGTTATTGTTTTGTAGGAGAGAAGAGGATCTGTTATTGTTTTGTAGGAGAGAAGAGGATTTGTTATTGTTTTGTAGGAGAGAAGAGGATCTGTTATTGTTTTGTAGGAGAGAAGAGGGCCTGTTATTGTTTTGTAGGAGAGAAGAGGATCTGTTATTGTTTTGTAGTAGAGAAGAGGGCCTGTTATTGTTATGTAGGAGAGAAGAGGGCCTGTTATTGTTATGTAGGAGAGAAGAGGGTCTGTTATTGTTTTGTAGTAGAGAAGAGGGCCTGTTATTGTTTTGTAGGAGAGAAGAGGGCCTGTTATTGTTTTGTAGGAGAGAAGAGGGCCTGTTATTGTTTTGTAGGAGAGAAGAGGATCTGTTATTGTTTTGTAGGAGAGAAGAGGATCTGTTATTGTTATGTAGGAGAGAAGAGGATCTGTTATTGTTTTGTAGGAGAGAAGAGGGCCTGTTATTGTTTTGTAGGAGAGAAGAGGATCTGTTATTGTTATGTAGGAGAGAAGAGGATCTGTTATTGTTATGTTGGTGGAGAATAGGATCTGTTATTGTTTTGTAGGAGAGAAGAGGATCTGTTATTGTTTTGTAGGAGAGAAGAGGGCCTGTTATTGTTTTGTAGGAGAGAAGAGGGCCTGTTATTGTTTTGTAGGAGAGAAGAGGATCTGTTATTGTTTTGTAGGAGAGAAGAGGATCTGTTATTGTTTTGTAGGAGAGAAGAGGATCTGTTATTGTTTTGTAGGAGAGAAGAGGATCTGTTATTGTTATGTAGGGGAGAAGAGGATTTGTTATTGTTTTGTAGGAGAGAAGAGGATCTGTTATTGTTTTGTGGGAGAGAAGAGGATCTGTTATTGTTTTGTGGGAGAGAAGAGGATCTGTTATTGTTTTGTAGGAGAGAAGAGGATCTGTTATTGTTTTGTAGGAGAGAAGAGAATCTGTTATTGTTTTGTAGGAGAGAAGAGGGCATGTTATTGTTTTGTAGGAGAGAAGAGGATCTGTTATTGTTTTGTAGGAGAGAAGAGGATCTGTTATTGTTTTGTAGGAGAGTAAAGAATCTGTTATTGTTTTGTAGGAGAGAAGAAGATCTGTTATTGTTATGTAGGAGAGAAGAGGTTCTGTTATTGTTATGTAGGAGAGAAGAGGATCTGTTATTGTTTTGTAGGAGAGAAGAGGATCTGTTATTGTTTTGTAGGAGAGAAGAGGATCTGTTATTGTTTTGTAGGAGAGAAGAGGATCTGTTATTGTTATGTAGGAGAGAAGAGGATCTGTTATTGTTTTGTAGGAGAGAAGAGGATCTGTTATTGTTATGTAGGAGAGAAGAGGATCTGTTATTGTTTTGTAGGAGAGAAGAGGATCTGTTATTGTTTTGTAGGAGAGAAGAGGATCTGTTATTGTTTTGTAGGAGAGAAGAGGGCCTGTTATTGTTATGTAGGAGAGAAGAGGATCTGTTATTGTTTTGTAGTAGAGAAGAGGATCTGTTATTGTTTTGTAGGAGAGAAGAGGCTCTGTTATTGTTTTGTAGTAGAGAAGAGGGCCTGTTATTGTTTTGTAGGAGAGAAGAGGATCTGTTATTGTTATGTAGGAGAGAAGAGGATCTGTTATTGTTTTGTAGGAGAGAAGAGGGCCTGTTATTGTTATGTAGGAGAGAAGAGGATCTGTTATTGTTATGTAGGAGAGAAGAGGGCCTGTTATTGTTTTGTAGGAGAGAAGAGGATCTGTTATTGTTTTGTAGGAGAGAAGAGGATCTGTTATTGTTTTGTAGGAGAGAAGAGGCTCTGTTATTGTTTTGTAGCAGAGAAGAGGATCTGTTATTGTTTTGTAGGAGAGAAGAGGGCCTGTTATTGTTTTGTAGGAGAGAAGAGGGCCTGTTATTGTTTTGTAGGAGAGAAGAGGATCTGTTATTGTTTTGTAGGAGAGAAGAGGATCTGTTATTGTTTTGTAGGAGAGAAGAGGATCTGTTATTGTTATGTAGGAGAGAAGAGGATCTGTTATTGTTATGTTGGTGGAGAAGAGGATCTGTTATTGTTTTGTAGGAGAGAAGAGGATCTGTTATTGTTTTGTAGGAGAGAAGAGGGTCTGTTATTGTTTTGTAGGAGAGAAGAGAATCTGTTATTGTTTTGTAGGAGAGAAGAGGATCTGTTATTGTTTTGTAGGAGAGAAGAGGATCTGTTATTGTTTTGTAGGAGAGAAGAGGGCCTGTTATTGTTTTGTAGGAGAGAAGAGGATCTGTTATTGTTTTGTAGTAGAGAAGAGGGCCTGTTATTGTTATGTAGGAGAGAAGAGGGCCTGTTATTGTTATGTAGGAGAGAAGAGGATCTGTTATTGTTTTGTAGTAGAGAAGAGGGCCTGTTATTGTTTTGTAGGAGAGAAGAGGGCCTGTTATTGTTTTGTAGGAGAGAAGAGGGCCTGTTATTGTTTTGTAGGAGAGAAGAGGATCTGTTATTGTTTTGTAGGAGAGAAGAGGATCTGTTATTGTTATGTAGGAGAGAAGAGGATCTGTTATTGTTTTGTAGGAGAGAAGAGGGCCTGTTATTGTTTTGTAGGAGAGAAGAGGATCTGTTATTGTTATGTAGTAGAGAAGAGGATCTGTTATTGTTTTGTAGGAGAGAAGAGGGCCTGTTATTGTTTTGTAGGAGAGAAGAGGATCTGTTATTGTTTTGTAGGAGAGAAGAGGATCTGTTATTGTTTTGTAGGAGAGAAGAGGATCTGTTATTGTTTTGTAGGAGAGAAGAGGATTTGTTATTGTTTTGTAGGAGAGAAGAGGATCTGTTATTGTTTTGTAGGAGAGAAGAGGGCCTGTTATTGTTTTGTAGGAGAGAAGAGGATCTGTTATTGTTTTGTAGTAGAGAAGAGGGCCTGTTATTGTTATGTAGGAGAGAAGAGGGCCTGTTATTGTTATGTAGGAGAGAAGAGGGTCTGTTATTGTTTTGTAGTAGAGAAGAGGGCCTGTTATTGTTTTGTAGGAGAGAAGAGGGCCTGTTATTGTTTTGTAGGAGAGAAGAGGGCCTGTTATTGTTTTGTAGGAGAGAAGAGGATCTGTTATTGTTTTGTAGGAGAGAAGAGGATCTGTTATTGTTATGTAGGAGAGAAGAGGATCTGTTATTGTTTTGTAGGAGAGAAGGGGGCCTGTTATTGTTTTGTAGGAGAGAAGAGGATCTGTTATTGTTATGTAGGAGAGAAGAGGATCTGTTATTGTTATGTTGGTGGAGAATAGGATCTGTTATTGTTTTGTAGGAGAGAAGAGGATCTGTTATTGTTTTGTAGGAGAGAAGAGGGCCTGTTATTGTTTTGTAGGAGAGAAGAGGGCCTGTTATTGTTTTGTAGGAGAGAAGAGGATCTGTTATTGTTTTGTAGGAGAGAAGAGGATCTGTTATTGTTTTGTAGGAGAGAAGAGGATCTGTTATTGTTTTGTAGGAGAGAAGAGGATCTGTTATTGTTATGTAGGGGAGAAGAGGATTTGTTATTGTTTTGTAGGAGAGAAGAGGATCTGTTATTGTTTTGTGGGAGAGAAGAGGATCTGTTATTGTTTTGTGGGAGAGAAGAGGATCTGTTATTGTTTTGTAGGAGAGAAGAGGATCTGTTATTGTTTTGTAGGAGAGAAGAGAATCTGTTATTGTTTTGTAGGAGAGAAGAGGGCATGTTATTGTTTTGTAGGAGAGAAGAGGATCTGTTATTGTTTTGTAGGAGAGAAGAGGATCTGTTATTGTTTTGTAGGAGAGTAAAGAATCTGTTATTGTTTTGTAGGAGAGAAGAAGATCTGTTATTGTTATGTAGGAGAGAAGAGGATCTGTTATTGTTTTGTAGGAGAGAAGAGGTTCTGTTATTGTTATGTAGGAGAGAAGAGGATCTGTTATTGTTTTGTAGGAGAGAAGAGGATCTGTTATTGTTTTGTAGGAGAGAAGAGGATCTGTTATTGTTTTGTAGGAGAGAAGAGGATCTGTTATTGTTATGTAGGAGAGAAGAGGATCTGTTATTGTTTTGTAGGAGAGAAGAGGATCTGTTATTGTTATGTAGGAGAGAAGAGGATCTGTTATTGTTTTGTAGGAGAGAAGAGGATCTGTTATTGTTTTGTAGGAGAGAAGAGGATCTGTTATTGTTTTGTAGGAGAGAAGAGGGCCTGTTATTGTTATGTAGGAGAGAAGAGGATCTGTTATTGTTTTGTAGTAGAGAAGAGGATCTGTTATTGTTTTGTAGGAGAGAAGAGGCTCTGTTATTGTTTTGTAGTAGAGAAGAGGGCCTGTTATTGTTTTGTAGGAGAGAAGAGGATCTGTTATTGTTATGTAGGAGAGAAGAGGATCTGTTATTGTTTTGTAGGAGAGAAGAGGGCCTGTTATTGTTATGTAGGAGAGAAGAGGATCTGTTATTGTTATGTAGGAGAGAAGAGGGCCTGTTATTGTTTTGTAGGAGAGAAGAGGATCTGTTATTGTTTTGTATGAGAGAAGAGGATCTGTTATTGTTTTGTAGGAGAGAAGAGGGCCTGTTATTGTTTTGTAGGAGAGAAGAGGGCCTGTTATTGTTTTGTAGGAGAGAAGAGGATCTGTTATTGTTTTGTAGGAGAGAAGAGGATCTGTTATTGTTTTGTAGGAGAGAAGAGGATCTGTTATTGTTATGTAGGAGAGAAGAGGATCTGTTATTGTTATGTTGGTGGAGAAGAGGATCTGTTATTGTTTTGTAGGAGAGAAGAGGATCTGTTATTGTTTTGTAGGAGAGAAGAGGATCTGTTATTGTTTTGTAGGAGAGAAGAGAATCTGTTATTGTTTTGTAGGAGAGAAGAGGATCTGTTATTGTTTTGTAGGAGAGAAGAGGATCTGTTATTGTTTTGTAGGAGAGAAGAGGATCTGTTATTGTTATGTAGGAGAGAAGAGGATCTGTTATTGTTTTGTAGGAGAGAAGAGGATCTGTTATTGTTATGTAGGAGAGAAGAGGATCTGTTATTGTTTTGTAGGAGAGAAGAGGATCTGTTATTGTTTTGTAGTAGAGAAGAGGGCCTGTTATTGTTATGTAGGAGAGAAGAGGGCCTGTTATTGTTATGTAGGAGAGAAGAGGATCTGTTATTGTTTTGTAGTAGAGAAGAGGGCCTGTTATTGTTTTGTAGGAGAGAAGAGGGCCTGTTATTGTTTTGTAGGAGAGAAGAGGGCCTGTTATTGTTTTGTAGGAGAGAAGAGGATCTGTTATTGTTTTGTAGGAGAGAAGAGGATCTGTTATTGTTATGTAGGAGAGAAGAGGATCTGTTATTGTTTTGTAGGAGAGAAGAGGGCCTGTTATTGTTTTGTAGGAGAGAAGAGGATCTGTTATTGTTTTGTAGGAGAGAAGAGGATCTGTTATTGTTTTGTAGGAGAGAAGAGGATTTGTTATTGTTTTGTAGGAGAGAAGAGGATCTGTTATTGTTTTGTAGGAGAGAAGAGGGCCTGTTATTGTTTTGTAGGAGAGAAGAGGATCTGTTATTGTTTTGTAGTAGAGAAGAGGGCCTGTTATTGTTATGTAGGAGAGAAGAGGGCCTGTTATTGTTATGTAGGAGAGAAGAGGGTCTGTTATTGTTTTGTAGTAGAGAAGAGGGCCTGTTATTGTTTTGTAGGAGAGAAGAGGGCCTGTTATTGTTTTGTAGGAGAGAAGAGGGCCTGTTATTGTTTTGTAGGAGAGAAGAGGATCTGTTATTGTTTTGTAGGAGAGAAGAGGATCTGTTATTGTTATGTAGGAGAGAAGAGGATCTGTTATTGTTTTGTAGGAGAGAAGAGGGCCTGTTATTGTTTTGTAGGAGAGAAGAGGATCTGTTATTGTTATGTAGGAGAGAAGAGGATCTGTTATTGTTTTGTAGGAGAGAAGAGGGCCTGTTATTGTTATGTAGGAGAGAAGAGGATCTGTTATTGTTATGTAGGAGAGAAGAGGGCCTGTTATTGTTTTGTAGGAGAGAAGAGGATCTGTTATTGTTTTGTAGGAGAGAAGAGGATCTGTTATTGTTTTGTAGGAGAGAAGAGGGCCTGTTATTGTTTTGTAGGAGAGAAGAGGGCCTGTTATTGTTTTGTAGGAGAGAAGAGGATCTGTTATTGTTTTGTAGGAGAGAAGAGGATCTGTTATTGTTTTGTAGGAGAGAAGAGGATCTGTTATTGTTATGTAGGAGAGAAGATGATCTGTTATTGTTATGTTGGTGGAGAAGAGGATCTGTTATTGTTTTGTAGGAGAGAAGAGGATCTGTTATTGTTTTGTAGGAGAGAAGAGGGCCTGTTATTGTTTTGTAGGAGAGAAGAGGGCCTGTTATTGTTTTGTAGGAGAGAAGAGGATCTGTTATTGTTTTGTAGGAGAGAAGAGGATCTGTTATTGTTTTGTAGGAGAGAAGGGGATCTGTTATTGTTTTGTAGGAGAGAAGAGGATCTGTTATTGTTATGTAGGGGAGAAGAGGATTTGTTATTGTTTTGTAGGAGAGAAGAGGATCTGTTATTGTTTTGTGGGAGAGAAGAGGATCTGTTATTGTTTTGTGGGAGAGAAGAGGATCTGTTATTGTTTTGTAGGAGAGAAGAGGATCTGTTATTGTTTTGTAGGAGAGAAGAGGATCTGTTATTGTTTTGTAGGAGAGAAGAGGGCATGTTATTGTTTTGTAGGAGAGAAGAGGATCTGTTATTGTTTTGTAGGAGAGAAGAGGATCTGTTATTGTTTTGTAGGAGAGTAAAGAATCTGTTATTGTTTTGTAGGAGAGAAGAAGATCTGTTATTGTTATGTAGGAGAGAAGAGGTTCTGTTATTGTTATGTAGGAGAGAAGAGGATCTGTTATTGTTTTGTAGGAGAGAAGAGGATCTGTTATTGTTTTGTAGGAGAGAAGAGGATCTGTTATTGTTTTGTAGGAGAGAAGAGGATCTGTTATTGTTATGTAGGAGAGAAGAGGATCTGTTATTGTTTTGTAGGAGAGAAGAGGATCTGTTATTGTTATGTAGGAGAGAAGAGGATCTGTTATTGTTTTGTAGGAGAGAAGAGGATCTGTTATTGTTTTGTAGGAGAGAAGAGGATCTGTTATTGTTTTGTAGGAGAGAAGAGGGCCTGTTATTGTTATGTAGGAGAGAAGAGGATCTGTTATTGTTTTGTAGTAGAGAAGAGGATCTGTTATTGTTTTGTAGGAGAGAAGAGGCTCTGTTATTGTTTTGTAGTAGAGAAGAGGGCCTGTTATTGTTTTGTAGGAGAGAAGAGGATCTGTTATTGTTATGTAGGAGAGAAGAGGATCTGTTATTGTTTTGTAGGAGAGAAGAGGGCCTGTTATTGTTATGTAGGAGAGAAGAGGATCTGTTATTGTTATGTAGGAGAGAAGAGGGCCTGTTATTGTTTTGTAGGAGAGAAGAGGATCTGTTATTGTTTTGTATGAGAGAAGAGGATCTGTTATTGTTTTGTAGGAGAGAAGAGGGCCTGTTATTGTTTTGTAGGAGAGAAGAGGGCCTGTTATTGTTTTGTAGGAGAGAAGAGGATCTGTTATTGTTTTGTAGGAGAGAAGAGGATCTGTTATTGTTTTGTAGGAGAGAAGAGGATCTGTTATTGTTATGTAGGAGAGAAGAGGATCTGTTATTGTTATGTTGGTGGAGAAGAGGATCTGTTATTGTTTTGTAGGAGAGAAGAGGATCTGTTATTGTTTTGTAGGAGAGAAGAGGATCTGTTATTGTTTTGTAGGAGAGAAGAGAATCTGTTATTGTTTTGTAGGAGAGAAGAGGATCTGTTATTGTTTTGTAGGAGAGAAGAGGATCTGTTATTGTTTTGTAGGAGAGAAGAGGATCTGTTATTGTTATGTAGGAGAGAAGAGGATCTGTTATTGTTTTGTAGGAGAGAAGAGGATCTGTTATTGTTATGTAGGAGAGAAGAGGATCTGTTATTGTTTTGTAGGAGAGAAGAGGATCTGTTATTGTTTTGTAGGAGTGAAGAGGATCTGTTATTGTTTTGTAGGAGAGAAGAGGGCCTGTTATTGTTATGTAGGAGAGAAGAGGATCTGTTATTGTTTTGTAGTAGAGAAGAGGATCTGTTATTGTTTTGTAGGAGAGAAGAGGGCCTGTTATTGTTTTGTAGGAGAGAAGAGGGCCTGTTATTGTTTTGTAGGAGAGAAGAGGATCTGTTATGGTTTTGTAGGAGAGAAGAGGATCTGTTATTGTTTTGTAGGAGAGAAGAGGATCTGTTATTGTTTTGTAGGAGAGAAGAGGATCTGTTATTGTTATGTAGGGGAGAAGAGGATTTGTTATTGTTTTGTAGGAGAGAAGAGGATCTGTTATTGTTTTGTGGGAGAGAAGAGGATCTGTTATTGTTTTGTGGGAGAGAAGAGGATCTGTTATTGTTTTGTAGGAGAGAAGAGGATCTGTTATTGTTTTGTAGGAGAGAAGAGGATCTGTTATTGTTTTGTAGGAGAGAAGAGGGCATGTTATTGTTTTGTAGGAGAGAAGAGGATCTGTTATTGTTTTGTAGGAGAGAAGAGGATCTGTTATTGTTTTGTAGGAGAGTAAAGAATCTGTTATTGTTTTGTAGGAGAGAAGAAGATCTGTTATTGTTATGTAGGAGAGAAGAGGTTCTGTTATTGTTATGTAGGAGAGAAGAGGATCTGTTATTGTTTTGTAGGAGAGAAGAGGATCTGTTATTGTTTTGTAGGAGAGAAGAGGATCTGTTATTGTTTTGTAGGAGAGAAGAGGATCTGTTATTGTTATGTAGGAGAGAAGAGGATCTGTTATTGTTTTGTAGGAGAGAAGAGGATCTGTTATTGTTATGTAGGAGAGAAGAGGATCTGTTATTGTTTTGTAGGAGAGAAGAGGATCTGTTATTGTTTTGTAGTAGAGAAGAGGGCCTGTTATTGTTTTGTAGGAGAGAAGAGGATCTGTTATTGTTATGTAGGAGAGAAGAGGATCTGTTATTGTTTTGTAGGAGAGAAGAGGGCCTGTTATTGTTATGTAGGAGAGAAGAGGATCTGTTATTGTTATGTAGGAGAGAAGAGGGCCTGTTATTGTTTTGTAGGAGAGAAGAGGATCTGTTATTGTTTTGTATGAGAGAAGAGGATCTGTTATTGTTTTGTAGGAGAGAAGAGGGCCTGTTATTGTTTTGTAGGAGAGAAGAGGGCCTGTTATTGTTTTGTAGGAGAGAAGAGGATCTGTTATTGTTTTGTAGGAGAGAAGAGGATCTGTTATTGTTTTGTAGGAGAGAAGAGGATCTGTTATTGTTTTGTAGGAGAGAAGAGGATCTGTTATTGTTTTGTAGTAGAGAAGAGGGCCTGTTATTGTTTTGTAGGAGAGAAGAGGATCTGTTATTGTTTTGTAGGAGAGAAGAGGATCTGTTATTGTTTTGTAGGAGAGAAGAGGATCTGTTATTGTTTTGTAGGAGAGAAGAGGATCTGTTATTGTTTTGTAGGAGAGAAGAGGATCTGTTATTGTTTTGTAGGAGAGAAGAGGGCCTGTTATTGTTATGTAGGAGAGAAGAGGATCTGTTATTGTTTTGTAGTAGAGAAGAGGATCTGTTATTGTTTTGTAGGAGAGAAGAGGATCTGTTATTGTTTTGTAGTAGAGAAGAGGGCCTGTTATTGTTTTGTAGGAGAGAAGAGGATCTGTTATTGTTTTGTAGGAGAGAAGAGGATCTGTTATTGTTTTGTAGGAGAGAAGAGGATCTGTTATTGTTATGTAGGAGAGAAGAGGATCTGTTATTGTTATGTAGGAGAGAAGAGGATCTGTTATTGTTTTGTAGGAGAGAAGAGGATCTGTTATTGTTTTGTAGGAGAGAAGAGGATCTGTTATTGTTTTGTAGGAGAGAAGAGGATCTGTTATTGTTTTGTAGGAGAGAAGAGGATCTGTTATTGTTATGTAGGAGAGAAGAGGATCTGTTATTGTTTTGTAGGAGAGAAGAGGATCTGTTATTGTTATGTAGGAGAGAAGAGGGCCTGTTATTGTTATGTAGGAGAGAAGAGGATCTGTTATTGTTTTGTAGTAGAGAAGAGGGCCTGTTATTGTTTTGTAGGAGAGAAGAGGGCCTGTTATTGTTTTGTAGGAGAGAAGAGGGCCTGTTATTGTTTTGTAGGAGAGAAGAGGATCTGTTGTTGTTTTGTAGGAGAGAAGAGGATCTGTTATTGTTATGTAGGAGAGAAGAGGATCTGTTATTGTTTTGTAGTAGAGAAGAGGGCCTGTTATTGTTATGTAGGAGAGAAGAGGGCCTGTTGTTGTTATGTAGGAGAGAAGAGGATCTGTTATTGTTTTGTAGTAGAGAAGAGGGCCTGTTATTGTTTTGTAGGAGAGAAGAGGGCCTGTTATTGTTTTGTAGGAGAGAAGAGGGCCTGTTATTGTTTTGTAGGAGAGAAGAGGATCTGTTATTGTTTTGTAGGAGAGAAGAGGATCTGTTATTGTTATGTAGGAGAGAAGAGGATCTGTTATTGTTTTGTAGGAGAGAAGAGGGCCTGTTATTGTTTTGTAGGAGAGAAGAGGATCTGTTATTGTTATGTAGGAGAGAAGAGGATCTGTTATTGTTTTGTAGGAGAGAAGAGGGCCTGTTATTGTTTTGTAGGAGAGAAGAGGATCTGTTATTGTTTTGTAGGAGAGAAGAGGATCTGTTATTGTTTTGTAGGAGAGAAGAGGATCTGTTATTGTTTTGTAGGAGAGAAGAGGATTTGTTATTGTTTTGTAGGAGAGAAGAGGATCTGTTATTGTTTTGTAGGAGAGAAGAGGGCCTGTTATTGTTTTGTAGGAGAGAAGAGGATCTGTTATTGTTTTGTAGTAGAGAAGAGGGCCTGTTATTGTTATGTAGGAGAGAAGAGGGCCTGTTATTGTTATGTAGGAGAGAAGAGGATCTGTTATTGTTTTGTAGTAGAGAAGAGGGCCTGTTATTGTTTTGTAGGAGAGAAGAGGGCCTGTTATTGTTTTGTAGGAGAGAAGAGGGCCTGTTATTGTTTTGTAGGAGAGAAGAGGATCTGTTATTGTTTTATAGGAGAGAAGAGGATCTGTTATTGTTTTGTAGTAGAGAAGAGGGCCTGTTATTGTTTTGTAGGAGAGAAGAGGGCCTGTTATTGTTTTGTAGGAGAGAAGAGGGCCTGTTATTGTTTTGTAGGAGAGAAGAGGATCTGTTATTGTTTTATAGGAGAGAAGAGGATCTGTTATTGTTATGTAGGAGAGAAGAGGATCTGTTATTGTTTTGTAGGAGAGAAGAGGGCCTGTTATTGTTTTGTAGGAGAGAAGAGGATCTGTTATTGTTATGTAGGAGAGAAGAGGATCTGTTATTGTTTTGTAGGAGAGAAGAGGGCCTGTTATTGTTATGTAGGAGAGAAGAGGATCTGTTATTGTTATGTAGGAGAGAAGAGGGCCTGTTATTGTTTTGTAGGAGAGAAGAGGATCTGTTATTGTTTTGTAGGAGAGAAGAGGATCTGTTATTGTTTTGTAGGAGAGAAGAGGGCCTGTTATTGTTTTGTAGGAGAGAAGAGGGCCTGTTATTGTTTTGTAGGAGAGAAGAGGATCTGTTATTGTTTTGTAGGAGAGAAGAGGATCTGTTATTGTTTTGTAGGAGAGAAGAGGATCTGTTATTGTTATGTAGGAGAGAAGAGGATCCGTTATTGTTATGTTGGTGGAGAAGAGGATCTGTTATTGTTTTGTAGGAGAGAAGAGGATCTGTTATTGTTTTGTAGGAGAGAAGAGGGCCTGTTATTGTTTTGTAGGAGAGAAGAGGGCCTGTTATTGTTTTGTAGGAGAGAAGAGGATCTGTTATTGTTTTGTAGGAGAGAAGAGGATCTGTTATTGTTTTGTAGGAGAGAAGAGGATCTGTTATTGTTTTGTAGGAGAGAAGAGGCTCTGTTATTGTTATGTAGGGGAGAAGAGGATCTGTTATTGTTTTGTAGGAGAGAAGAGGATCTGTTATTGTTTTGTGGGAGAGAAGAGGATCTGTTATTGTTTTGTGGGAGAGAAGAGGATCTGTTATTGTTTTGTAGGAGAGAAGAGGATCTGTTATTGTTTTGTAGGAGAGAAGAGGATCTGTTATTGTTTTGTAGGAGAGAAGAGGGCATGTTATTGTTTTGTAGGAGAGAAGAGGATCTGTTATTGTTTTGTAGGAGAGAAGAGGATCTGTTATTGTTTTGTAGGAGAGTAAAGAATCTGTTATTGTTTTGTAGGAGAGAAGAAGATCTGTTATTGTTATGTAGGAGAGAAGAGGATCTGTTATTGTTATGTAGGAGAGAAGAGGATCTGTTATTGTTTTGTAGGAGAGAAGAGGATCTGTTATTGTTTTGTAGGAGAGAAGAGGGTCTGTTATTGTTTTGTAGGAGAGAAGAGGATCTGTTATTGTTATGTAGGAGAGAAGAGGATCTGTTATTGTTTTGTAGGAGAGAAGAGGATCTGTTATTGTTATGTAGGAGAGAAGAGGATCTGTTATTGTTTTGTAGGAGAGAAGAGGATCTGTTATTGTTTTGTAGGAGAGAAGAGGATCTGTTATTGTTTTGTAGGAGAGAAGAGGGCCTGTTATTGTTATGTAGGAGAGAAGAGGATCTGTTATTGTTTTGTAGTAGAGAAGAGGATCTGTTATTGTTTTGTAGGAGAGAAGAGGATCTGTTATTGTTTTGTAGTAGAGAAGAGGGCCTGTTATTGTTTTGTAGGAGAGAAGAGGATCTGTTATTGTTATGTAGGAGAGAAGAGGATCTGTTATTGTTTTGTAGGAGAGAAGAGGGCCTGTTATTGTTATGTAGGAGAGAAGAGGATCTGTTATTGTTATGTAGGAGAGAAGAGGGCCTGTTATTGTTTTGTAGGAGAGAAGAGGATCTGTTATTGTTTTGTATGAGAGAAGAGGATCTGTTATTGTTTTGTAGGAGAGAAGAGGGCCTGTTATTGTTTTGTAGGAGAGAAGAGGGCATGTTATTGTTTTGTAGGAGAGAAGAGGATCTGTTATTGTTTTGTAGGAGAGAAGAGGATCTGTTATTGTTTTGTAGGAGAGAAGAGAATCTGTTATTGTTTTGTAGGAGAGAAGAGGATCTGTTATTGTTTTGTAGGAGAGAAGAGGATCTGTTATTGTTTTGTAGGAGAGAAGAGGGCCTGTTATTGTTTTGTAGGAGAGAAGAGGATCTGTTATTGTTTTGTAGTAGAGAAGAGGGCCTGTTATTGTTATGTAGGAGAGAAGAGGGCCTGTTATTGTTATGTAGGAGAGAAGAGGATCTGTTTTTGTTTTGTAGTAGAGAAGAGGGCCTGTTATTGTTTTGTAGGAGAGAAGAGGGCCTGTTATTGTTTTGTAGGAGAGAAGAGGGCCTGTTATTGTTTTGTAGGAGAGAAGAGGATCTGTTATTGTTTTGTAGGAGAGAAGAGGATCTGTTATTGTTATGTAGGAGAGAAGAGGATCTGTTATTGTTTTGTAGGAGAGAAGAGGGCCTGTTATTGTTTTGTAGGAGAGAAGAGGATCTGTTATTGTTATGTAGGAGAGAAGAGGATCTGTTATTGTTTTGTAGGAGAGAAGAGGGCCTGTTATTGTTTTGTAGGAGAGAAGAGGATCTGTTATTGTTTTGTAGGAGAGAAGAGGATCTGTTTATGTTTTGTAGGAGAGAAGAGGATCTGTTATTGTTTTGTAGGAGAGAAGAGGATCTGTTATTGTTTTGTAGGAGAGAAGAGGATCTGTTATTGTTTTGTAGGAGAGAAGAGGATCTGTTATTGTTTTGTAGGAGAGAAGAGGGCATGTTATTGTTTTGTAGGAGAGAAGAGGATCTGTTATTGTTTTGTAGGAGAGAAGAGGATCTGTTATTGTTTTGTAGGAGAGTAAAGAATCTGTTATTGTTTTGTAGGAGAGAAGAAGATCTGTTATTGTTATGTAGGAGAGAAGAGGATCTGTTATTGTTATGTAGGAGAGAAGAGGATCTGTTATTGTTTTGTAGGAGAGAAGAGGATCTGTTATTGTTTTGTAGGAGAGAAGAGGGTCTGTTATTGTTTTGTAGGAGAGAAGAGGATCTGTTATTGTTATGTAGGAGAGAAGAGGATCTGTTATTGTTTTGTAGGAGAGAAGAGGATCTGTTATTGTTATGTAGGAGAGAAGAGGATCTGTTATTGTTTTGTAGGAGAGAAGAGGATCTGTTATTGTTTTGTAGGAGAGAAGAGGATCTGTTATTGTTTTGTAGGAGAGAAGAGGGCCTGTTATTGTTATGTAGGAGAGAAGAGGATCTGTTATTGTTTTGTAGTAGAGAAGAGGATCTGTTATTGTTTTGTAGGAGAGAAGAGGATCTGTTATTGTTTTGTAGTAGAGAAGAGGGCCTGTTATTGTTTTGTAGGAGAGAAGAGGATCTGTTATTGTTATGTAGGAGAGAAGAGGATCTGTTATTGTTTTGTAGGAGAGAAGAGGATCTGTTATTGTTATGTAGGAGAGAAGAGGGCCTGTTATTGTTTTGTAGGAGAGAAGAGGATCTGTTATTGTTTTGTATGAGAGAAGAGGATCTGTTATTGTTTTGTAGGAGAGAAGAGGGCCTGTTATTGTTTTGTAGGAGAGAAGAGGGCCTGTTATTGTTTTGTAGGAGAGAAGAGGATCTGTTATTGTTTTGTAGGAGAGAAGAGGATCTGTTATTGTTTTGTAGGAGAGAAGAGGATCTGTTATTGTTATGTAGGAGAGAAGAGGATCTGTTATTGTTATGTTGGTGGAGAAGAGGATCTGTTATTGTTTTGTAGGAGAGAAGAGGATCTGTTATTGTTTTGTAGGAGAGAAGAGGATCTGTTATTGTTTTGTAGGAGAGAAGAGAATCTGTTATTGTTTTGTAGGAGAGAAGAGGATCTGTTATTGTTTTGTAGGAGAGAAGAGGATCTGTTATTGTTTTGTAGGAGAGAAGAGGGCCTGTTATTGTTTTGTAGGAGAGAAGAGGATCTGTTATTGTTTTGTAGTAGAGAAGAGGGCCTGTTATTGTTATGTAGGAGAGAAGAGGGCCTGTTATTGTTATGTAGGAGAGAAGAGGATCTGTTATTGTTTTGTAGTAGAGAAGAGGGCCTGTTATTGTTTTGTAGGAGAGAAGAGGGCCTGTTATTGTTTTGTAGGAGAGAAGAGGGCCTGTTATTGTTTTGTAGGAGAGAAGAGGATCTGTTATTGTTTTGTAGGAGAGAAGAGGATCTGTTATTGTTATGTAGGAGAGAAGAGGATCTGTTATTGTTTTGTAGGAGAGAAGAGGGCCTGTTATTGTTTTGTAGGAGAGAAGAGGATCTGTTATTGTTATGTAGGAGAGAAGAGGATCTGTTATTGTTTTGTAGGAGAGAAGAGGGCCTGTTATTGTTTTGTAGGAGAGAAGAGGATCTGTTATTGTTTTGTAGGAGAGAAGAGGATCTGTTATTGTTTTGTAGGAGAGAAGAGGATCTGTTATTGTTTTGTAGGAGAGAAGAGGATCTGTTATTGTTTTGTAGGAGAGAAGAGGATCTGTTATTGTTTTGTAGGAGAGAAGAGGGCCTGTTATTGTTTTGTAGGAGAGAAGAGGATCTGTTATTGTTTTGTAGTAGAGAAGAGGGCCTGTTATTGTTATGTAGGAGAGAAGAGGGCCTGTTATTGTTATGTAGGAGAGAAGAGGATCTGTTATTGTTTTGTAGTAGAGAAGAGGGCCTGTTATTGTTTTGTAGGAGAGAAGAGGGCCTGTTATTGTTTTGTAGGAGAGAAGAGGGCCTGTTATTGTTTTGTAGGAGAGAAGAGGATCTGTTATTGTTTTGTAGGAGAGAAGAGGATCTGTTATTGTTATGTAGGAGAGAAGAGGATCTGTTATTGTTTTGTAGGAGAGAAGAGGGCCTGTTATTGTTTTGTAGGAGAGAAGAGGATCTGTTATTGTTATGTAGGAGAGAAGAGGATCTGTTATTGTTTTGTAGGAGAGAAGAGGGCCTGTTATTGTTATGTAGGAGAGAAGAGGATCTGTTATTGTTATGTAGGAGAGAAGAGGGCCTGTTATTGTTTTGTAGGAGAGAAGAGGATCTGTTATTGTTTTGTAGGAGAGAAGAGGATCTGTTATTGTTTTGTAGGAGAGAAGAGGGCCTGTTATTGTTTTGTAGGAGAGAAGAGGGCCTGTTATTGTTTTGTAGGAGAGAAGAGGATCTGTTATTGTTTTGTAGGAGAGAAGAGGATCTGTTATTGTTTTGTAGGAGAGAAGAGGATCTGTTATTGTTATGTAGGAGAGAAGAGGACCTGTTATTGTTATGTTGGTGGAGAAGAGGATCTGTTATTGTTTTGTAGGAGAGAAGAGGATCTGTTATTGTTTTGTAGGAGAGAAGAGGATCTGTTATTGTTTTGTAGGAGAGAAGAGAATCTGTTATTGTTTTGTAGGAGAGAAGAGGATCTGTTATTGTTTTGTAGGAGAGAAGAGGATCTGTTATTGTTTTGTAGGAGAGAAGAGGGCCTGTTATTGTTTTGTAGGAGAGAAGAGGATCTGTTATTGTTTTGTAGTAGAGAAGAGGGCCTGTTATTGTTATGTAGGAGAGAAGAGGGCCTGTTATTGTTATGTAGGAGAGAAGAGGATCTGTTATTGTTTTGTAGTAGAGAAGAGGGCCTGTTATTGTTTTGTAGGAGAGAAGAGGGCCTGTTATTGTTTTGTAGGAGAGAAGAGGGCCTGTTATTGTTTTGTAGGAGAGAAGAGGATCTGTTATTGTTTTGTAGGAGAGAAGAGGATCTGTTATTGTTATGTAGGAGAGAAGAGGATCTGTTATTGTTTTGTAGGAGAGAAGAGGGCCTGTTATTGTTTTGTAGGAGAGAAGAGGATCTGTTATTGTTATGTAGGAGAGAAGAGGATCTGTTATTGTTTTGTAGGAGAGAAGAGGGCCTGTTATTGTTTTGTAGGAGAGAAGAGGATCTGTTATTGTTTTGTAGGAGAGAAGAGGATCTGTTATTGTTTTGTAGGAGAGAAGAGGATCTGTTATTGTTTTGTAGGAGAGAAGAGGATCTGTTATTGTTTTGTAGGAGAGAAGAGGATCTGTTATTGTTTTGTAGTAGAGAAGAGGGCCTGTTATTGTTTTGTAGGAGAGAAGAGGATCTGTTATTGTTTTGTAGGAGAGAAGAGGATCTGTTATTGTTTTGTAGGAGAGAAGAGGATCTGTTATTGTTTTGTAGGAGAGAAGAGGATCTGTTATTGTTTTGTAGGAGAGAAGAGGATCTGTTATTGTTTTGTAGGAGAGAAGAGGGCCTGTTATTGTTATGTAGGAGAGAAGAGGATCTGTTATTGTTTTGTAGTAGAGAAGAGGATCTGTTATTGTTTTGTAGGAGAGAAGAGGATCTGTTGTTGTTTTGTAGTAGAGAAGAGGGCCTGTTATTGTTTTGTAGGAGAGAAGAGGATCTGTTATTGTTTTGTAGGAGAGAAGAGGATCTGTTATTGTTTTGTAGGAGAGAAGAGGGCCTGTTATTGTTTTGTAGGAGAGAAGAGGATCTGTTATTGTTTTGTAGGAGAGAAGAGGATCTGTTATTGTTTTGTAGGAGAGAAGAGGATCTGTTATTGTTATGTAGGAGAGAAGAGGATCTGTTATTGTTTTGTAGGAGAGAAGAGGGCCTGTTATTGTTTTGTAGGAGAGAAGAGGATCTGTTATTGTTTTGTAGGAGAGAAGAGGATCTGTTATTGTTTTGTAGGAGAGAAGAGGATCTGTTATTGTTTTGTAGGAGAGAAGAGGATCTGTTATTGTTTTGTAGGAGAGAAGAGGATCTGTTATTGTTTTGTAGGAGAGAAGAGGATCTGTTATTGTTTTGTAGGAGAGAAGAGGATCTGTTATTGTTTTGTAGGAGAGAAGAGGATCTGTTATTGTTTTGTAGGAGAGAAGAGGGCCTGTTATTGTTTTGTAGGAGAGAAGAGGATCTGTTATTGTTTTGTAGTAGAGAAGAGGGCCTGTTATTGTTATGTAGGAGAGAAGAGGATCTGTTATTGTTATGTAGGAGAGAAGAGGATCTGTTATTGTTTTGTAGGAGAGAAGAGGGCCTGTTATTGTTTTGTAGGAGAGAAGAGGATCTGTTATTGTTTTGTAGGAGAGAAGAGGATCTGTTATTGTTTTGTAGGAGAGAAGAGGATCTGTTATTGTTTTGTAGTAGAGAAGAGGGCCTGTTATTGTTTTGTAGGAGAGAAGAGGATCTGTTATTGTTTTGTAGGAGAGAAGAGGATCTGTTATTGTTTTGTAGGAGAGAAGAGGATCTGTTATTGTTTTGTAGGAGAGAAGAGGATCTGTTATTGTTTTGTAGGAGAGAAGAGGATCTGTTATTGTTTTGTAGGAGAGAAGAGGGCCTGTTATTGTTATGTAGGAGAGAAGAGGATCTGTTATTGTTTTGTAGTAGAGAAGAGGATCTGTTATTGTTTTGTAGGAGAGAAGAGGATCTGTTGTTGTTTTGTAGTAGAGAAGAGGGCCTGTTATTGTTTTGTAGGAGAGAAGAGGATCTGTTATTGTTTTGTAGGAGAGAAGAGGATCTGTTATTGTTTTGTAGGAGAGAAGAGGGCCTGTTATTGTTTTGTAGGAGAGAAGAGGATCTGTTATTGTTTTGTAGGAGAGAAGAGGATCTGTTATTGTTTTGTAGGAGAGAAGAGGATCTGTTATTGTTATGTAGGAGAGAAGAGGATCTGTTATTGTTTTGTAGGAGAGAAGAGGGCCTGTTATTGTTTTGTAGGAGAGAAGAGGATCTGTTATTGTTTTGTAGGAGAGAAGAGGATCTGTTATTGTTTTGTAGGAGAGAAGAGGATCTGTTATTGTTTTGTAGGAGAGAAGAGGATCTGTTATTGTTTTGTAGGAGAGAAGAGGATCTGTTATTGTTTTGTAGGAGAGAAGAGGATCTGTTATTGTTTTGTAGGAGAGAAGAGGATCTGTTATTGTTTTGTAGGAGAGAAGAGGATCTGTTATTGTTTTGTAGGAGAGAAGAGGGCCTGTTATTGTTTTGTAGGAGAGAAGAGGATCTGTTATTGTTTTGTAGTAGAGAAGAGGGCCTGTTATTGTTATGTAGGAGAGAAGAGGATCTGTTATTGTTATGTAGGAGAGAAGAGGATCTGTTATTGTTTTGTAGGAGAGAAGAGGGCCTGTTATTGTTTTGTAGGAGAGAAGAGGATCTGTTATTGTTTTGTAGGAGAGAAGAGGATCTGTTATTGTTTTGTAGGAGAGAAGAGGATCTGTTATTGTTTTGTAGGAGAGAAGAGGATCCGTTATTGTTTTGTAGGAGAGAAGAGGATCTGTTATTGTTATGTAGGAGAGAAGAGGGCCTGTTATTGTTTTGTAGGAGAGAAGAGGATCTGTTATTGTTTTGTAGGAGAGAAGAGGATCTGTTATTGTTTTGTAGGAGAGAAGAGGATCTGTTATTGTTTTGTAGGAGAGAAGAGGATCTGTTATTGTTTTGTAGGAGAGAAGAGGGCCTGTTATTGTTTTGTAGGAGAGAAGAGGATCTGTTATTGTTTTGTAGTAGAGAAGAGGGCCTGTTATTGTTATGTAGGAGAGAAGAGGGCCTGTTATTGTTATGTAGGAGAGAAGAGGATCTGTTATTGTTTTGTAGTAGAGAAGAGTGCCTGTTATTGTTTTGTAGGAGAGAAGAGGGCCTGTTATTGTTTTGTAGGAGAGAAGAGGATCTGTTATTGTTTTGTGGAGAGAAGAGGATCTGTTATTGTTTTGTAGGAGAGAAGAGGATCTGTTATTGTTTTGTAGGAGAGAAGAGGATCTGTTATTGTTATGTAGGAGAGAAGAGGATCTGTTATTGTTATGTAGGAGAGAAGAGGATCTGTTATTGTTATGTAGGAGAGAAGAGGATCTGTTATTGTTATGTAGGAGAGAAGAGGGCCTGTTATTGTTTTGTAGGAGAGAAGAGGATCTGTTATTGTTTTGTAGGAGAGAAGAGGATCTGTTATTGTTTTGTAGGAGAGAAGAGGGCCTGTTATTGTTATGTAGGAGAGAAGAGGATCTGTTATTGTTTTGTAGGAGAGAGAAGGGCCTGTTATTGTTTTGTAGGAGAGAAGAGGATCTGTTATTGTTTTGTAGGAGAGAAGAGGATCTGTTATTGTTTTGTAGGAGAGAAGAGGATCTGTTATTGTTTTGTAGTAGAGAAGAGGGCCTGTTATTGTTTTGTAGGAGAGAAGAGGGCCTGTTATTGTTTTGTAGGAGAGAAGAGGGCCTGTTATTGTTTTGTAGGAGAGAAGAGGATCTGTTATTGTTTTGTAGGAGAGAAGAGGATCTGTTATTGTTATGTAGGAGAGAAGAGGATCTGTTATTGTTTTGTAGGAGAGAAGAGGGCCTGTTATTGTTTTGTAGGAGAGAAGAGGATCTGTTATTGTTATGTAGGAGAGAAGAGGATCTGTTATTGTTTTGTAGGAGAGAAGAGGGCCTGTTATTGTTTTGTAGGAGAGAAGAGGATCTGTTATTGTTTTGTAGGAGAGAAGAGGGCCTGTTATTGTTTTGTAGGAGAGAAGAGGATCTGTTATTGTTTTGTAGTAGAGAAGAGGGCCTGTTATTGTTATGTAGGAGAGAAGAGGGCCTGTTATTGTTATGTAGGAGAGAAGAGGGCCTGTTATTGTTTTGTAGGAGAGAAGAGGATCTGTTATTGTTTTGTAGTAGAGAAGAGGATCTGTTATTGTTTTGTAGTAGAGAAGAGGGCCTGTTATTGTTTTGTAGGAGAGAAGAGGGCCTGTTATTGTTTTGTAGGAGAGAAGAGGGCCTGTTATTGTTATGTAGGAGAGAAGAGGGCCTGTTATTGTTATGTAGGAGAGAAGAGGATCTGTTATTGTTATGTAGGAGAGAAGAGGGCCTGTTATTGTTTTGTAGGAGAGAAGAGGATCTGTTATTGTTTTGTAGGAGAGAAGAGGGCCTGTTATTGTTTTGTAGGAGAGAAGAGGATCTGTTATTGTTATGTAGGAGAGAAGAGGATCTGTTATTGTTATGTAGGAGAGAAGAGGATCTGTTATTGTTTTGTAGGAGAGAAGAGGGCCTGTTATTGTTTTGTAGGAGAGAAGAGGATCTGTTATTGTTATGTAGGAGAGAAGAGGATCTGTTATTGTTTTGTAGGAGAGAAGAGGGCCTGTTATTGTTTTGTAGGAGAGAAGAGGATCTGTTATTGTTTTGTAGGAGAGAAGAGGATCTGTTATTGTTTTGTAGGAGAGAAGAGGATCTGTTATTGTTTTGTAGTAGAGAAGAGGGCCTGTTATTGTTTTGTAGGAGAGAAGAGGATCTGTTATTGTTTTGTAGGAGAGAAGAGGATCTGTTATTGTTTTGTAGGAGAGAAGAGGATCTGTTATTGTTTTGTAGGAGAGAAGAGGATCTGTTATTGTTTTGTAGGAGAGAAGAGGATCTGTTATTGTTTTGTAGGAGAGAAGAGGGCCTGTTATTGTTATGTAGGAGAGAAGAGGATCTGTTATTGTTTTGTAGTAGAGAAGAGGATCTGTTATTGTTTTGTAGGAGAGAAGAGGATCTGTTGTTGTTTTGTAGTAGAGAAGAGGGCCTGTTATTGTTTTGTAGGAGAGAAGAGGATCTGTTATTGTTTTGTAGGAGAGAAGAGGATCTGTTATTGTTTTGTAGGAGAGAAGAGGGCCTGTTATTGTTTTGTAGGAGAGAAGAGGATCTGTTATTGTTTTGTAGGAGAGAAGAGGATCTGTTATTGTTTTGTAGGAGAGAAGAGGATCTGTTATTGTTATGTAGGAGAGAAGAGGATCTGTTATTGTTTTGTAGGAGAGAAGAGGGCCTGTTATTGTTTTGTAGGAGAGAAGAGGATCTGTTATTGTTTTGTAGGAGAGAAGAGGATCTGTTATTGTTTTGTAGGAGAGAAGAGGATCTGTTATTGTTTTGTAGGAGAGAAGAGGATCTGTTATTGTTTTGTAGGAGAGAAGAGGATCTGTTATTGTTTTGTAGGAGAGAAGAGGATCTGTTATTGTTTTGTAGGAGAGAAGAGGATCTGTTATTGTTTTGTAGGAGAGAAGAGGATCTGTTATTGTTTTGTAGGAGAGAAGAGGGCCTGTTATTGTTTTGTAGGAGAGAAGAGGATCTGTTATTGTTTTGTAGTAGAGAAGAGGGCCTGTTATTGTTATGTAGGAGAGAAGAGGATCTGTTATTGTTATGTAGGAGAGAAGAGGATCTGTTATTGTTTTGTAGGAGAGAAGAGGGCCTGTTATTGTTTTGTAGGAGAGAAGAGGATCTGTTATTGTTTTGTAGGAGAGAAGAGGATCTGTTATTGTTTTGTAGGAGAGAAGAGGATCTGTTATTGTTTTGTAGGAGAGAAGAGGATCCGTTATTGTTTTGTAGGAGAGAAGAGGATCTGTTATTGTTATGTAGGAGAGAAGAGGGCCTGTTATTGTTTTGTAGGAGAGAAGAGGATCTGTTATTGTTTTGTAGGAGAGAAGAGGATCTGTTATTGTTTTGTAGGAGAGAAGAGGATCTGTTATTGTTTTGTAGGAGAGAAGAGGATCTGTTATTGTTTTGTAGGAGAGAAGAGGGCCTGTTATTGTTTTGTAGGAGAGAAGAGGATCTGTTATTGTTTTGTAGTAGAGAAGAGGGCCTGTTATTGTTATGTAGGAGAGAAGAGGGCCTGTTATTGTTATGTAGGAGAGAAGAGGATCTGTTATTGTTTTGTAGTAGAGAAGAGTGCCTGTTATTGTTTTGTAGGAGAGAAGAGGGCCTGTTATTGTTTTGTAGGAGAGAAGAGGATCTGTTATTGTTTTGTGGAGAGAAGAGGATCTGTTATTGTTTTGTAGGAGAGAAGAGGATCTGTTATTGTTTTGTAGGAGAGAAGAGGATCTGTTATTGTTATGTAGGAGAGAAGAGGATCTGTTATTGTTATGTAGGAGAGAAGAGGATCTGTTATTGTTATGTAGGAGAGAAGAGGATCTGTTATTGTTATGTAGGAGAGAAGAGGGCCTGTTATTGTTTTGTAGGAGAGAAGAGGATCTGTTATTGTTTTGTAGGAGAGAAGAGGATCTGTTATTGTTTTGTAGGAGAGAAGAGGGCCTGTTATTGTTATGTAGGAGAGAAGAGGATCTGTTATTGTTTTGTAGGAGAGAGAAGGGCCTGTTATTGTTTTGTAGGAGAGAAGAGGATCTGTTATTGTTTTGTAGGAGAGAAGAGGATCTGTTATTGTTTTGTAGGAGAGAAGAGGATCTGTTATTGTTTTGTAGTAGAGAAGAGGGCCTGTTATTGTTTTGTAGGAGAGAAGAGGGCCTGTTATTGTTTTGTAGGAGAGAAGAGGGCCTGTTATTGTTTTGTAGGAGAGAAGAGGATCTGTTATTGTTTTGTAGGAGAGAAGAGGATCTGTTATTGTTATGTAGGAGAGAAGAGGATCTGTTATTGTTTTGTAGGAGAGAAGAGGGCCTGTTATTGTTTTGTAGGAGAGAAGAGGATCTGTTATTGTTATGTAGGAGAGAAGAGGATCTGTTATTGTTTTGTAGGAGAGAAGAGGGCCTGTTATTGTTTTGTAGGAGAGAAGAGGATCTGTTATTGTTTTGTAGGAGAGAAGAGGGCCTGTTATTGTTTTGTAGGAGAGAAGAGGATCTGTTATTGTTTTGTAGTAGAGAAGAGGGCCTGTTATTGTTATGTAGGAGAGAAGAGGGCCTGTTATTGTTATGTAGGAGAGAAGAGGGCCTGTTATTGTTTTGTAGGAGAGAAGAGGATCTGTTATTGTTTTGTAGTAGAGAAGAGGATCTGTTATTGTTTTGTAGTAGAGAAGAGGGCCTGTTATTGTTTTGTAGGAGAGAAGAGGGCCTGTTATTGTTTTGTAGGAGAGAAGAGGGCCTGTTATTGTTATGTAGGAGAGAAGAGGGCCTGTTATTGTTATGTAGGAGAGAAGAGGATCTGTTATTGTTATGTAGGAGAGAAGAGGGCCTGTTATTGTTTTGTAGGAGAGAAGAGGGCCTGTTATTGTTTTGTAGGAGAGAAGGGGATCTGTTATTGTTTTGTAGGAGAGAAGAGGATCTGTTATTGTTTTGTAGGAGAGAAGAGGATCTGTTATTGTTATGTAGGAGAGAAGAGGATCTGTTATTGTTTTGTAGGAGAGAAGAGGGCCTGTTATTGTTTTGTAGGAGAGAAGAGGATCTGTTATTGTTATGTAGGAGAGAAGAGGATCTGTTATTGTTTTGTAGGAGAGAAGAGGATCTGTTATTGTTTTGTAGGAGAGAAGAGGATCTGTTATTGTTTTGTAGGAGAGAAGAGGATCTGTTATTGTTTTGTAGGAGAGAAGAGGATCTGTTATTGTTTTGTAGGAGAGAAGAGGATCTGTTATTGTTTTGTAGGAGAGAAGAGGGCCTGTTATTGTTTTGTAGGAGAGAAGAGGATCTGTTATTGTTTTGTAGTAGAGAAGAGGGCCTGTTATTGTTATGTAGGAGAGAAGAGGATCTGTTATTGTTATGTAGGAGAGAAGAGGATCTGTTATTGTTTTGTAGGAGAGAAGAGGGCCTGTTATTGTTTTGTAGGAGAGAAGAGGATCTGTTATTGTTTTGTAGGAGAGAAGAGGATCTGTTATTGTTTTGTAGGAGAGAAGAGGATCTGTTATTGTTTTGTAGGAGAGAAGAGGATCCGTTATTGTTTTGTAGGAGAGAAGAGGATCTGTTATTGTTATGTAGGAGAGAAGAGGGCCTGTTATTGTTTTGTAGGAGAGAAGAGGATCTGTTATTGTTTTGTAGGAGAGAAGAGGGTCTGTTATTGTTTTGTAGGAGAGAAGAGGATCTGTTATTGTTTTGTAGGAGAGAAGAGGATCTGTTATTGTTTTGTAGGAGAGAAGAGGGCCTGTTATTGTTTTGTAGGAGAGAAGAGGATCTGTTATTGTTTTGTAGTAGAGAAGAGGGCCTGTTATTGTTATGTAGGAGAGAAGAGGGCCTGTTATTGTTATGTAGGAGAGAAGAGGATCTGTTATTGTTTTGTAGTAGAGAAGAGTGCCTGTTATTGTTTTGTAGGAGAGAAGAGGGCCTGTTATTGTTTTGTAGGAGAGAAGAGGATATGTTATTGTTTTGTGGAGAGAAGAGGGACTGTTATTGTTTTGTAGTAGAGAAGAGGGCCTGTTATTGTTATGTAGGAGAGAAGAGGGCCTGTTATTGTTATGTAGGAGAGAAGAGGATCTGTTATTGTTATGTAGGAGAGAAGAGGATCTGTTATTGTTTTGTAGGAGAGAAGAGGATCTGTTATTGTTTTGTAGGAGAGAAGAGGATCTGTTATTGTTATGTAGGAGAGAAGAGGGCCTGTTATTGTTTTGTAGGAGAGAAGAGGATCTGTTATTGTTTTGTAGGAGAGAAGAGGATCTGTTATTGTTTTGTAGGAGAGAAGAGGGCCTGTTATTGTTTTGTAGGAGAGAAGAGGGCCTGTTATTGTTTTGTAGGAGAGAAGAGGATCTGTTATTGTTTTGTAGGAGAGAAGAGGATCTGTTATTGTTTTGTAGGAGAGAAGAGGATCTGTTATTGTTTTGTAGGAGAGAAGAGGATCTGTTATTGTTATGTAGGGGAGAAGAGGATCTGTTATTGTTTTGTAGGAGAGAAGAGGATCTGTTATTGTTTTGTGGGAGAGAAGAGGATCTGTTATTGTTTTGTGGGAGAGAAGAGGATCTGTTATTGTTTTGTAGGAGAGAAGAGGATCTGTTATTGTTTTGTAGGAGAGAAGAGGATCTGTTATTGTTTTGTAGGAGAGAAGAGGGCATGTTATTGTTTTGTAGGAGAGAAGAGGATATGTTATTGTTTTGTAGGAGAGAAGAGGATCTGTTATTGTTTTGTAGGAGAGTAAAGAATCTGTTATTGTTTTGTAGGAGAGAAGAGGATCTGTTATTGTTATGTAGGAGAGAAGAGGATCTGTTATTGTTATGTAGGAGAGAAGAGGATCTGTTATTGTTTTGTAGGAGAGAAGAGGATCTGTTATTGTTTTGTAGGAGAGAAGAGGATCTGTTATTGTTATGTAGGAGAGAAGAGGATCTGTTATTGTTTTGTAGGAGAGAAGAGGGCCTGTTATTGTTTTGTAGGAGAGAAGGGGATCTGTTATTGTTTTGTAGGAGAGAAGAGGATCTGTTATTGTTTTGTAGGAGAGAAGAGGATCTGTTATTGTTATGTAGGAGAGAAGAGGATCTGTTATTGTTTTGTAGGAGAGAAGAGGGCCTGTTATTGTTTTGTAGGAGAGAAGAGGATCTGTTATTGTTATGTAGGAGAGAAGAGGATCTGTTATTGTTTTGTAGGAGAGAAGAGGATCTGTTATTGTTTTGTAGGAGAGAAGAGGATCTGTTATTGTTTTGTAGGAGAGAAGAGGATCTGTTATTGTTTTGTAGGAGAGAAGAGGATCTGTTATTGTTTTGTAGGAGAGAAGAGGATCTGTTATTGTTTTGTAGGAGAGAAGAGGGCCTGTTATTGTTTTGTAGGAGAGAAGAGGATCTGTTATTGTTTTGTAGTAGAGAAGAGGGCCTGTTATTGTTATGTAGGAGAGAAGAGGATCTGTTATTGTTATGTAGGAGAGAAGAGGATCTGTTATTGTTTTGTAGGAGAGAAGAGGGCCTGTTATTGTTTTGTAGGAGAGAAGAGGATCTGTTATTGTTTTGTAGGAGAGAAGAGGATCTGTTATTGTTTTGTAGGAGAGAAGAGGATCTGTTATTGTTTTGTAGGAGAGAAGAGGATCCGTTATTGTTTTGTAGGAGAGAAGAGGATCTGTTATTGTTATGTAGGAGAGAAGAGGGCCTGTTATTGTTTTGTAGGAGAGAAGAGGATCTGTTATTGTTTTGTAGGAGAGAAGAGGGTCTGTTATTGTTTTGTAGGAGAGAAGAGGATCTGTTATTGTTTTGTAGGAGAGAAGAGGATCTGTTATTGTTTTGTAGGAGAGAAGAGGGCCTGTTATTGTTTTGTAGGAGAGAAGAGGATCTGTTATTGTTTTGTAGTAGAGAAGAGGGCCTGTTATTGTTATGTAGGAGAGAAGAGGGCCTGTTATTGTTATGTAGGAGAGAAGAGGATCTGTTATTGTTTTGTAGTAGAGAAGAGTGCCTGTTATTGTTTTGTAGGAGAGAAGAGGGCCTGTTATTGTTATGTAGGAGAGAAGAGGATCTGTTATTGTTTTGTGGAGAGAAGAGGATCTGTTATTGTTTTGTAGTAGAGAAGAGGGCCTGTTATTGTTATGTAGGAGAGAAGAGGGCCTGTTATTGTTATGTAGGAGAGAAGAGGATCTGTTATTGTTATGTAGGAGAGAAGAGGATCTGTTATTGTTTTGTAGGAGAGAAGAGGATCTGTTATTGTTTTGTAGGAGAGAAGAGGATCTGTTATTGTTATGTAGGAGAGAAGAGGGCCTGTTATTGTTTTGTAGGAGAGAAGAGGATCTGTTATTGTTTTGTAGGAGAGAAGAGGATCTGTTATTGTTTTGTAGGAGAGAAGAGGGCCTGTTATTGTTTTGTAGGAGAGAAGAGGGCCTGTTATTGTTTTGTAGGAGAGAAGAGGATCTGTTATTGTTTTGTAGGAGAGAAGAGGATCTGTTATTGTTTTGTAGGAGAGAAGAGGATCTGTTATTGTTTTGTAGGAGAGAAGAGGATCTGTTATTGTTATGTAGGGGAGAAGAGGATCTGTTATTGTTTTGTAGGAGAGAAGAGGATCTGTTATTGTTTTGTGGGAGAGAAGAGGATCTGTTATTGTTTTGTGGGAGAGAAGAGGATCTGTTATTGTTTTGTAGGAGAGAAGAGGATCTGTTATTGTTTTGTAGGAGAGAAGAGGATCTGTTATTGTTTTGTAGGAGAGAAGAGGGCATGTTATTGTTTTGTAGGAGAGAAGAGGATATGTTATTGTTTTGTAGGAGAGAAGAGGATCTGTTATTGTTTTGTAGGAGAGTAAAGAATCTGTTATTGTTTTGTAGGAGAGAAGAGGATCTGTTATTGTTATGTAGGAGAGAAGAGGATCTGTTATTGTTATGTAGGAGAGAAGAGGATCTGTTATTGTTTTGTAGGAGAGAAGAGGATCTGTTATTGTTTTGTAGGAGAGAAGAGGATCTGTTATTGTTATGTAGGAGAGAAGAGGATCTGTTATTGTTTTGTAGGAGAGAAGAGGATCTGTTATTGTTATGTAGGAGAGAAGAGGATCTGTTATTGTTTTGTAGGAGTGAAGAGGATCTGTTATTGTTTTGTAGGAGAGAAGAGGATCTGTTATTGTTTTGTAGGAGAGAAGAGGGCCTGTTATTGTTATGTAGGAGAGAAGAGGATCTGTTATTGTTTTGTAGTAGAGAAGAGGATCTGTTATTGTTTTGTAGGAGAGAAGAGGATCTGTTATTGTTTTGTAGTAGAGAAGAGGGCCTGTTATTGTTTTGTAGGAGAGAAGAGGATCTGTTATTGTTTTGTAGGAGAGAAGAGGATCTGTTATTGTTTTGTAGGAGAGAAGAGGATCTGTTATTGTTATGTAGGAGAGAAGAGGATCTGTTATTGTTATGTAGGAGAGAAGAGGATCTGTTATTGTTTTGTAGGAGAGAAGAGGATCTGTTATTGTTTTGTAGGAGAGAAGAGGATCTGTTATTGTTTTGTAGGAGAGAAGAGGATCTGTTATTGTTTTGTAGGAGAGAAGAGGATCTGTTATTGTTATGTAGGGGAGAAGAGGATCTGTTATTGTTTTGTAGGAGAGAAGAGGATCTGTTATTGTTTTGTGGGAGAGAAGAGGATCTGTTATTGTTTTGTGGGAGAGAAGAGGATCTGTTATTGTTTTGTAGGAGAGAAGAGGATCTGTTATTGTTTTGTAGGAGAGAAGAGGATCTGTTATTGTTTTGTAGGAGAGAAGAGGGCATGTTATTGTTTTGTAGGAGAGAAGAGGATATGTTATTGTTTTGTAGGAGAGAAGAGGATCTGTTATTGTTTTGTAGGAGAGTAAAGAATCTGTTATTGTTTTGTAGGAGAGAAGAGGATCTGTTATTGTTATGTAGGAGAGAAGAGGATCTGTTATTGT
>NC_138294.1:9054106-9084106 GCF_965601325.2 Salmo salar
ACATGTCTCTACCTGGTTAGTATAGTAAACTATAACTACATGTCTCTACCTGGTTAGTATAGTAAACTATAATTACATGTCTCTACCTGGTTAGTATAGTAAACTATAATTACATGTCTCTACAGGGTTAGTATAGTAAACTATAATTACATTTCTACCTGGTAAGTATGGTAAACTATAATTACATGTCTCTACCTGGTTAGTATGGTAAACTATAATTACATGTCTCTACCTGGTTAGTATAGTAAAGTATAATTACATGTCTCTACCTGGTTAGTATAGTAAACTATAATTACATCTGTACCTGGTTAGTATAGTAAACTATAATTACATGTCTCTACAGGGTTAGTATAGTACACTATAATTACATGTCTCTTCCTGGTTAGTATAGTAAACTATAATTACATGTCTCTACCTGGTTAGTATAGTAAACTATAATTACATCTGTACCTGGTTAGTATGGTAAACTATAATTACATGTCTCTACAGGGTTAGTATAGTACACTATAATTACATGTCTACCTGGTTAGTATGGTAAACTATAATTACATGTCTCTACAGGGTTAGTATATTAAACTATAATTACATGTCTCTACAGGGTTAGTATAGTAAACTATAATTACATGTCTCTACAGGGTTAATATAGTAAACTACAATTACATGTCTCTACCTGGTTAGTATAGTAAACAATAATTACATGTCTCTACCTGGTTAGTATAGTAAACTATAATTACATGTCTCTACCTGGTTAGTATAGTAAACTATAATTACATGTCTCTACAGGGTTAGTATAGTAAACTATAATTACATCTCTACCTGGTTAGTATAGTAATCTATAATTACATGTCTCTACCTGGTTAGTATAGTTAACTATAACTACATGTCTCTACAGGGTTAGTATAGTAAACTATAATTACATGTCTTTAACTGGTTAGTATAGTAAACTATATTTACATCTCTACCTGGTTAGTATTGTCGTGTCTTTGGGGTACCATTAAACTGAAGACATGTTTATCAATTAACTCCCTGTAATTATTATCACGCGATTAAACTGATTAATCGTTTAATTGTAATTAACTAGGAGATCGGGGCACCAAGGAAAATATTCAGATTACAAAGCTATAATTTTCCTAATATAACTTTCCTATATTATAACATTATATATTATATTCTGTGATAGTATAGGCCGATTATCTTCTGGTTTAAATGGTGTATTTTACCTCGCGTCCAGTCTCATTCCAAACGTCGTAAATTGTTGTATCTGCACGAACCCAGTCTTTACTAAAATCATCCATACATCAATTGTCTTAAAATCATTTATTTACTAAAGTAATTAATTCACAGAAAGTATACAAACAGTAATTATCATCACAAAGAATTGGTAGAGTAATGTGCCCTAGTGGTCTAAAACAGGCATGGCTGGTGTCTTGTTAACAATGGGTCGTAAACAGTCAGCTGAGGATGCACACCTACAGAGTTCATTAATATTAACAATTGACAATTGAACGCTCACTCATTCGGGAACAATTGCAATCAATATATATTTACGCTCAGTGTGTCGTCGGGATCCTTGTTGGAGCGTCGTTCGGTTGGAGAGTTCTCTCTCTCTCTCTCTCTCTCTCTCTCTCTCGGTACGATGGATCTTTCAAAGCGACATTCATTAATGTCGTTATAGAATGGATGTTTCGTTGGTCTTCGCGTTCAATGATATAATTTACTTAGCTGCAGACTAATAATTAATATCAAAGACTTGTTCTTATTCTGTCGGTATCGATAGTCTAAAAGTTAACCACGTGGTATGGTTCACTTTCAGTAGATGGATTGGATGGTCAAACCTATTGGCCAACTTCTCACAAGGGAGTGGAGGCCTGGTCTGGAGAAATGTAAATCAGGGTATAGTTTTATAGTGACCATAGAACAGGCTTGTCAAATGACTCCTGGTCCTGTATGTGTCCCTGGGGGCGTGCCGATGACTGAGTTAAGCTTGGTACAGAAATATAATTCTATCACATTAACATCAGTACATAGCATCTCAATGTATTACAAATAGATTTATCCTTATTAATACATTCTATCCAACCATGTGGATTCAAGGCTGAGGCTATTATATAAACAGTTTTATGGTAATATGGCTATATTGTCTCTTCTGAGTATCACGAAATTGTACCAAGCGAACCAGTTCGTAGCTGGATTCTTCACCAACCTTCCATACCTTCTCCAGAACACAAATGTAACTCGGTTCCCCAATTCTGTGAGTTGGAAGAATTTCCTGTGTCTCTCTATGGGCCATGTGGCCAGAGACTCTTCTCTGGAATTTTACCACTCCTTCACACAGGGACTGAGTGGGGGAAGATAGGTTGGGGGATGGTGCAAGGGGGGAGGGGGTCAACTGTCCTCCCTGTACTCAAAGAGGCCAACGTCATGACAGTATAGTAAACAATAATTACATGTCTCTACCTGGTTAGTATAGTAAACTATAATTACATGTCTCTACCTGGTTAGTATAGTAAACTATAATTACATGTCTCTACAGGGTTAATATAGTAAACTATAATTACATGTCTCTACAGGGTTAGTATATTAAACTATAATTACATGTCTCTACAGGCTTAGCATGGTAAACTATAATTACATGTCTCTACCTGGTTAGTATAGTAAACTATAATTACATCTCTACCTGGTTAGTATGGTAAACTATAATTACATCTCTACCTGGTTAGTATAGTAAACTATAATTACATGTCTCTACAGGCTTAGTATGGTAAACTATAATTACATGTCTCTACCTGGTTAGTATAGTAAACTATAATTACATGTCTACCTGGTTAGTATAGTAAACTATAATTACATGTCTCTACAGGGTTAGTATAGTAAACTATAATTACATCTCTACCTGATAAGTATGGTAAACTATAATTACATCTCTACAGGGTTAGTATAGTAAACTATAATTACATGTCTCTACCTGGTTAGTATAGTAAACTATAATTACATGTCTCTACCTGGTTAGTACAGTAAACTATAATTACATGTCTCTACAGGGTTAGTATAGTAAACTATAATTACATCTCTACAGGGTTAGTATAGTAAACTATAATAACATGTCTCTACAGGGTTAGTATAGTAAACTATAATTACATGTCTACCTGGTTAGTATAGTAAACTATAATAACATGTCTCTACAGGGTTAGTATAGTAAACTATATTTACATCTCTACCTGGTTAGTATTGTCGTGTCTTTGGGGTACCATTAAACTGAAGACATGTTTATCAATAAACTCCCTGTAATTATTATCACGCGATTAAACTGATTAATCGTTTAATTGTAATTAACTAGGAGATCGGGGCACCAAGGAAAATATTCAGATTACAAAGCTATAATTTTCCTAATATAACTTTCCTATATTATAACATTATATATTATATTCTGTGATAGTATAGGCCGATTATCTTCTGGTTTAAATGGTGTATTTTACCTCGCGTCCAGTCTCATTCCAAACGTCGTAAATTGTTGTATCTGCACGAACCCAGTCTTTACTAAAATCATCCATACATCAATTGTCTTAAAATCATTTATTTACTAAAGTAATTAATTCACAGAAAGCATACAAACAGTAATTATCATCACAAAGAATTGGTAGAGTAATGTGCCCTAGTGGTCTAAAACAGGCATGGCTGGTGTCTTGTTAACAATGGGTCGTAAACAGTCAGCTGAGGATGCACACCTACAGAGTTCATTAATATTAACAATTGACAATTGAACGCTCACTCATTCGGGAACAATTGCAATCAATATATATTTACGCTCAGTGTGTCGTCGGGATCCTTGTTGGAGCGTCGTTCGGTTGGAGAGTTCTCTCTCTCTCTCTCTCTCTCTCTCTCTCGGTTAGAATGGATCTTTCAAAGCGACATTCATTAATGTCGTTATAGAATGGTTGTTTCGTTGGTCTTCGCGTTCGATGATATAATTTACTTAGCTGCAGACTAATAATTAATATCAAAGACTTGTTCTTATTCTGTCGGTATCGATAGTCTAAAAGTTAACCACGTGGTATGGTTCACTTTCAGTAGATGGATTGGATGGTCAAACCTATTGGCCAACTTCTCACAATGGAGTGGAGGCCTGGTCTGGAGAAATGTAAATCAGGGTATAGTTTTATAGTGACCATAGAACAGGCTTGTCAAATGACGCCTGGTCCTGTATGTGTCCCTGGGGGCGTGCCGATGACTGATTTAAGCTTGGTACAGAAATATAATTCTATCACATTAACATCAGTACATAGCATCTCAATGTATTACAAATAGCTTTATCCTTATTAATACATTCTATACAACCATGTGGATTCAAGGCTGAGGCTATTATATAAACAGTTTTATGGTAATATGGCTATATTGTCTCTTCTGAGTATCACAAAATTGTACCAAGCGAACCAGTTCGTAGCTGGATTCTTCACCAATCTTCCATACCTTCTCCAGAACACAAATGTAACTCGGTTCCCCAATTCTGTGAGTTGGAAGAATTTCCTGTGTCTCTCTATGGGCCATGTGGCCAGAGACTCTTCTCTGGAATTTTACCACTCCTTCACACAGGGACTGAGTGGGGGAAGGTAGGTTGGGGGATGGTGCAAGGGGGAGGGGGTCAACTGTCCTCCCTGTACTCAAAGAGGCCAACGTCATGACAGTATAGTAAACAATAATTACATGTCTCTACCTGGTTAGTATAGTAAACTATAATTACATGTCTCTACCTGGTTAGTATAGTAAACTATAATTACATGTCTCTACAGGGTTAATATAGTAAACTATAATTACATGTCTCTACAGGGTTAGTATATTAAACTATAATTACATGTCTCTACAGGCTTAGTATGGTAAACTATTATTACATGTCTCTACCTGGTTAGTATAGTAAACTATAATTACATCTCTACCTGGTTAGTATGGTAAACTATAATTACATCTCTACCTGGTTAGTATGGTAAACTATAATTACATCTCTACCTGGTTAGTATAGTAAACTATAATTACATGTCTCTACAGGCTTAGTATGGTAAACTATAATTACATGTCTCTACCTGGTTAGTATAGTAAACTATAATTACATCTCTACCTGGTTAGTATAGTAAACTATAATTACATGTCTCTACCTGGTTAGTATAGTAAACTATAATTACATGTCTCTACCTGGTTAGTATAGTAAACTATAATTACATGTCTACCTGGTTAGCATAGTAAACTATAATTACATGTCTCTACAGAGTTAGTATAGTAAACTATAATTACATGTCTCTACCTGGTTAGTATAGTAAACTATAATTACATCTCTACCTGGTTAGTATGGTAACCTATAATTACATCTCTACAGGGTTAGTATGGTAAACTATAACTACATGTCTCTACCTGGTTAAGCAGGAAATGCATGCTGTAGTGCAGAATTCCCTGGATGTTTTCACAGCCATCTGCATCCAGCATGGCTGTCAGAGGCAATCTCCCACCAGCTGTGTGTATGTCAGATGGTGTGTGTGTGTGTGTGTCTGTGTGTGATGGTGAGGGAGTGTAACGTTGTGTGTGTGTCTGTGTGTTGCCTCCAGTCAGCCCAGAATCGATATGACAGGGGGCTGCAGAGGTAAAATCGAGGGGGAAGCTCTTTCCTGGGAAAGAGATTAAGAGTGTGTGTCTCTGACGGTGTGTGTATGTGTGCATATATCTGTATGTGCCTGCGTGTGTGTCATTGTGTGTGTGTGTGTGTGTGTGTGTGTGTGTGTGTGTGTGTGTGTGTGTGTGTGTGTGTGTGTGTCTGTGTCATTGTGTGTGTATGTGTCTGCAGCAGATTAAGTTTGTAGCCTGCCCTGAAATATCAAGTGAATGGGTAATTGTGCCAATGTCTGAGCCTGAGGGGAACAGTGTGTGTGTGTGTGTGTGTGTGTGTGTGTGTGTGTGTGTGTGTGTGTGTGTGTGTGTGTGTGTGTGTGTGTGTGTGTGTGTGTGTGTGTGCCTGCAGGGAGCAGTGTGGAGGTGGAGGCAGAGATAGAGGCCTTCACTCTCACATTACAAATTATTTCTCTCCCTTCTCTACCCTGATCTACCTCTCCCCGTATTCCCTCTCTCTCTCTGTATCCCTCTCTCTCTCTGTATCCAGCTCTCTCTCCCTCTCTCTCCCTTCACCTCTCTCTCTCTGTATCCCTCTCTCTCCCTCTCTCTCCCTTCACCCTCTCTCTCCCTGTATCCCTCTCTCTCTCTGTATCCCTCTCTCCCTGTATCCACCTCTCTCTCCCTGTATCCAGCTCTCTCTCTCTGTATCCCTCTCTCTCTCCCTCTCTCTCCCTTCACCTCTCTCTCCCTGTATCCCTCTCTCTCTCCCTGTATCCCTCTCTCTCTCCCTCTCTCTCCCTGTATCCCTCTCTCTCTCCCTGTATCCCTCTCTCTCTCCCTCTCTCTCCCTTCACCTCTCTCTCCCTGTATCCCTCTCTCTCTCCCTGTATCCCTCTCTCTCTCCCTCTCTCTCCCTTCACCTCTCTCTCCCTGTATCCCTCTCTCTCTCCCTGTATCCAGCTCTCTCTCCCTCTCTCTCCCTTCACCTCTCTCTCCCTGTATCCCTCTCTCTCTCCCTGTATCCAGCTCTCTCTCCCTCTCTCTCCCTTCACCTCTCTCTCCCTGTATCCCTCTCTCTCTCCCTGTATCCAGCTCTCTCTCTCTGTATCCCTCTCTCTCCCTTCACCTCTCTCTCCCTGTATCCAGCTCTCTCTCCCTGTATCCCTCTCTCCCTCTCTCAACCTTCACCTCTCTCTCCCTGTATCCCTCTTTCTCTCCATCTCTCTCCCTTCACCTCTCTCTCCCTGTATCCCTCTCTCTCTCCCTGTATCCAGCTCTCTCTCCCTGTATCCTCTCTCTCTCCCTGTATCCAGCTCTCTCTCCCTCTCTCTCCCTTCACCTCTCTCTCCCTGTATCCCTCTCTCTCTCCCTGTATCCCTCTCTCTCTCCCTCTCTCTCCCTTCACCTCTCTCTCCCTGTATCCCTCTCTCTCTCCCTGTATCCCTCTCTCTCTCCCTCTCTCTCCCTTCACCTCTCTCTCCCTGTATCCCTCTCTCTCTCCCTGTATCCAGCTCTCTCTCCCTCTCTCTCCCTTCACCTCTCTCTCCCTGTATCCCTCTCTCTCTCCCTGTATCCAGCTCTCTCTCCCTCTCTCTCCCTTCACCTCTCTCTCCCTGTATCCCTCTCTCTCTCCCTGTATCCAGCTCTCTCTCTCTGTATCCCTCTCTCTCCCTTCACCTCTCTCTCCCTGTATCCAGCTCTCTCTCCCTGTATCCCTCTCTCTCCCTCTCTCAACCTTCACCTCTCTCTCCCTGTATCCCTCTTTCTCTCCATCTCTCTCCCTTCACCTCTCTCTCCCTGTATCCCTCTCTCTCTCCCTGTATCCAGCTCTCTCTCCCTGTATCCCTCTCTCTCTCCCTGTATCCATCTCTCTCTCCCTCTCTCTCCCTTCACCTCTCTCTCCCTGTATCCCTCTCTCTCTCCCTGTATCCCTCTCTCTCTCCTCTCTCTCTCCCTTCACCTCTCTCTCCCTGTATCCCTCTCTCTCTCCCTCTCTCTCCCTGTATCCCTCTCTCTCTCCCTCTCTTCTCCCTGTATCCCTCTCTCTCCCTGTATCCATCTCTCTCTCCCTGTATCCAGCTCTCTCTCCCTGTATCCCTCTCTTCTCTCCCTCTCTCTCCCTTCACCTCTCTCTCCCCCTCCCTCCATCTCTCTACTCACTCGCTCTCCTTCTCTCTCTCTTTCATCTCCCTCTCTGTCTTGGTATATTGTGCTTCCTCTTTCTTTCTCAGTCAGAGCATTTGGATATTAGAACACCCTGCATGGTAACAACCTGTATATATTCTGTACATAGTAACAACCTGTATCTATTCTGTACAGAGTAACAACCTGTATCTATTCTGTACACGGTAACAACCTGTATATATTCTGTACATAGTAACAACCTGTATCTATTCTGTACATGGTAACAACCTGTATCTATTCTGTTCATCTGTACATGCTACATAGTAACAACCTGTATCTATTCTGTACATATTAACAACCTGTTTCTATTCTGTACATAGTAACAACCTGTATCTATTCTGTACATGGTAACAACCTCTATCTATTCTGTACATAGTAACAACCTGTATCTATTCTGTACATGGTAACAACCTGTATCTATTCTGTACATAGTAACAACATGTATCTATTCTGTACATATTAACAACCTGTTTCTATTATGTACATAGTAACAACCTGTATCTATTCTGTACATAATAACAACCTGTATCTATTCTGTACATGGTAACAACCTGTATCTATTCTGTACATGGTAACAACCTGTATCTATTCTGTACATATTAACAACCTGTTTCTATTATGTACATAGTAACAACCTGTATCTATTCTGTACATATTAACAACCTGTTTCTATTCTGTACATAGTAACAACCTGTATCTATTCTGTACATGGTAACAACCTGTATCTATTCTGTACATAGTAACAACCTGTATTTATTCTGTACATATTAACAACCTGTTTCTATTCTGTACATAGTAACAACCTGTATCTATTCTGTACATAGTAGCAACCTGTATCTATTCTGTACATTGTAACAACCTGTATCTATTTTGTACTTAGTAACAACCTGTATCTATTCTGTACATAGTAACAACCTGTATCTATTCTGTACATGGTAACAACCTGTATCTATTCTGTACATAGTAACAACCTGTATCTATTCTGTACATAATAACAACCTGTATCTATTCTGTACATGGTAACAACCTGTATCTATTCTGTACATGGTAACAACCTGTACCTATTCTGTACGTGGTAATAACCTGTACCTATTCTGTACAGAGTAACAATCAGTACCTATTCTGTATGTGGTAATAACCTGTACCTATTCTGTACAGAGTAACAACCTGTATCTATTCTGTACATGGTAACAACCTGTATCTATTCTGTACATAGTAACAACCTGTATATATTCTGTACATGGTAACAACCTGTATCTATTCTGTACATAATAACAACCTGTATCTATTCTGTACATAGTAACAACCTGTATCTATTCTGTACATGGTAACAACCTGTATCTCTTCTGTTCATCTGTACATGCTACATAGTAACAACCTGTATCTATTCTGTACATGGTAACAACCTGTTTCTATTCTGTACATGGTAACAACCTGTAACTATTCTGTACATGGTAACAACCTGTATCTATTCTGTACATAATAACAACCTGTATCTATTCTGTACATGGTAACAACCTGTTTCTATTCTGTACATGGTAACAACCTGTAACTATTCTGTACATGGTAACAAACTGTATCTATTCTGTACATAATAACAACCTGTATCTATTCTGTACATGGTAACAACCTGTATCTATTCTGTACATAGTAACAACCTGTATCTATTCTGTACATATTAACAACCTGTTTCTATTATGTACATAGTAACAACCTGTATCTATTCTGTACATATTAACAACCTGTTTCTATTCTGTACATAGTAACAACCTGTATCTATTCTGTACATGGTAACAACCTGTATCTATTCTGTACATGGTAACAACCTGTATCTATTCTGTACATAGTAACAACCTGTATCTATTCTGTACATATTAACAACCTGTTTCTATTCTGTACATAGTAACAACCTGTATCTATTCTGTACATGGTAACAACCTGTATCTATTCTGTACATAGTAACAACCTGTATCTATTCTGTACATAATAACAACCTGTTTCTATTCTGTACATAGTAACAACCTGTATCTATTCTGTCATAGTAACAACCTGTATCTATTCTGTACATAGTAACAACCTGTATCTATTCTGTACATTGTAACAACCTGTATCTATTTTGTACTTAGTAACAACCTGTATCTATTCTGTACATAGTAACAACCTGTATCTATTCTGTACATGGTAACAACCTGTATCTATTCTGTACATAGTAACAACCTGTATCTATTCTGTACATGGTAACAACCTGTATCTATTCTGTACATAGTAACAACCTGTATCTATTCTGTACATAATAACAACCTGTATCTATTCTGTACATGGTAACAACCTGTATCTATTCTGTACATGGTAACAACCTGTACCTATTCTGTACGTGGTAATAACCTGTACCTATTCTGTACAGAGTAACAATCAGTACCTATTCTGTATGTGGTAATAACCTGTACCTATTCTGTACAGAGTAACAACCTGTATCTATTCTGTACATGGTAACAACCTGTATCTATTCTGTACATAGTAACAACCTGTATATATTCTGTACATGGTAACAACCTGTATCTCTTCTGTTCATCTGTACATGCTACATAGTAACAACCTGTATATATTCTGTACATAATAACAACCTGTATCTATTCTGTACATAGTAACAACCTGTATCTATTCTGTACATGGTAATAACCTGTACCTATTCTGTATGTGGTAATAACCTGTACCTATTCTGTATGTGGTAATAACCTGTACCTATTCTGTATGTGTTAATAACCTGTACCTATTCTGTATGTGGTAATAACCTGTATCTATTCTGTACATGGTAACAACCTGTATATATTCTGTACATAGTAACAACCTGTATCTATTCTGTACATGGTAACAACCTGTATATATTCTGTACATAGTTACAAACTGTATCTATTCTGTACATGGTAACAACCTGTATCTATTCTGTACATGGTAACAACCTGTATATATTCTGTACATAGTAACAACCTGTATCTATTCTGTACATGGTAACAACCTGTATATATTCTGTACATAGTTACAAACTGTATCTATTCTGTACATGGTAACAACCTGTATCTATTCTGTACATGGTAACATCCTGTATCTATTCTGTACATAGTAACAACCTGTATATATTCTGTACATGGTAACAACCTGTATCTATTCTGTACATAATAACAATCTGTAATTATTCTGTACATAGTAACAACCTGTATATATCCTGTACATAGTAACAACCTGTAAGTTTTCTGTACATGCTACATAGTAACAACCTGTATCTCTTCTTTACATGCTACATACTAACAACCTTTATCTATTCTATACATGCTACATAGTAACAACCTGTTTCTATTCTGTACATGCTACATAGTAACAACCTGTTTCTATTCTGTACATACTACAAAGTAACAACCGAGTCTCTTATGTTCATGCTACATAGTAACAACCTGTATCTCTTCTTTACATGCTACATAGCAACAACTTGTATCTCTTCTTTACATGCTACATAGCAACAACTTGTATCTCTTCTTTACATGCTACATAGCAACAACTTGTATCTCTTCTTTACATGCTACATAGTAACAACTTGTATCTCTTCTTTACATGCTACATAGCAACAACTTGTATCTCTTCTGTACATGCTACATAGTAACAACCTGTATCTCTTCTGTACATGCTACATAGTAACAACCTGTGTCTCTTCTATACATTGTCCTTAGCAGACACTTTGATCCAAAGCCAGCTACAGTACAGTGAGTCTGATCTCTGCGGGATTTGAACGCACCACCTAAAGTATTGCCATATTATCCTACAAACCATTAAACCAAGGCTCTTATGGGACTAATCAATGTGTGATGTGTTTGTAGGCTAGCACGGCACTGCTTTAGCTGGTGGGTTCCAATCCCACGAGATCACACTCACTGTACAACTTATTTTGCGATGATCATGGTTCAGCTCCATGGCAGAAAGGGAACATAACAGAAACCATGAAAAATGCACCAGTCACTGTTAGGCTATAGCACTTTATAGTATCTCCTCATCATACAGCATTTATAATGGATGAATCATTCATAGAGATGTTTAGTACGGATCCTTAGAAAATGCACCAGTCACAGGCACAACAAGTTTGTACAGCAGCATCGTGCTTCCATAACAACACATTTCTTAGAATAGGTTATGTATCTGTTGTGACAGTCTCACAAGTCTCTTATATAAAATTCACAAATTCCACGGATGGGACAAAACGGTAAAGGTCCTCATAAATGATGTACTGGTTAGCATCTTAGCATTTGGAGCATAAGAATTCCACGATTCCCAATTCCCTTATTTCCAAATCAAACATATCCCTAACACATGTTTCACTAACAATGTGGATGGAAGCGGAATCGGACTGGAGCCCTATACCCTATATAGTGCACTACTTTTAACCAGGACCCATAGGGCCCATAGAACTGTACTGCACTACTTTTAACCAGGACCCATAGGGCCCATAGAACTGTACTGCACTACTTTTAACCAGGACCCATGGGGCCCATAGAGCTGTAGTGCACTACTTTCAACCAGGACCCATGGGGCCCATAGAGCTCTGGTCAAAGTAGGGCACTATGTAGGGAACAGGGTGCCATTTGGGACTCAGTGTCTCTCTAAGTGTGTGAGTGTGAGAGAAAGAGACAGAGCGAGAGAGACACACACACACAGAGTGTGTGTGTGTGTGTGTGTGTGTGTGTGTGTGTGTGTGTGTGAGTGTGTGAGTGTGTGAGTGAGTGAGTGAGTGAGTGAGTGAGTGAGTGAGTGAGTGAGTGAGTGAGTGAGTGAGTGAGTGAGTGTGTGTGTGTGTGTGTGTGTGAGTGAGTGAGTGAGAGAGTGAGAGAGTATGCATGTGTGTCAGTGTGTGTATCTGTGTTTGTATGCAAGCTGCACGTCATGCTACCCACACAACACTCTGCCCTAGTTTCATTGATCATCTCCCATATGGAATAACTAATCTGTTTAGAATATATCTGATTGATCATCTCCCCTATGGAATAACTCATCTGTTTAGAATATATCTGATTGATCATCTCCCCTATGGAATAACTCATCTGTTTATAAAATATCTATGTTGAAAACATATGAGACATAATGGAATGGACTGGAGAGATATTTTCAATGGGGTCTTGAAGCACTTAGATTGCATGGGAGGATTTTCTCTCTCTCTCTCTCTCTCGCTCTCTCTCTCTCTTTCTCTCGCTCTCTCTCTCTTTCTCTCGCTCTCTCTCTCTTTCTCTCTCTCTCTATCTCACTCTCTCTCTCTCTCTCGCTCTCTCGCTCTCTCTCTCTCTCTCTCCTCTCTCTCTTTCTCTCTCTCTCTCTCTCTCTCACTCTCTCTCTATCTCTCGCTCTCTCTCTCTCTCGCTCTCTCTCTCTCTTTCTCTCTCTCTCACTCTCTCTCGTTCTCTTGCACGCACCAACAGCTTTAAAGATGCCATGCAGCCTCTTAGATGAGGCAAAGCAACAGAGGCAACCTCAGTAGAAAACAATCAGTTCTTGGTCTGAACTACGGTTCTGACTAGAGGGAGTACAGCTACGACTGGAATTGACCTTTTGTACCAGGCTAGGAGACTTAACGTGGCAGGTTAGTAGTGTTAACGTGGCAGGTTAGTAGTGTTAACGTGGCAGGTTAGTAGTGTTAACGTGGCAGGTTAGGAGACTTAATGTGGCAGGTTAGTAGTGTTAACGTGGCAGGTTAGTAGTGTTAACGTGGCAGGTTAGTAGTGTTAACGTGGCAGGTTAGTAGTGTTAACGTGGCAGGTTAGTAGTGTTAACGTGGCAGGTTAGTAGTGTTAACGTGGCAGGTTAGGAGACTTAACGTGGCAGGTTAGGAGACTTAATGTGGCAGGTTAGGAGACTTAACGTGGCAGGTTAGTAGTGTTAACGTGGCAGGTTAGTAGTGTTAACGTGGCAGGTTAGGAGACTTAATGTGGCAGGTTAGTAGTGTTAACGTGGCAGGTTAGGAGACTTAATGTGGCAGGTTAGTAGTGTTAACGTGGCAGGTTAGTAGTGATAACGTGGCAGGTTAGTAGTGTTAACGTGGCAGGTTAGTAGTGATAACGTGGCAGGTTAGTAGTGTTAACGTGGCAGGTTAGTAGTGTTAACGTGGCAGGTTAGTAGTGTTAACGTGGCAGGTTAGTAGTGTTAACGTGGCAGGTTAGTAGTGTTAACGTGGCAGGTTAGTAGTGTTAACGTGGCAGGTTAGGAGACTTAACGTGGCAGGTTAGGAGACTTAATGTGGCAGGTTAGTAGTGTTAACGTGGCAGGTTAGTAGTGTTAACGTGGCAGGTTAGGAGACTTAATGTGGCAGGTTAGTAGTGTTAACGTGGCAGGTTAGGAGACTTAATGTGGCAGGTTAGTAGTGTTAACGTGGCAGGTTAGTAGTGTTAACGTGGCAGGTTAGTAGTGTTAACGTGGCAGGTTAGTAGTGTTAACGTGGCAGGTTAGTAGTGTTAACGTGGCAGGTTAGTAGTGTTAACGTGGCAGGTTAGGAGACTTAACGTGGCAGGTTAGGAGACTTAATGTGGCAGGTTAGGAGACTTAACGTGGCAGGTTAGTAGTGATAACGTGGCAGGTTAGTAGTGTTAACGTGGCAGGTTAGTAGTGTTAACGTGGCAGGTTAGTAGTGTTAACGTGGCAGGTTAGTAGTGTTAACGTGGCAGGTTAGTAGTGTTAACGTGGCAGGTTAGTAGTGTTAACGTGGCAGGTTAGTAGTGTTAACGTGGCAGGTTAGGAGACTTAACGTGGCAGGTTAGGAGACTTAACGTGGCAGGTTAGTAGTGTTAACGTGGCAGGTTAGTAGTGTTAACGTGGCAGGTTAGGAGACTTAATGTGGCAGGTTAGTAGTGTTAACGTGGCAGGTTAGGAGACTTAATGTGGCAGGTTAGTAGTGTTAACGTGGCAGGTTAGTAGTGTTAACGTGGCAGGTTAGTAGTGTTAACGTGGCAGGTTAGTAGTGTTAACGTGGCAGGTTAGTAGTGTTAACGTGGCAGGTTAGGAGACTTAACGTGGCAGGTTAGGAGACTTAATGTGGCAGGTTAGGAGACTTAACGTGGCAGGTTAGTAGTGTTAACGTGGCAGGTTAGTAGTGTTAACGTGGCAGGTTAGGAGACTTAATGTGGCAGGTTAGTAGTGTTAACGTGGCAGGTTAGGAGACTTAATGTGGCAGGTTAGTAGTGTTAACGTGGCAGGTTAGTAGTGTTAACGTGGCAGGTTAGTAGTGTTAACGTGGCAGGTTAGTAGTGTTAACGTGGCAGGTTAGGAGACTTAACGTGGCAGGTTATTAGACTTAATGTGGCAGGTTAGGAGACTTAACGTGGCAGGTTAGTAGTGTTAACGTGGCAGGTTAGTAGTGTTAACGTGGCAGGTTAGGAGACTTAACGTGGCAGGTTAGGAGACTTAATGTGGCAGGTTAGGAGACTTAACGTGGCAGGTTAGTAGTGTTAACGTGGCAGGTTAGTAGTGTTAACGTGGCAGGTTAGGAGACTTAATGTGGCAGGTTAGTAGTGTTAACGTGGCAGGTTAGGAGACTTAATGTGGCAGGTTAGTAGTGTTAACGTGGCAGGTTAGTAGTGATAACGTGGCAGGTTAGTAGTGTTAACGTGGCAGGTTAGTAGTGATAACGTGGCAGGTTAGTAGTGTTAACGTGGCAGGTTAGTAGTGTTAACGTGGCAGGTTAGTAGTGTTAACGTGGCAGGTTAGTAGTGTTAACGTGGCAGGTTAGTAGTGTTAACGTGGCAGGTTAGTAGTGTTAACGTGGCAGGTTAGGAGACTTAACGTGGCAGGTTAGGAGACTTAACGTGGCAGGTTAGTAGTGTTAACGTGGCAGGTTAGTAGTGTTAACGTGGCAGGTTAGGAGACTTAATGTGGCAGGTTAGTAGTGTTAACGTGGCAGGTTAGGAGACTTAATGTGGCAGGTTAGTAGTGTTAACGTGGCAGGTTAGTAGTGTTAACGTGGCAGGTTAGTAGTGTTAACGTGGCAGGTTAGTAGTGTTAACGTGGCAGGTTAGTAGTGTTAACGTGGCAGGTTAGTAGTGTTAACGTGGCAGGTTAGGAGACTTAACGTGGCAGGTTAGGAGACTTAATGTGGCAGGTTAGGAGACTTAACGTGGCAGGTTAGTAGTGATAACGTGGCAGGTTAGTAGTGTTAACGTGGCAGGTTAGTAGTGTTAACGTGGCAGGTTAGTAGTGTTAACGTGGCAGGTTAGTAGTGTTAACGTGGCAGGTTAGTAGTGTTAACGTGGCAGGTTAGGAGACTTAACGTGGCAGGTTAGGAGACTTAACGTGGCAGGTTAGTAGTGTTAACGTGGCAGGTTAGTAGTGTTAACGTGGCAGGTTAGGAGACTTAATGTGGCAGGTTAGTAGTGTTAACGTGGCAGGTTAGGAGACTTAATGTGGCAGGTTAGTAGTGTTAACGTGGCAGGTTAGTAGTGTTAACGTGGCAGGTTAGTAGTGTTAACGTGGCAGGTTAGTAGTGTTAACGTGGCAGGTTAGGAGACTTAACGTGGCAGGTTAGGAGACTTAATGTGGCAGGTTAGGAGACTTAACGTGGCAGGTTAGTAGTGTTAACGTGGCAGGTTAGTAGTGTTAACGTGGCAGGTTAGGAGACTTAATGTGGCAGGTTAGTAGTGTTAACGTGGCAGGTTAGGAGACTTAATGTGGCAGGTTAGTAGTGTTAACGTGGCAGGTTAGTAGTGTTAACGTGGCAGGTTAGTAGTGTTAACGTGGCAGGTTAGTAGTGTTAACGTGGCAGGTTAGGAGACTTAATGTGGCAGGTTAGGAGACTTAACGTGGCAGGTTAGTAGTGTTAACGTGGCAGGTTAGGAGACTTAATGTGGCAGGTTAGTAGTGTTAACGTGGCAGGTTAGGAGACTTAACGTGGCAGGTTAGGAGACTTAACGTGGCAGGTTAGTAGTGTTAACGTGGCAGGTTAGTAGTGTTAACGTGGCAGGTTAGGAGACTTAATGTGGCAGGTTAGTAGTGTTAACGTGGCAGGTTAGGAGACTTAACGTGGCAGGTTAGTAGTGTTAACGTGGCAGGTTAGTAGTGTTAACGTGGCAGGTTAGGAGACTTAATGTGGCAGGTTAGTAGTGTTAACGTGGCAGGTTAGGAGACTTAATGTGGCAGGTTAGGAGACTTAACGTGGCAGGTTAGTAGTGTTAACGTGGCAGGTTAGGAGAATTAACACATCAGGTTAGTAGAATGTAGGCAGCAGGTTAGGAGAATTAACACATCAGGTTAGGAGAATGTAGGCAGCAGGTTAGGAGAATTAACACATCAGGTTAGGAGAATGTAGGCAGCAGGTTAGGAGAATTAACACATCAGGTTAGGAGAATGTAGGCAGCAGGTTAGGAGAATTAACACATCAGGTTAGTAGAATGTAGGCAGCAGGTTAGGAGAATTAACACATCAGGTTAGGAGAATGTAGGCAGCAGGTTAGGAGAATTAACACATCAGGTTAGGAGAATGTAGGAAGCAGGTTAGGAGAATTAACACATCAGGTTATATGGGAATTAGGTTAAGGTTAGGAATAGGGTTAGGGTTAGCTAAAATGCTCTCCGGACCTGCTATGAAAAGTCTATCCCCTCCCTTCCAGATTGAAAGTTACATATTGTGGTTTTAAAACACTACAAAAAAGTTGTTTCCTTGAACCAAAAAGGGTTATTCAGCTGTCCCCGTAGAAGAACCCTTTCAACAACCCTTTTGGTTCCAGTTATAACCGTTTTGGATTCCATGTACTACCCTCTGTGGAAAGGGAACCGAAAAGGGTTCTACTTGGAACCAAAAAGTGTTCTCCTATGAGGACAGCTAAAGAACCCTTTTGGAAGCCTGTTTAAAACTGATCTAAAGTGGTGGAACTGCAGGGAATCTGGCTGTTGTTGCAGGTGCAAAACAGATAGCTGTTAGTGAGTGTGTGTGTGAGAGAGAGAGAATGAGAGAGATGGAGTGTGTGTGTGAGAGAGAATGAGAGTGAGTGTGTGAGTGTGTGTGTGAGAGAGAGAATGAGAGAGAGTGAGTGTGTGAGTGTGTGTGTGTGAGAGAGAGAATGAGAGAGAGTGTGTGTGTGAGTGTGTGTGTGTGAGAGAGAGAGTGAGAGAGAGTGTGTGTGTGAGTGTGTGTGTGTGAGAGAGAGAATGATAGAGAGTGTGTGCGTGTGCATGTGCATGCGTGCTTGCGTGTGGACGTGTGTGTGTGTGTGTGTGTGTGTGTGTGTGTGTGTGTGTGTGTGTGTGTGTGTGTGTGTGTGTGTGTGTGTGTGTGTGTGTGTGTGTGTGTGTGTGTGTGTGTGTGTGTGTGTGGGAGAGGGATGCTTGCCAACCCTGTCATCTTATTAAGAGCTTGTACAGGTTTAGCTGCAGGTATTGGAGAGATGCGAGGAGCTGTGTGCCAGAGACAACAAGTGTGTGTGTGTGGCCTTTTTATAAAAGGATAGATAACAAAGAATAGAAATCAAAACCAAAAGTCTTCAATGTTTTCCCTTTGGATTGATGGCACCCATTTCCGTATATAGTGCACTACTTTAAACCAGGTTCCCTATGGTAGTGCACTATTTTGGACGAGCCCTAAGTCAACGTACTACGTGCTAAGTACTCTCTCTCTCTGAGTGAAGTTGTCAGTTGGCTGAAGAGCAAAGTGGACTTTTTCTCCTGAACTTTTTTCAACCTTTTGTGGTCTGGTATTATACAGGTCTTATTAGTCAAGTGTTGCTAGATAGCAGGCTGACGTTCAGACTGCAGTTACAATCACCTCTTACATATAAACACTGACCTGTTTAAAACAGAGCCCACTCTTAGAAAACTAGAACTGTGTCCCAAATGGATTCCTATAACCTATATAGTACACTACTACAGGGCCCTGGTCAAAGGTAGATAACTCTATCCTACACAGGGCCCTGGTCAAAGGTAGTGCGCTATATAAGGAACAGTGTTCCATTTGGGATGCATGTAATTCAAAACAAGAGCACTGGTTCTCTGGTTCTCTCCCTCCTTCCCTTTCTCTCCCTCTATTCCTCCGTTTCCTCCTCCTCCTCGTTCTCTCTCTCTCTCTCTCCAGCTTCCATTAATTCAACCATCAGAGAGCTTTTTTGGCATTCCATTAAACAGAATTACATGGTTCAGGCTCACCCCGCTAGGATTCTCACCCACTTATGGAAATATTCTCTGTGTGTGTGTGTGTGTGTGTGTGTGTGTGTGTGTGTGTGTGTGTGTGTGTGCGTGTGCTTATTTATTCCAATGTGTTTAGTCTGTGTGTGCGCTTTTGTATCAGTGTGTGTGTGTGTGTGTTATCCCACCCACTCTGTGTGAACTGGTGGGAGGAGGTTTTCGTGTGTGTGTTGTATTTGACTTTGTGTGTGTGTGTGTGTGTGTCCATAGCGGGGGCTGATCCTACACCGCCGGGAGAGAGGAGAAGTGTGTGTGTTGCACAAGGATGTCAAGGGTGGCAGACTGGCAGAGGTCCTTAACCCAAACACTTGGCTTTCTCCACTCTTCAGCGCTGAGAGAAACTGCTCTCTAACTCACAAACTCACAGAGTAACCTGCTCTCTAACTCATCAACTCACAGAGTAACCTGCTCTCTAACTCACCAACTCACAGAGTAACCTGCTCTCTAACTCATCAACTCACTGTGTAACCTGCTCTCTAACTCACCAACTCACAGAGTAACCTGCTCTCTAACTCACCAACTCACAGAGTAACCTGCTCTCTAACTCACCAACTCACAGAGTAACCTGCTCTCTAACTCACCAACTCACAGAGTAACCTGCTCTCTAACTCATCAACTCACTGTGTAACCTGCTCTCTAACTCACCAACTCACAGAGTAACCTGCTCTCTAACTCACCAACTCACAGAGTAACCTGCTCTCTAACTCATCAACTCACAGAGTAACCTGCTCTCTAACTCACCAACTCACAGAGTAACCTGCTCTCTAACTCATCAACTCACTGTGTAACCTGCTCTCTAACTCACCAACTCACAGAGTAACCTGCTCTCTAACTCACCAACTCACAGAGTAACCTGCTCTCTAACTCATCAACTCACAGAGTAACCTGCTCTCTAACTCACCAACTCACAGAGTAACCTGCTCTCTAACTCACCAACTCACAGAGTAACCTGCTCTCTAACTCACCAACTCACAGAGTAACCTGCTCTCTAACTCACCAACTCACAGAGTAACCTGCTCTCTAACTCACCAACTCACAGAGTAACCTGCTCTCTAACTCACCAACTCACAGAGTAACCTGCTTTCTAACTCACCAACTCACAGAGTAACCTGCTCTCTAACTCACCAACTCACAGAGTAACCTGCTCTCTAACTCACCAACTCACAGAGTAACCTGCTTTCTAACTCACCAACTCACAGAGTAACCTGCTCTCTAACTCACCAACTCACAGAGTAACCTGCTTTCTAACTCACCAACTCACAGAGTAACCTGCTTTCTAACTCATCAACTCACAGAGTAACCTGCTCTCTAACTCACCAACTCACAGAGTAACCTGCTCTCTAACTCACCAACTCACAGAGTAACCTGCTCTCTAACTCACCAACTCACAGAGTAAGCCAGCCAGAAGATAACTTAAACCAGCACAGTTTTTATTTTTGAACAGTTCTGGAAAAGAGTAAAAGATCATCAAGGTTAAAAAGTATATTTGAATATGGATGTATAGAAGTTATATATGTATGGATTTAATGTTAATGTTACAACGTCTTTCTGAGGGTTTAGGTACAGCAGGGTTGGGTACAGCAGGGTTGGTTACAACAGGGTTTAGGTACAGCCGGGTTGGGTACAGCAGGGGTTGGGTACAGCAGGGGTTGGGTACAGCAGGGTTGGGTACAGCAGGGGTTGGGTACAACAGGGTTTAGGTACAGCAGGGTTGGGTACAGCAGGGTTGGGTACAACAGGGTTTAGGTACAGCAGGGTTGGGTACAGCAGGGTTGGGTACAGCAGGGGTTGGGTACAACAGGGTTTAGGTACAGCAGGGTTGGGTACAGCAGGGTTGGGTACAGCAGGGTTTAGGTACAGCAGGGGTTGGGTACAGCAGGGTTTAGGTACAGCAGGGTTGGGTACAGCAGGGTTGGGTACAGCAGGGGTTGGGTACAACAGGGTTTAGGTACAGCAGGGGTTGGGTACAGCAGGGTTTAGGTACAGCAGGGTTGGGTACAGCAGGGTTGGGTACAGCAGGGGTTGGGTACAACAGGGTTTAGGTACAGCCGGGTTGGGTACAGCAGGGGTTGGGTACAGCAGGGGTTGGGTACAGCAGGGTTGGGTACAGCAGGGGTTGGGTACAACAGGGTTTAGGTATAGCAGGGTTGGGTACAGCAGGGTTGGGTACAACAGGGTTTAGGTACAGCAGGGTTGGGTACAGCAGGGTTGGGTACAGCAGGGGTTGGGTACAACAGGGTTTAGGTACAGCAGGGTTGGGTACAGCAGGGTTGGGTACAGCAGGGTTTAGGTACAGCAGGGGTTGGGTACAGCAGGGTTTAGGTACAGCAGGGTTGGGTACAGCAGGGTTTAGGTACAGCAGGGTTGGGTACAGCAGGGTTGGGTACAGCAGGGTTTAGGTACAGCAGGGTTTAGGTACAGCAGGGTTTAGGTCCAGCAGTGGTTGGGTACAGCAGGGTTGGATACAGCAGGGTTGGTTACAGCAGGGTTTAGGTACAGCAGGGTTGGTTACAGCAGGGTTTAGGTACAGCAGGGTTGGGTACAGCAGGGTTGGGTACAGCAGGGTTGGGTACAGCAGGGTTTAGGTACAGCAGGGGTTGGTTACAGCAGGGTTTAGGTACAGCAGGGTTGGGTACAGCAGGGTTTAGGTACAGCAGGGTTGGGTACAGCAGGGGTTGGGTACAGCAGGGTTGGGTACAGCAGGGTTTAGGTACAGCAGGGTTGGTTACAGCAGGGGTTGGGTACAGCAGGGGTTGGGTACAGCAGGGTTTAGGTACAGCAGGAGTTGGGTACAGCAGGGGTTGAGTACAGCAGGGGTTGGGTACAGCAGGGTTGGGTACAGCAGGGTTTGGGTACAGCAGGGTTTAGGTACAGCAGGGTTTAGGTACAGCAGGGGTTGGGTACAGCAGGGTTGGGTACAACAGGGTTTTGGTACAGCAGGGGTTGGGTACAGCAGGGTTTGGGTACAGCAGGGTTTAGGTACAGCAGGGGTTGGGTACAGCAGGGGTTGGGTACAGCAGGGGTTGGGTACAGCAATGATCATTAGTAGGGGAAACAGGTTGGTGATCATTAGTAGGGGAAACAGAGTGGTGATCATTAGTAGGGGAAACAGAGTGGTGATCATTAGTAGGGGAAACAGGGTGGTGATCATTAGTAGGGGAAACAGGTTGGTGATCATTAGTAGGGGAAACAGGTTGGTGATCATTAGTAGGGGAAACAGAGTGGTGATCATTAGTAGGGGAAACAGAGTGGTGATCATTAGTAGGGGAAACAGGTTGGTGATCATTAGTAGGGGAAACAGAGTGGTGATCATTAGTAGGGGAAACAGGTTGGTGATCATTTGTAGGGGCAACAGGTTGATGATCATTAGTAGGGGAAACAGAGTGGTGATCATTAGTAGGGGAAACAGAGTGGTGATCATTAGTAGGGGAAACAGAGTGGTGATCATTAGTAGGGGAAACAGGTTGGTGATCATTAGTAGGGGAAACAGGTTGGTGATCATTTGTAGGGGCAACAGGTTGATGATCATTAGTAGGGGAAACAGAGTGGTGATCATTAGTAGGGGAAACAGAGTGGTGATCATTAGTAGGGGAAACAGGAGGATGATCATTAGTAGGGGAAACAGAGTGGTGATCATTAGTAGGGGAAACACAGTGGTGATCATTAGTAGGGGAAACAGGATAATGATCATTAGTAGGGGAAACAGGGGGGTGATAATTAGTAAGGGAAACAGGTTAATGATAATTAGTAGGGGAAACAGGGTGATGATCATTAGTAGGGGAAACAGAGTGGTGATCATTAGTAGGGGAAACAGGATAATGATCATTAGTTGGGGAAACAGAGGGGTGATCATTAGTAGGGGATACCCGATAATGATCATTAGTAGGGGAAACAGGGGGGTGATCATTAGTAGGGGTAACAGGGTGGTGATCATTAGTAGGGGTAACAGGGTGGTGATCATTAGTAGGGGAAACAGGGTGGTGATCATTAGTAGGGGAAACAGAGGGGTGAACATTAGGGGAAACAGGGTAATGATCATTAGTAGGGGAAACAGGAAGATGATCATTAGTAGGGGAAACAGGATGGTGATCATTAGTAGGGGTAACAGGATAATGATCATTAGTAGGGGAAATAGAGTGGTGATCATTAGTAGGGGAAACAGGAGGATGATCATTAGTAGGGGAAACAGAGGAATGATCTCTCTCTCTCTCGCTCTCTCTTTCTCTCTCTCTCTCTCTCTCTCTCTCTCTCTCTCTCTCTCCTACTCTCTCGTACTTCTCTGTTCCTCACCCTCTCTATTTCCCTTTCTCTCTTTCTCTCCTCCTCTCTCTGTCCCATCCAAATCATCACAGCTTATCTAAGTTAGAATCTGCCAAACCAAACAAGGGCGAGGAAGCACTTCAATAAGTATTTCTTTGTCGGTCTCTCTGCTTCGATCGCCCCACTTTCTCTCTGCGTGATGATAACGTTTATCAAGCGACTAGCCACCTGGATAATTAATATATGGACACGGGTGACACCATACCTCATGTTTATGTGATTTCAGAAGGCTGTTATTACTGAACAGACCATAATGACCTGGTGAATAATGGAGAATGATGCAGCGTAACCGACGGCAATAGTTTGTTAGCATACCTGAGGAGAGGTACATTTTTCTTTTCTAAATATGAAGACAGAAGATAGTCTCTCTGTCCAGGTAGAGTGCATGATGGGTAAGCACACTAACTGAAACCTCCTCTGAGTTTCTGACATACATTAACAGTCGTTGTAAGATGAATAGGGTTGCAAAATTAACCTTCCCAAAACACCCAGGTTTTTCCAGAAATCCTGGTTGCAAAATTCTGTTAACGTTCCCAAAATGCCCAGGTTTTTCCAGAAACAGAAAGATAAAAAAACAACAAAAGAACAACTGAACAAATCTCAAAACAAACATCTACACATCTTCTATTTAAGCTAAAAATCAATGTATTTTTCATACAGACAGGTGTGTTTAAAAGCCCTGAGGCTGTCTGTGTTTCCTCAGCTTCCAGTACCACCTGTCTAAACATAATAACAAGAGAGAGGCCTGTGAACTCCACCATGTGTTCTACTGTTATTTCTCCTTGTTGTTGAAAGCTCACTCTGTGGTATTTAACCACTAAGGTAACCATCACCTACACTATAACATGCTACATCTAAAGCACACCCACACATACTGTACACACCCTATTAGCACCTGCAACTACACACTCACACATGAAGGCTTGAATACACACACTCACCTTCCCCTATAATCACTCATGGATAATCCTGTTTAAATGGACAGCTTTACAGCTTGGTGAAGAGCCAGGCTATTACAGACAGGCAGAGCCAGGGGTAACCATGCCCAGACCAGCATCGCACGCACACACACCAAGCAAGTCCCACTGTTTACCTCTCTCTCTCTCTCTCTCTCTCTCTCCTCTCTATCTCTCTCTCTCTCTCTCTCTCCTCTCTTTCTCTCCTCTCTATCTCTCCTTCTCTCTCTCTCTCTCTCTCTCTCTCTCTCTCTTTCTCTCCTCTCTATCTCTAACATTATTTTATAGTCCATGAGCCAGGGTGTTAGTAGGTACCATTTCTAGTACAGACGGTCAAAATGTGGAGGTCTGGCTCATGGACTATCAGTCCTACAGTTCTTTCTCCCTCTCTCTCCCCCTCTCTCTCTTTCTCTCTCTCTACCCCCTCTCTCTCTTGCTCTCTCTCTCCCTGGCCAAGTGGAGAGGTATCGATGGGTCTGTGACACCAATGCAATGTGCCAGACCTGACAATGACCAGGGAAAGGTAGAGAACAAGACAGAGAGGGAGAGAGGGAGAGAGGAGGGAGAGAGGCAGAGACAGAGACAAAAACAAAGAGAGAGAGAGAGAGAGAGAGAGAGAGAGAGAGAGAGGAGAGAGAGGAGAAACAAAAAAAAGAGAGAGAGAGGGAGAGAGACAGACACAGAGACAGAACAAAGAGAGAGAGAGAGAGACCGAGAGATGGAGAAACAAAGAAGAGAGAGAAAGAGAGAGAGAGAGAGAGAGAGAGGGGGGGGGGAGAGAGAGAGGGTAAGACATTCATAGAGAAAGACCAACAGGAGAGTAAAAAGACAAGTAAGTACTTGCTGAATCTCTGCCAGTATGCCACCTCTGATCTGTCTTTAGGCCACCGGTGACAGTTGGCATGGTTCCGAAGCTTCTGCGGTTGGCACGGTGACTGTACTAGAAGGATCCGCAGGTCAGGATTAATCCAAGGAAGTGTTTGTACAATCCTCTCCTCCTCTCATCCTCCTACTCCTCCTCTATCCTCCTGAAGCAATGGCTACCTCCTCCACTGTGCAGCCATTCTATTTGAATCTCCGTTAACCTTTCTTTTGGATAGTTTGGTAAGACAAATAAAGTACTCTCTTAACTTTTATTTGTATTTGATTCTTTATTTTTTTTTACTTCACATTGTCATATAAATAGAAAGTATTAAAATACAAATAAAACTGAGTGTACAAAACATTAGGAACAACTGCCCTTTCCTTGACATAGACTGCAGGTGAATCCAGGTGAAATCTATGATCCCTTATTGATGTCACTTGTTAAATCCACTTCAATCAGTGTAGATGAAGGGGAGGAGACATGTTAAAGAAGGATTTTTAAGCCTTGAGACAATTGAGACATGTAATGTGTGTGTGTGTCATTCAGAGGGTGAATGGGCCCGACACACTCAACAGCTTCCTGTGTGTATCAAGAATGGTCCACCACCCAGAGGACATCCAGCCACCTTGACACAACTGTGGGAAGCAACATGGGCCAGCCTCCCTGTGGAACGCTTTCGACACCTTGCAGACTCCATGCCCTGATGAATTGAGGCTGTTCTGAGGACAAAAGGTGGGGGTGCAAGTCAATATTAGGAAGGTGTTCGGTATGCTCAGTGTACATAAAGCATAAAGAATACAACCGCATCTGTTACTTGAAAGCAATGCAATTCTAACATTCCATTGTTTCTGGGAGGGATTGTTAGTAAGAAACAGGCCTATTAGGCCTAACAACCGCTGTGTGTCAATCCACTCCTAACTTCTACCAGCATCACCACAACAGAAAAACAGGCCTAACAACCGCTGTGTGTCAATCCACTCCTAACTTCTACCAGCATCACCACAACAGAAAAACTAATCCGATGCGCTTCACCAGCGCGTTACAAATACAACAAACGCCCTTCATATTCCTTAACTCAACATCCCGCTACAGGACAGAACACAAAGGCAGTTTGTTGATATTTATTTATTAGAAATGTATTGTTTAGTAAGTGAATGAGGAAATGCATGCTAATGCCCTAGTCTGCTGTGCTTCTACCAAGGAAGATTATTATCCAACCGCCAACAACAGCTTGACGGTTAGTTTTCTTATGACGGGGGGCTTTTATGTGTTGTTATAATGGGGGTTCTTCATGTGTTTTTATCATGGGGGGCCCTCATGTGTTGTTATAATGGGGGTTCTTCATGTGTTTTTATGATGGGGGGCCTTCATGTGTTGTTTTGCTATGACGGGGGGCCTTCATGTGTTGTCTTGTTAAGATCAGGGGCCTTCATGTGTTGTCTTGTTAAGATCAGGGGCCTTCATGTGTTGTTATGATGGGGGTCTTCATGTGTTGTTATGGTGGGGGCCTCCATGTGTTGTTATGATGGGGGGCCTTCATGTGTTGTTATGATGGGGGCCTTCATGTGTTGTTATGATGGGGGCCTTCATGTGTTGTTATGATGGGGGGCCTTCATGTGTTGTTATGATGGGGGCCTTCATGTGTTGTTTTGTTTATGATGGGGGCCTTCATGTGTTGTTTTGTTATGATGGGGGGCCTTCATGTGTTGTTTTGTTATGATGAGGGGCCTTCATGTGTTGTTGTGATTGGGGGCCTTCATGTGTTGTTGTGAATGGGGGCCTTCATGTGATGTTTTGTTATGATGGGGGGCCTTCATGTGATGTTATGATGGGGCCCTTCATGTGTTGTTATGATGGGGGCCTTCATGTGTTATGATTGGGGGCCTTCATGTGTTGTTATTATGGGGGGCCTTCATGTGTTGTTATGATGGGGTCCTTCATGTGTTGTTATGATGGGGTCCTTCAATTGTGTTGTTGTGATTGGGGGCCTTCATGTCTTGATAAGACCATAAGCCTTCATGTGTTGTTTTGTTATGATGGGGGCCTTCATGTGTTGTTATGATGGGGCCTACATGTGTTGTTATGATTGCGGTCTTCATGTGATGTGTTGTTATGATGGGGCCTTCATGTGTTGTTATGATGGGGGGCTTTCATGTGATGTTATGATGGGGGGCCTTCATGTGTTGTTTTGTTATGATGGGGGGCCTTCATGTGTTGTTTTGTTATGATGGGGGGCCTTCATGTGTTGTTGTGATTGGGGCCTTTATGTGTTGTTATGATGGGGGGCCTTCATGTGTTGTTATGATGGGGCCTTTATGTGTTGTGTTGTTATGATGGGGCCTTCATGTGTTGTTTTGTTATGATGGGGGGCCTTCATGTGTTGTTTTGTTATGATGGGGGCCTTCATGTGTTGTTATGATGGGGGCATTCATGTGTTGTTGTGATTGGGGCCTTTATGTGTTGTTATGATGGGGGGCCTTCATGTATTGTTTTGTTATGATGGGGGGCCTTCATGTGTTGTTTTGTTATGATGGGGGGCCTTCATGTGTTGTTATGATGGGGGCATTCATGTGTTGTTGTGATTGGGGCCTTTATGTGTTGTTATGATGGGGGGCCTTCATGTGTTGTTATGATGGGGCCTTTATGTGTTGTGTTGTTATGATGGGGGCCTTCATGTGTTGTGTTGTTATGATGGGGGGCCCTTCATGTGTTGTTATGATGGGGGCATTCATGTGTTGTTGTGATTGGGCCTTCATGTGTTGTTATGATGGGGCCCTTCATGTGCTGTTATGATGGGGGCCTTCATGTGTTGTTATGATGGGGGCCTTCATGTGTTGTTATGATGGGGGCCTTCATGTGTTGTTTTGTTATGATGGGGGCCTTCATGTGATGTGTTGTTAGGATGGGGGCCTTCATGTGATGTGTTGTTATGATGGGGGCCTTCATGTGCTGTTATAATATTGGCCTTCATGTGCTGTTATGATGGGGGCCTTCATGTGATGTGGTGTTATGATGGGGTCCTTCATGTGTTGTTATGATGGGGGCCTTCATGTGTTGTTATGATGGGGGGCCTTCATGTTTTGTTTTGTTATGATGGGGGGCCTTCATGTGTTGTGTTGTTATGATGGGGGGCCTTCATGTGTTGTGTTGTTATGATGGGGGGGGCCTTCATGTGTTGTGCTGTTATGATGGGGGCCTTCATGTGTTGTGTTGTTATGATGGGGGCCTTCATGTGTTGTGTTGTTATGATGGGGGCCTTCATGTGTTGTGTTGTTATGATGGGGGCCTTCATGTGATGTTATGATGGGGGCCTTCATGTGTTGTTATGATGGGGGGCCTTCATGTGTTGTTTTGTTATGATGGGGGCCTCCATGTGTTGTTATGATGGGGGCCTTCATGTGTTGTTATGATGGGGGCCTCCATGTGTTGTTATGATGGGGGGCCTTCATGTGTTGTTATGATGGGGGCCTTCATGTGTTGTTATGATGGGGGCCTTCATGTGTTGTTATGATGGGGGCCTTCATGTGTTGTTATGATGGGGGGCCTTCATGTGTTGTTTTGTTATGATGGGGGCCTCCATGTGTTGTTATGATGCGGGCCTTCATGTGTTGTTATGATGGGGGCCTCCATGTGTTGTTATGATGGGGGGCCTTCATGTGTTGTTATGATGGGGGCCTTCATGTGTTGTTATGATGGGGGCCTTCATGTGTTGTTATGATGGGGGCCTTCATGTGCTGTTATGATGGGGGCCTTCATGGGCGGTTATGATGGGGGCCTTCATGTGTTGTTTTGTTATGATGGGGGGCCTTCATGTGTTGTTTTGTTATGATGTGGGCCTTTATGTGCTGTTATGATTGGGCCTTCATGTGTTGTTATGATGGGGGGCCTTTATGTGTTGTGTTGTTATGATGGGGGGCCTTCATGTGTTGTTATGATGGGGGCCTTCATGTGTTGTTTTGTTATGATGGGGGGCCTTCATGTGTTGTTATGATGGGGGGCCTTCATGTTTTGTTATGATGGGGGCCTTCATGTGTTGTTATGATGGGGGCCTTTATGTGGTGTTATGATGGGGGCCTTCATGTGTTGTTATGATGGGGGCCTTCATGTGTTGTTATGATGGGGGCCTTCATGTGTTGTTATGATGGGGGCCTTCATGTGTTGTGTTGTTATGATGGGGGGCCTTCATGTGTTGTTATGATGGGGGGCCTTCATGTTTTATTATGATGGGGGCCTTCATGTGTTGTTTTGTTATGATGGGGGGCCTTCATGTGTTGTTTTGTTGTCTGCTCTTCTATATTGAGCATTGTTGAATGGAGTCTGAGGCTGCTTTGAATTTTAAGGGAGAGGTTGTGAGACAGAAAGACGGTGGTAAGCTCTGGTAAAGACACACGCACACGCACGCGCACGCACACGCACGCACACACACTTTGTTTTATTCTCCCCTGAATCTCCGAGGCAGTGGTTTTTAATCACCTAATATCATGGCACGATGAACAGATTGTCACGAGTCGAAGCCGTGCCAGACAACAAATGAGGGATTGAAACGGAGGGAGGGAGGGAGGGAGGGAGAGGGAGGGAGGGAGGGAGAGAGGGAGAGGGAGGGAGGGAGGGAGGGAGGGAAAGGGAGGGAGGGAGAGAGGGAGAGGGAGGGAGGGAGGGAGGGAGGGGGAGAGGGAGAGGGAGAGAGAGAGAGAGAGAGAGAGAGAGGTGATGCTAATTCAAACAACCAGGTTACACAACATCGACTTCAGCATTCAATGTTTGTCCAGGTCCCCAGGACGTCGTGAGATGCATTCAATACCGTCCACTAGGTGCAATGTGAGCCATCTAGTACACTGGCGGATTGCTATGGAGATAGAGGAAGGGCTTAAAGCTCATACTCCGGTTC